>NC_056430.1:30940603-31289353 GCF_018296145.1 Oncorhynchus tshawytscha | reverse complement strand
ATTTTTGAACCATTCCATTGTAGATTTTGCTTTATGTTTTGGATCATTGTCTTGTTGGAAGACAAATCTCCATCCCAGTCTCAGGTCTTTTGCAGACTTCATCAGGTTTTCTTACAGAATGGTCCTGTATTTGGCTCCATCCATCTTCCCATCAATTTTAACCATCTTCCCTGTCCCTGCTGAAGAAAAGCAGGCCCAAACCATGATGCTGCCACCACCATGTTTGACAGTGGGGATGGTGTGTTCAGGGTGATGAGCTGTGTTGCTTTTACGCCGAACATAACGTAAAGGCCAGATTTGTGCAATATACGACTGATTGTTGTCCTATGGACAGAGTCTCCCACCTCAGCTGTAGATCTCTGCAGTTCATCCAGAGTGATCATGGGCCTCTTGGCTGCATCTCTGATCAGTCTTCTCCTTGTATGAATTGAACGTTTAGAGGGACGGCCAGGTCTTGGTAGATTTGCAGTGGTCTGATACTCCTTCCATTTCAATATTATCGCTTGCACAGTGCTCCTTGGGATGTTTAAAGCTTGGGAAATCTTTTTGTATCCAAATCCGGCTTTAAACTTCTTCACAACAGTATCTCGGACCTGCCTGGTGTGTTCCTTGTTCTTCATGATGCTCTCTGCGCTTTTAACGGACCTCTGAGACTATCACAGTGCAGGTGCATTTATACGGAGACACACAGGTGGATTGTATTTACCATCATTAGTCATTTAGGTCAACATTGGATCATTCAGAGATCCTCACTGAACATCTGGAGAGAGTTTGCAGCACTGAAAGTAAAGGGGCTGAATAATTTTTTACGCCCAATTTTTCAGTTTTTGATTTGTTAAAAAAGTTTGAAATATCCAATAAATGTCGTTCCACTTCATGATTGTGTCCCACTTGTTGTTGATTCTTCACAAAAAAATACAGTTTTATATCTTTATGTTTGAAGCCTGAAATGTGGCAAAAGGTCGCAAAGTTCAAGGGGGCCGAATACTTTCGCAAGGCACTGTAGCTACAGTAGATGTAGTAGGCTAATGTTAACTAGCTAGTCTGCCGCATTGTTGCCCATAAAAGGAAATTAGGCTAGCAAGCAAGCATTTTAGCCAGGTAGCCTAGGACAACAAAAACTAAAAGTGTGTACTGTGTGACAGAGTCAAAGACCATTTAGGCAACATGAAAGAGGCAGATGGCATTGGCGTTTCTCTAAAAGTAGGGTGTTAAAATGTTTTTTATACTTGCTCGTGCGCATACACACACACGCACACACAAAGTCTTGTGCAACTAACCTTGTGGGGACACACAATTCAGTCCTATTCAAAATCCTATTTTCCCTAACCCCTAACCCATACCCTAACCTTAACCCTTAACATGAAAACCTAACCTTAACCCCAACTCTAAACCTAACCCCTAGCACCTAAACCTAAAACTTACCCTAGCTCCTAACCCAAACCTTTAACATAACTCTAACCATAACACTAATTCTAACCTTAACCCTAAATCCCCTAGAAATAGCATCTGACCTTGTGTGGACAAACAAAATGTCCGTAGTTGGTCAAATGTTGGTTTGTTTACTATTCGCAACAATAGTTATACATGTCCACGCACACACACACAGAAATCCGTACCATGGACAGCCACATTATATTTAACTTACATTGACTGGACTAAATCGTTTTTTGTACCTTTTAATTTCACTGGTTTTGGCTAAACATAGGTGATTAGATGTTGAAGTTGAAATGGTGCTGGAATAGTGGAGGCAGTGCCTGTTTTCTTTGCGACTTGCGGAATCTCCGTGGTTCTAAATCAGTAGTTGTTTAGTTGTCTGAAAATATCAGAAACATTAACTTGCTTGACCATGCTGTAGGTCATGTCACTGTTTGTTACATGCAATATGTTTTGTGGACTCCACCAGACAGATGTTGCGCTCCGGTTTTGTGATGAATTTATTCAGCCACTGTGTCTTCTTATTGTCTCGGCCTCAGACCTATATATCACAGTCGCAAGACATGTGAACTAACAGGTTATAAAGGAAACAACGCAATTATCACAACACATACTGTAATGAACACGATGGGAGACAGAGAGCTGATTTCAAGCACAGGGCGCAGCAGGTGTTCATTGTAAAGGACCACAGGAGGAGGCAGGTAGCTCGGTCCAGGGGCAGGCAGAAGGTCATACACAGGGGGTCCGAAAAGGTAACTGTACAGGCAGGGAAAAGGCTAGTAACGTCATCCGGGAGATCAGGAAATAGGTTGATAACAAGAAATCCGATAGGCTAAAGTACAGGCAGGGAATAGGCAAAAGGCGTCGTTAGTGAGGCAGGCAAAAACTATCATGCACGGGAGGAGTAAATTACAGGGAAACCAGAGCTCTGAATAGAAGTGCATCACAAAACAAACAATACCTCACAATGATGGATGCAAAGAACTGAACTAAATAGTGTGTGATAATGACATACAGGTGTGTGAACAGGTTATCAGAATTCAAGTGATTGGGATCTGGGGAGTGAGCTGCGTTCAGGGGATCTACGTGTTTGAGAGTGTGAGCTGGAAAGGGGTCTGGAAAGTGAGCTGCGTTCAGGCGATCTACGTGTTTGAGAGTGTGAGTTGGAAGCAGACGTTACATGCAGTTGAAGTTGGAAGTTTACATACACTTACAGTAGGTTGGAGTCATTAAAACTTGTTTTTCAACCACTTCACAAATTTGTTGTTAGCAAACTATAGTTTTGGTAAGTCGATTAGTACATCTACTTTGTGCATGACACAAGTAACATTTCCAGCAATTGTTTACACAATTCCAATGGGTCAGAAGTTTGCAAAGACTAAGTTGACTGTGCCTGTAAACAGTATGGAAAATTCTAAAAAATGATGTCATGACTTTAGAAGCTTCTGATAGGCTAATTGACATAATTTGAGTCAGTTGGAGGTGTACCTGTGGATGTATTTCAAGGCCTACCTTCAAACTCAGTGCCTCTTTGCTTGACATCATGGGAAAATCAAAAGAAATCAGATAATACCTCAGAAAAAAATTATAGACCTCCACAAGTCTGATTCATCCTTGGGAGCAATTTCCAAACTCCTGAAGGTATCATGTTCAGCTGTTCAAACAATAGTACACAAGTCTCTAGAGTAATGCAAGGTCTCTTTCATGATCATGTGAAATGTCAATTGCTATGGAAATGCTGGGATGTGTTTTTCAATTATGTTAAAGGTCATTATGATGCAACTATGATGGTGATACGATATGGATTACAATTATGAATATTAAGGCTATACGCACTACATGTTACACACATAGACACTCAAACATGCAAATTGGCCGAGTTATTATTTATTTGGACATCACACATTATAGTCTTACTCTTATACAGACATCATACACACACTCATTATATCATATCCAATATCATACACATCAACCTACTCAGATTTGTTACACACACAATTGGTCTCAATCTTCTAACATCTGTGGCATTGGCTCACAGGCAAACAGGCAAGGGAATAAAAAGTTATTTCTGGAACCTATTTCTTGAATTGTAAATATCAGACATTTGAAAGCTCTAGTTTTGACCTTCATAATACCTCTGATGGCAGTAACTTTACAAGCACTAATTATGGTCAATTTAGCCTGAGAATAGTATCTAGTTATGGTAAGGGGTGAAATAAGTATAGCTAGTTATAATTGTAACGGTTTGGCAGATTATAAAAAAAGAAGATCCGTTCTTACATGGCTAAAAGAAAAGGAATATAACATATACTGTTTACAGGAAACTCACACTACATCCTTAGATGAAGTTATGTGGAAAAAGGAACGGGATGGTGAAATAATTTTCTATCATGGACAAAGGAACTCAAAGGGTGTGATGATATTAATTAACAAAAATTTCGATCTGAATGTGCAAATAATCAGGAATGATTCGCAAGGAAGGTGGATGCTATTGAATATGAAAGTGGACGAAAAAGAGATTTGGCTCATTAATCTATATCAAATCAAATCAAATTTATTTATATAGCCCTTCATACATCAGCTGATATCTCAAAGTGCTGTACAGAAACCCAGCCTAAAACCCCAAACAGCAAGCAATGCAGGTGTAGAAGCACGGTGGCTAGGAAAAACTCCCTAGAAAGGCCAAAACCTAGGAAGAAACCTAGAGAGGAACCAGGCTATGAGGGGTGGCCAGTCCTCTTCTGGCTGTGCCGGGTGGAGATAACAGAACATGGCCAAGATGTTCAAATGTTCATAAATGACCAGCATGGTTGTATAATAATAAGGCAGAACAGTTGAAACTGGAGCAGCAGCACGGTCAGATGGACTGGGGACAGCAAGGAGTCATCATGTCAGGTAGTCCTGGGGCATGGTCCTAGGGCTCAGGTCCTCCGAGAGAGAGAAAGAAAGAGAGAAGGAGAGAATTAGAGAACGCACACTTAGATTCACACAGGACACCGAATAGGACAGGAGAAGTACTCCAGATATAACAAACTGACCCTAGCCCCCGACACAAACTACTGCAGCATAATTACTGGAGGCTGAGACAGGAGGGGTCAGGAGACACTGTGGCCCCATCCGAGGACACCCCCGGACAGGGCCAAACAGGAAGGATATAACCCCACCCACTTTGCCAAAGCACAGCCCCCACACCACTAGAGGGATATCTTCAACCACCAACTTACCAACCTTATCCTGAGACAAGGCTGAGTATAGCCCACAAAGATCTCCGCCATGGCACAACCCAAGGGGGGGCGCCAACCCAGATAGGATGACCACATCAGTGAATCAACCACTCAGGTGACGCACCCCTGGTTCAAATCAGGATGACCAACACTTCTTCGAAAACATTTATACCAATTTATTGAACTTACAGGCAACAAATGTTCTAATCATTATGGTAGGAGACTATAACCGTGTTAAGTACCTCAATGGACCGTAAAGGTAATCACTCTACAAACTATCACCGTGCCCTTAAGGAAATCACAAATATTATGGACACATTAGAAATAGTGAATATTTGGAGACTAAAAAAAACCCGACCTAGTGAGATATACATGGAGGAGACTTAATCAAGCTAGTCGTCTTGACTACTTTCTTGTCTCTTTCTCTCTTGCATCAAAGGTTAAAAAATTTAATAGGAGACAGAATGCGATCGGATCATCTAATTGGCATTCACATAACTCTTATAGATTTTCCACGTGGACATTTTATCAAAAGTTAGTGGAGGACAACTTATTTTTAACTAAGACAAAATAATTCAAACTGAAATTTTCCAGGATATAGGTTCAGCAAATCCCCTTATTGTTTGGGATACCTTTAAATGTACCTTCAGCGGTCATTCAATTCAATATTCATCAATAATAAAAAAGCAGGGAAATCCATGAACTAATAGTACAGGTAGATAGCAATAAAAACAATATTACAGGGATACAAAATAAGGTAAAGGAAAAACAAAAAGAACTTGAGGAACTTATTTACGAACGATCTGATGTAATCTATTACAAAAATAAAGCAAACTGGGTGGAATATGGAGAAAAATGCACAAAATTCTTCCTGAATCTGTAACGGTTTTCTTGAGTCGAAGGAGAGGCGGACCAAAACGCAGCGTGGTTATTATTCATGGTTCTTTAATAAAGAAACTATACATTAATAGACTAACAAAAAAGAAATGTGAAAAACCAAAACAGCCCTCTGGTGCCAACAGAGACAGGAACAATCACCCACAAACCCCAACACCAAACAGGCTACCTAAATATGGTTCCCAATCAGAGACAATGACTAACACCTGCCTCTGATTGAGAACCATATCAGGCCAAACACAGAAACAGACAAACTAGACACACAACATAGAATGCCCACTCAGATCACACCCTGACCAAACAAAACATAGAAACATACAAAGCAAACTATGGTCAGGGTGTGACAGAATCTCCAATACAGGAACAGTAACAAAAATAACTTGCAGAAACTTGTTACTGAAGACGGAGTCATCTATCATTCTCCGAATGATATTTTAAAAGAGGAAGCTAATTATTTTGGCAGATTTTCTCTGTTCCGTCTCATCCTCTCCCACTGAATGAAGATTACGGTTAGGAATTCTTTCCAAATAATATAGAAAATGGAAAATTAACAAATCTACAGAAAGATCAGGGCGAAGGCCAAATTACAGAAGAATAACTTTTTGAGGCTATTAAATCCTTTCAGTCTGATAAACCCCCAGGGCTTGATGGCATAATGGTAGAGGTATATCATATTTTTTGATATACTAAAAGCTCCATTGTTAGATTGTTTTAACTACTCGTAAAGAAATGGTAGTATGTCAGGTACTCAGCAGGAAGGTCTGATTTCTCTATTATTAAAACAAGACCCAGATGGCAAATATAAAGACCCGGTCTATCTAAAAAAAACCTTACACTTCAATGTTGTGATGCACAAATACTAGCAAAATGCATAGCACTCAGAATTAAAAGGGTTTTACCAGGTATTGTTCATCCTGATCAGACAGGTTTTTTACACGGACGATACATTGGAGATAATATACGACAACTACTAGAAATAATAGAACATCATGAAACATATAAGAAGCCAGGAATGGTATTTATAGCGGATTTTGAAAAGGCATTTGATAAAGTAAGACTGGATTTTATTTATAAATGCCTGGATTTTTTTCAATTTCAGGGCGGCAGGGTAGCCTAGTGGTTAGAGCGTTGGACTAGTAACCCGGAAGGTTGCAAGTTCAAACCCCGGAGCTGACAAGGTACAAATCTGTCGCTCTGCCCCTGGACAGGCAGTTAACCCACTGTTCCTAGGCCGTCATTGAAAATAAGAAATTGGTCTTAACTGACTTGCCTAGTTAAATAAAGGTGGGTAAAAAATAATGTATAGCAACCCCAGGTGTAAAATAGTAAATAACAGCTACTTCTCAGAGAGTTTTGAATTGTCAAGAGGAGTTAAACAAGGGTGTCTGCTGTCACCATATCTATTCGTTATGGCCATCGAAATGCTAGCTACTAAAATCAGATCCAATAACAACATTAGAGGATTAGAAATCCAAGGCTTAAAAACAGAGGTGTCCATGTATGCTGATGACTCAAGTTTTATATTAAGTCCGCAAGCTAGATCCCTGCAATGTCTCATTAAAGATAACTTTTCTGAACTCTCTGAACTAAAACCTAAAAAAACCCTCTCTGGACTAAAGTGTGCAATATTACATATTGGATCCTTAAAAAATACAACTTTTACATTACCTTGTAGCTTACCTATAAAATGGGCTGATGGTGAAGTAGACATACTCGGTATTCATATCACAAAATATATAAATAAGCTCTGCACAATGAATTTCAATAGAAAACTTGTAAAAATAGACAAGATCCTGCAACCATGGAGAGGTCTATTTATGGAAAAATATCTCAGTTTACTCACTTACCTATGGCGCTGCCTACTCCTGATTCGATTTTCAAATCATATGAAAAAAAAATATATATATATATTTTGCTTTATCTGGGACGCTAAACCAGACAAAATAAAACGAGCCTATCTATATAATGAATATGAATTGGGTGGGTTGAGATTATTAAATATAAAAGCACAAACCCTCTCTCTAAAAGCTTCACTCATTCAAAAGTTTTATTTGAACCCTAAATGGTTCTCAAGTGGATTAACAAGAAATGCTAATCTGTTGTTTAAAAATGGCCTTTTTGCCTTTTTATGCAGATTTCCATGTCTCATTTTTGATTAATTGAAAATGATACTTTTTTCAAAGTATCTGTCTTTTTCAAACAAGCATTGCAGAGCTGGCTACAATTTCAATTTCATCCCCCTGAAAAGATAGAACAAATATTATGGCTGAACTCAAATGTGCTGGTTGATAAAATACCTGTATTTATGGGAAAGATGTTTGAAAAGGGTATTTTGCTCTTAAATTATATGGTAAAGTGTAATGGTAGAGTTATGTCCTTGGAGTTGTCATGGAGTTACCAAAATTGTACGGGAAGGTCTGCTTATTCCAAGAGTACAACCAATTGATTACAGCATTGCCCCAAAAATGGAGGAGGCGGGTGGCAGCGGGGGAGGTAGGGAACTGGTCTGTCTGCCCAATATACAGGTTCAAAACTGGTGGAGGAATAAAAATAGCATAAATAGGAAAGTATACCAGTTTAATTTGAGGACCAGGATGTTGACAACTGTGCCATACAGATTGCAAAATAGTTGGGAAGAGATTTTTGATGTATCGATTCCATGGTACAGGGTGTTGAAGTTGATATATAAAACAACGCAAGATTCAAGACTTCGTGCTTTTCAGCTAAAATTATTATATAGAATTCTTGCCACCAACAAAATGTTCAATATTTGGGGCATAAAATCATCGAAGCTTTGCAGATTTTGTTGTGAGGATACAGAATCAATAGACCATTTATTTTGGTATTGCCCTCAGGTAGCCTGTTTCTGGTCTCAGGTTCAGGAATGTCTACAATGCATAGCATTGATCTAAAATTGACCCTAGAAATAGTACTGTTAGGAGATCTGGAGATAAAGTGAAAATAAAGTGGTGATCCTAACTGACCTAAGACAGGGAATTTTGACCAGGATTAATTGTCAGGAATTGTGAAAAACTGACATCGTGGACATCATGGACATCGGGAAACCACTTGCTCACATGACGCCGTACATGCTGTCTGCAATCTGCCCAATACAGTTGAACTCGGGATTAATCTGTAAAGAGCACACTCATCCAGAGTGCCAGTGGCCATCAAAGGTGAGTATTTTTCCACTGAAGTCAGCTACGACGCCAAATTGCAGTCAGGTAAAGACCCTGGTGAAGACGACGAGCACGCAGATGAGCTTCCCTGAGATGTTTCTGACAGTTTGTACAGAATTTCTTCAGATGTTCAAACCCACAGTTTTGTCAGATAACCTGGTGGCTGGTCTCAGACGATCCTGCAGGTGAAGATGCCGGATGTGGAGGTTCTGCACTGGCATGGTTACATGTGATCTGCTGTTGTGAGGCCGGTTGAACGTACTGTCAAAATCTCGAAAATGACTTTATGCAAGAGGCTTATGGTAGAGAAATGAACATTATCTGGCAACAGCTCTGGTGGAGATTCCTGCAGTTAGAATGCCAATTGCACACTCCCTCAAACCTTGAGACATCTGTGGCATTGCGTTGTGTGACAAAACTGCACATTTTAGAGTGGCCTTTTATTGTACCCAGCACAAGGTGCGTCTGTGTAATGATCGTGCTCTTACATTTTTTAACGATGCAAGTCAGTTATTAAGAACACATTCTTATTTACGATGATGGCCTACACCAGCCAAACCCTAACCCGGATGACACTGGGCCAATTGTACGTCGCCCTTGGGACTCCCAATCAGAGCCGGTTGTGATACAGCCTGGAATCAAACTAGGGTCTGTAGTGACGCCTCTAGCACTGAGATGCAGTGCCTTAGTCCGCTGCGCCACTCAGGAGCCCAATCAGCTGTCAGGTGGATGGATTATGTTGTCAAAGGAGAAATGCTCACTAACATGGATGTAAGCAAATTTGTGTACAAAATGTGAGAGAAGTAAGCTTTTTGTGCATATGGAAAATGTTGGGGATCTTTGGTTTCAGCTCATGAAACATGGGACCAATGTTTTACATGTTGCGTTTATATTTTTGTTCGGTACAAGTTATGGGTCAAAAAATATTTTACATTTTTTATTGTATCTCATGAGATTCAATGGTTGAACAGAGGTTGAAAAACAAAGATCAAAGGATGTTTGGCATGTAAGTCCCCTGCTGATGTAGCATATATCTACCCTCTCTGGGATCTGATAAACTACTTACAACAGTACTCTGTACCACCCAAGTCAACCATAACGCAAGCCGGCCTGTTCACCCGCTATCATCCAGAAGGTGAGGTCAGTACAGGTGCATCAAAGCTTGGACCGAAATAATTAAAAACAGCTTCTATCTTAAGGCCATCAGACTGTTAAATAGCCATCACTAGCCAGCTTCAACCCGGTTACGCAACCTTGCACTTTAGAGGCTGCTACCATATATACATAGACTTGGAATCACTGGTCACTTTAATAATGGAACACTAATAAAGTTTACATACTGCTTTACTCATCTCATATGTATATACTGTATTCTATTCAACTTAATTTTAGTCAATGCCACTCTGACATTGATCAACCTAATATTTCTTAATTCCATTCTTTTACTTTTAGATTTGTGTGTATTGTTGATAATTGTTTTTAGATACTACTGCACTGTTAGAGCTAAGAACACAAGCATTTTGCTACACCTGCAATAACATCTGCTAAATATGTGTATGTGATCAATAACATTTGATATGATTTGATTTGGACAGGCTGTGCAGTAGTTCAGAAATGACACAGGTTGAACTGACAGTGACGTGCAATTCTAGGCTAGCTGTGACTAACTGCCATCTGCTACACCAAGATGGTTCAGTTCATTCTGTGTAATTGGAATGTAATAAGACTATTATGATAGTGTGATGAGCGTGTAAGGGTGTAACAAGGGTAGAACGATAGTTTGGTCTGATGTCCACTATATTGAGAAATAGGGAGGGAATCAGTGATAACTGTAATGGGATTCTTCTGTTGAAGGAGAGGCGGACCAAAACGCAGCGTGGTTATTGTGATACATCTTTAATAAAGATGAAAATAGAACAATATACAAAAAAACAAGAAAACGTGAAAAACTGAAAACAGCCCTATCTGGTGTAACAAACACAAAGACAGGAACAATCACCCACAAACCCCAACACCAAACAGGCTACCTAAATATGGTTCCCAATCAGAGACAATGACTAACACCTGCCTCTGATTGAGAACCATATCAGGCCAAACACAGAAACAGACAAACTAGACACACAACATAGAATGCCCACTCAGATCACACCCTGACCAAACAAAACATAGAAACATACAAAGCAAACTATGGTCAGGGTGTGACAGTACCCCCACCCAAGGTGCGGACTCCGGCCGCAAAACCTGAACCTATTGGGGAGGGTCTGGGTGGGCATCTGTCCGCGGTGGCGGCTCTGGTGCTGGACGTGGTCCCCACTTCACCATAGTCTTAGTCCGCCCCATTGTCTGCTTCTGTGGCCTCCTAACCACGGCGACCCTTCTAAATGAACCCACTGGCCTGAGGGGCAGCTCGGGACAGAGGGGCAGCTCGGGACAGAGGGGCAGCTCCGTACTGGCTGACGACTCTGGCAGATCCTGGCTGACTGGCGGCTCTGGCAGAACCTGGCTGACTGGCTGCTCTGGCAGATCCTGGCTGACTGGCTGCTCTGGCAGATCCTGGCTGAATGGCGGCTCTGGCAGATCCTGGCTGACTGGCGGCTCTGGCAGATCCTGGCAGACTGGCGGCTCCTTGCAGACTGGCGGCTCCTTGCAGACTGGCGGCACTGGCGGCTCCTTGCAGACTGGCGACACTGGCGGCTCCTTGCAGACTGGCGGCACTGGCGGCTCCTTGCAGACTGGCGGCACTGGCGGCTCCTTGCAGACTGGCGGCACTGGCGGCTCCTTGCAGACTGGCGGCACTGGGCAGACGGGTGGCTCTGATGGCGCTGGGCAGGCTGGCGACTCTGATGGCGCTGGGCAGACGGGTAGCTCAGGCGGCGCTGGGCAGACTGGCGACTCTGATGGCACTGGACAGGCGGGAGACTCCGGCAGTGCTGGCGAGGAGAAAATCTCTGGCAGCGCTGGACAGGCGGGAGCACCTGTAAGGATGAGACGGAGAGACAGCCTGGTGTGGGGGGCTGCCACTGGAGGGCTGGTGCGTGGAGGTGGTACCGGATAGACCGGACCATGCAGGCGCACTGGAGCTCTTGAGCACCGAGCCTGCCCAACCTTACCAGGATGAATGCTCCCGGTCGCCCTGCCAGTGCGGCGAGGTGAAATAGCCCTCAATGGGCTATGCAGGCGAACCGGGGACACCATGCGCAAGGCTGGTGCCATGTAAGCCGGCCCAAGGAGACGCACTGGAGACCAGATGCGTAGAGCCGGCTTCATGGCACTTGGCTCGATGCCAACTCTAGCCCGGCCGATACGCGGAGCTGGTATGTACCGCACCGGGCTATGCACCCACACTGGGGACACCGTGCGCTCCACAGCATAACACGGTGCCTGCCCGGTCTCTCTCGCCCTCCGGTAAGCACAGGAAGTTGGCTCAGGTCTCCTACCTGGCTTCGCCATACTTCCTGTGTGCCGCCCCCCAAGAAGTTCTTGGGGCTGCCTCTCGGGCTTCCTTGCCAGCCGTGTTCCCTCATATCGCCGGCTCCTCTCTCCGGCTGCCTCTGCTCTCCCAGCTGCCTCCACCTGTTCCCATGGAAGGCGATCCTTTCCCTCCAGGATCTCCTCCCATGTGTAGCAACCCTTGCCGTCCAATACATCGTCCCATGTCCATTCCTCTTTGCGCCGCTGTTGCTGTTACCCGTTACCACGCCGCTTGGTCCTGTTGTGGTGGGTGATTCTGTAACGGGATTCTTCTGTTGAAGGAGAGGCGGACCAAAACGCAGCGTGGTTATTGTGATACATCTTTAATAAAGATGAAAATAGAACAATATACAAAAAACAAGAAAACGTGAAAAACCGAAAACAGCCCTATCTGGTGTAACAAACACAAAGACAGGAACAATCACCCACAAACCCCAACACTACTACCTAAATATGGTTCCCAATCAGAGACAATGACCAACACCTGCCTCTGATTGAGAACCATATCAGGCCAAACACAGAAACAGACAAACTAGACACACAACATAGAATGCCCACTCAGATCACACCCTCACCAAACAAAACATAGAACATACAAAGCAAACTATGGTCAGGGTGTGACAATAACTCACTAAAACATTGCCTCTCTCGATTTTCCTTTCCCATCAATGGACACTCAGAGGCAGAGATGCTTTCAAACTGACATTAATAAATGCTTGGTTTTATTGATATTGTCCTGCCCATGCTCGATCTGTGTGTGTGACTACCCTTCTGGCTCTCTCTCCTCCTTCTCTCTTAATATAGCATCAGGGGAGCTATTGCATGCTGGGAACACCAACCATTTGTACAATCTACGGTGAAACTGAGACATTCCATGAACACACGCACGCAAACACACTGCAAGTTCCCTGACATATACCATCTCGAGGAAACAGATCGGATTCTTCCAGGGTGATTTTTCTCTTTCTTTGCTTTGATTACGTCTGCCAAAATGTACCAGTTTTCACGTAAACGGGTTTCTAGATAGATAAAGTAGAATGTTTTTTTCCCACTCACCACTGATTCCAATGTGTCTTAGATCCAGACAGGAAGTTATTCACGTTTCCTCTTTATGCTCTCTGACGTACAGTTTTCTTCAAGTTATGGAGGTGGAAGTCAGATATTTGTTGCTTGTTGTCAACAATCGCCTACACAATACACTTGTATACCGTTTTTATTGGATTCCACCTCCTGTCCCCTCCTTCCTTCATCTTTAAGGGCCCGATTCCGACCTCTGTTAAACACAAGTAAATGGAACGGAATTCCCTTTTTAATGCACTTTTCTCTCAATGCGTATTCTGACCTTGAACTTAAGCATGAGAATAGCATACTATTCACCTACTATTTGTTTTAGGTGAGATCGAGTAAATGAAGGTGTGGCGGATGTGTCTACAGATACCCGTATTCTGACCTTTACTTAATTCTCTAATATTGCCACTAAGGTCTAGTGAACCTACCAGTGCCAAGTGGGAAAAGTATCTACTTTATTTTCCGATAGAAATAACACCATTATCCATGCACTGTAATTTACAACTTGATAAGAGCTATTGAAAAGAGCAAGGTAAATGAGTAATCCATTTGAATAAGGGAATTGAAATGATAAATTAACCTTGTGTTAGATCTATTTTACCTTATAATCACTGGAGATAAATGTGAAACAAGTCATATGGCAGCAAACTGAAGTATATCAACATATCAACGTTCCCACAGTAAAGTTCATGAAATGCTGTGCCATTATCAAATTTGATTGGTCACATACACATGGTTAGCAGATGTTTGTGCAAATATAGTGAAATGCTTGTGCTTCTAGTTCTGACAGTGGAGTAATATCTAACAAGTAATCTAACAAATTCACAACGACTACCTTATACACACAAATGTAAAGGGATGTTTAAGAATATGTACATATAAATATATGGATCAATGATGGCTGTGCGACATAGGCAAGATGCAGTACATGGTATAGAATACAGTATATACATATGAGATGAGTAATGTAGGATATGTAGACATTATTAAATTGTGTTTTTTTAAAGTGACTAGTGATACCTTTATTAAATCCATTTATTAAATGTACTGTATTAAAGTGGCCAGAGATTTGAGTCTGTATGTTGGCAGCAGCTACTCTATGCTAGTGATGGCTGTTTAACAGTCTGATGGCCTTGAGATAGAAGCTGTTTTTCAGTCTCTCGGTCCCAGCTTTGATGCACCTGTACTGACCTCGCCTTCTAGATGATAGCGGGGTGAACAGACAGTGGCTTGGGTGGTTGTTGTCGTTAATGATCTTTTCTTTTTCCTGTGACATCGGGTGCTGTAGGGGTCCTGGAGGGCAGGTAGTTTGCCCCCGGTAATGCTTTGTGCAAACCGCACTACTGTCACGCCCTGACCATAGAGATCCTTTATTCTCTATTTTGGTCAGGTCGGGATGTGACTACGGTGGGCATTCTAGTTTCTTTATTTCAAGGTTGGCTTGGTATGGTTCCCAATCATATTTAGGCAGCCTTTTCCCACCTGTTTGTTGTGGGATCTTGTTTTTGTATTGTTGCCTTTGAGCATGACAAATCTGTACATTCGTTTCTTTGCTCTTTATTGTTTATGTGCCGGTTCTCATAATAAAAGATGATGAACCCAAACCACGCTGCATTTTGGTCCGATTCTTATAACAACGTTTGTGACAGAACATCCCACCACAACAAGACCAAGCAGCGTGCCCAGGTGGAGAAAGTATCATGGACTTGGGAGGAGATTTTGGATTTGAAGGGATCCTGGACTTGGGCCCAAATTCTTTTTTGGGGGGTGGGGCACACGGGGTGGTCGGCGGAGCCGAGGAATGAGCCAGAGACCGTCAGAGAGTCGAAGGAGGAACTCTACGAAAGATTCCGGAGAGAGGTGGTGGCGATGAGAATGCTGCAGAGCGGGCGCGCTGAGGAGCATGACACCTGTCCGGTGTCATCTGCACCAGTTTCACGCATCTGGCCCTCCAGTGTGCTTCCCCAGTCTGGTACGTCCTGTGTCTCCTCCATGCCCTCACCCTGAAGTGTGTGTCACCGTCCCAGTACGTCCTGTGCCAGCTCCCCCCGTGCGAAATGTGTCATTGTTCCGGTACAATTTGTGCCGGTTCTACGCACCAGGTCTCCAGTACGCCTCCACAGCCCAGTACGTCCTGTGCCAGCTCCCCACACTCACCGTGCGGAGTAGGTCATTGTTCCGGCACCATCGGCACCACTGTCACGCCCTGACCTTAGAGATCCTTTATTCTCTATTTTGGTTAGGTCGGGATGTGACTACGGTGGGCATTCTAGTTTCTTTATTTCTAGGTTGGCTTGGTACGGTTCCCAATCAGAGGCTGCTGTCTATTGTTGTCTCTGATTGGGAATCATCCCACCTGTTTGTTGTGGGATCTTGTTTTCTTTGAGCACGACAAAGCTGCATGTTTGTTTCTTTGCTCTTTATTGTTTTTGTTTCGATTCTCATAATAAAAGATGATGAACCCAAACCACGCTGCATTTTGGTCCGATTCTTATAACAATGTTCGTGACAACTACCCTCTGGAGAGCCTTGCAGTTGTGGGTG
Organism: Oncorhynchus tshawytscha; assembly: GCF_018296145.1. Classification (NCBI taxonomy): domain Eukaryota; kingdom Metazoa; phylum Chordata; class Actinopteri; order Salmoniformes; family Salmonidae; genus Oncorhynchus; species Oncorhynchus tshawytscha. The sequence continues at coordinate 31,273,530 of NC_056430.1, read as the reverse complement.
GAGCAGTTGCCCTACTAGTTGCTGTACCAGGCGGTGATACAGCCCGACAGGATGCTCTCGATTGTGCATCTGTAAAAGTTTGTGAGTGTTTTAAGTGACAAGACAAATTTCTTCAGCCTTCTGAGGTTGAAGAGGCGCTGTCTGTGTGGGTGGGCCATTTCAGTTTGTCTGTGATGTGTATGCCGAGGAACTTAAAACTTTCCACCTTCTCAACTACTGTCCCGTCGATGTGGATGGGGGGGATGCTCCCTCTGTTGTTTCCTGAAGTCCACAATCATCTCCTTTGTTTTGTTGACGTTGAGGAGAGGTTATTTTCCCGAAACCATATCCCGAGGGCCTTCATCTCCTCCCTGTAGGCTGTCTCGTTGTTGTTGGTAATCAAGCCTATCACTGTAGTGTCGTCTGCAAACTTGAGGATTGAGTTGGAGGTGTGCATGGCCATGCACTCATGGGTGAACAGGGAGTACAGAAGAGGGCTGAGGTCGCACCCTTGTGGGGCCCCAGTGTTGAGGATCAGCGGGGTGGAGATGTTGTTTTCCTACTCTCACCACCTGGGGGCGGCCCATCAGAATGTCCAGGACCCAGTTGCACAGGGCGGGTTTGGAGGGTACTATGGTGTTAAATGCTGAGCTGTAGTCAATGAACAGCATTCTTACATATGTATTCCTCTTGTCCAGATGGGACAGGATATTGTGAAGTGTGATGGCGATTGCGTCATCTGTGGACTTACTGGGGCGGTAAGCAAATTGGAGTGGGTCTAGGGTGACAGGTAGGGTGGAGGTGATATTATCTTTGACTAATCTCTCAAAGCACTTCATGATGACAGAAGTGAGTGCTCCGGGATGATAGTCATTTAGTTCAGTTACTTTAGCTTTCTTGGGAACAGGAACAATGGTGGCCATCTTGAAGCATGTGGAGACAGCAAACTGGGATAGGGATTGATTGAATATGTCCGTAAACACACCAGCCAGCTGGTCTGCGCATGTTTTGAGGACGTAGCTAGGGATGCCGTCTGGGCCGGCAGCCTTGCGAGGGTTAACACGCTTAAATGTTTTACTCACGTTGGCCACGGTGAAGGAGAGCCCACAAGCTTTGGTAGCGGGCTGTGTCAGTGGCACTGTATTGTAGTCAAAGCGAGCAAAGAAGTTGTTTAATTTGTCTGAGAGCAAGACGGCGATGGGACTGGTTTCTTTTTGTAATCTGTGATTGACTGTAGGCCCTGCCACATACATCACGTGTTTGAGCCGTTGAATTGTGACTCTACCTCGTCTCTATACTGACGCTTTGCTTGCTTGATTGCCTTGCGGAGGGAATAGCTACACTGTTTGCATTTGGTCATGTTTCCAGTCACCTGGCCATGATTCCACTGCCAATGTTGGTCTATAGAGATTGCATGGCTGTGTGCTTGATTTTATACACCTGTCAGCAACGGGTGTGGCTGAAATAGCCAAATCCACTCATTTGGAAGGGTGTCCACATACCTTTGGCCATGTAGTGTATTCAACTGGCAGTTTACTGTTGGTTCCATTCAGTTGGTATAGCTGACGTTGTAATTCCATTTAATTATATTGTTTCGTTTACCTTCATTTGCTTCCTCTGTAAAAGCTGTCACAGCCGTGTGGTTGTTGCTGAGGAACATTACTAACAGTTGAAAATATATAAGAAACATGTAGGCTAATTAAATTGTTATGGAGTGGCGCACAGACCAAGCCTTAACAGTTTGAAACTGACGCATGGAGCAATACTTGGCAGTGTCATCACACAGTTCCTTGGTTAGTATAGGCAATAGATGAGGGTATAGTCTACTCCCTATTATAATTCTATGCATAATCTTCATTACCACGGGTTGAAGAACTGAAGAACTGAATGTGGCAATTTTCAGAGTGAATCAAACCACCATTTGACTTATTTCGTGTGTAAAGGCTCTCCAAACCTGTTTTTTTAAAAATGATTCATACATACTATCCTAAACCTAAATAATCTATAGGAATAGTATTTTAAAATCGACCAATTGGTGCTGAAACGGAGAAGAAAATGCATATATTTAGATGGTTTTCTTTAATTGATCCCTAATATTCTGAACCTGTTCTTTAGGGTCTGTTGACAAAACAAAACCATATTAAACAAACCTCCAGAAGAAAACATTTTGGCCAGCAAATGTGAGGATTTCCAGCTGTTGAATGAATGTATTCAGAGTGCGCAAATGATCCACACCTGAAGATCGCGTTACGCAACTGAATAAGGTAACACCCATTCACATTAACCAGAAGCACTTTGTTACGTTGCGCCGAATGTCATTCATTTGAATGGGGACCGTCCACATCTGAGTGGCCTCCTGGGGTTGAAGACTTCGTTGAGAGACAGACACTGCATACTTAGAATACTTCCAACCTCAAGAAGTTACCAAACCAAAGAAGATGAAAATATCAAAGTTGGGTTTATGGTATAGCTAGTAACTTGTAAACAAGTAACATTACCCTTTCATAAGTAAGTACTATTTTAATAGTATATTAATATATAATACACATGTATACTTTGACTGTTGCTTCCCGATTTAGTTTATTGTGATGGTAATGACATTTGTTTTTGATGATACTTGTTAGGTGGAGGCCGCTAGCTACAGTATAGCCTAGCTTTTAGCTAGCTAGATAGCTGCTCCGTAAGCTAGCTTGACTTGCTAGAAAGTTATAGAAACAAGTTGAGTTTAAAGTAACTAAATGAAACATGTTTTATCCTCAACTGAAACAGTGTTTATCCTGTCTTGGAACAAAAATGTCATATTTTACTATCTCATAAATAAATGCGATCACCAGACACTAGGCGGCCCTCCTTCTTGTCTCGTGAAACCCTCCCCATGCTCTCCGTCCAGTAGTGGAACGAGATTGCATGAAGATGACATACAGCTAAAAAAAATACGTCTGAATACCAGATACTGAGATGTGGTAGGAACGTCTTAAATTCCTAAATTGGTATTGGCCTCTAGCTGCCATGCAGCAACACTATTCAGTTCCAATGAAGATTCCCTACCTTTTACAGTACATTCAGTAAGGGATAAATCCTAACTCTAAATCTGCAGTTTATTGAATGTGAAAATCTGAGTTAGGAGCACATACTTAAAGTTTCAAGAGGAGAGAGCTGAAGAGAAGAGGAGGGAGAGGATGGAGGGAAGGTAAAACAAGTCCAAAAAGCTTCTACCTCCCCCTTCTCACCCGTCTCTCTGAGCCCGTTAGGGCGACATGCCCACGCTGCTGAAAGAGAATCGGGTTTCTGATTAAGCCCCGTGAAGTTTAATCTGCGGTCAGGGTCTGTTTGTGTGTGATGAACATAGTAATCCACAAAAAGGAGCCTTTTCTTTTCCATGTTCCCTTCTCATCCCCACCTCTCCACCCTGCCCCTCCCCTTCTCATCCCCACCTCTCCATCCTGCCCCTCCCCTTCTCATCCCCACCTCTCCACCCTGCCCCTCTCCTTCTCATCCCCACCTCTCCATCCTTCCCCTCCCCTTCTCATCCCCACCTCTCCACCCTGCCCCTCCCCTTCTCATCCCCACCTCTCCATCCTGCCCCTCCCCTTCTCATCCCCACCTCTCCACCCTGCCCCTCTCCTTCTCATCCCCACCTCTCCATCCTTCCCCTCCCCTTCTCATCCCCACCTCTCCATCCTGCCCCTCCCCTTCTCATCCCCACCTCTCCACCCTGCCCCTCTCCTTCTCATCCCCACCTCTCCATCCTGCCCCTCCCCTTCTCATCCCCACCTCTCCACCCTGCCCCTCCCCTTCTCATCCCCACCTCTCCATCCTGCCCCTCCCCTTCTCATCCCAACTCTCCATCCTGCCCCTCCTAGTCACCCAATTGTCTCACCCCTCCTCCCTATTCCTCTATTCCATCACCTTTTTACAGCCAATGACCTCCTCTTCTCGCTCCTTCATTCCCACTCACCCCCTACCTCCTATCCATCCTCCCAATCTCTCCTCCCCCTCTTTCTCTGATTCAGCATTGCCCCTTGGCTGGTTTATCCTCCTTATTATCATCATGTTCACTTTAGACTCTTATCTCCTTAAAGAGTGTGTTTTGGTTTTGTGTGCTCATAACCCTGGGGTGTGATCAATGTAACACTGAGTAGAGCGACGCTAGCTTGTGTTTAGCGTTTGCTTGCGTCAGCCCTGTGCTGCACTGAACTATGCTGAGTGTAGGATAGCATAGCTTGCATCAGCCCAGTGTTGCTCCGAACTATGCTGAGTGAGGGGTGGCTTAGCATAGCTTGCATCAGCCAAGTGCTAGCTAATAAGGGCGTCGGTTGCAGGCTGCAAGGGGGAACATCAAAGCGATCGTCCCCGTCCCCCAGAATGGAAAGTGAATGGAAAGTTGGGTGCACACAGCGGACACACACACACACACACAAACTGAACACGTGCTGAGTGCATACAGCGGGCACACGGGGAGAGGTGGCTGCTCACAACCACACAGCATTTACATTTATGGAAATGATTCCTGATTAAACTAGAGAAACAGACGGTGTTGTTATTAAGTCATGAGGTATGGTTGCAGGCTCAGAGAGAAATGGGGAGATCCACACTGGAGAGGGGCAGGGAAATGGGTCACCCTCAGAGGAACACACGCAGGCAGAGTGATTGCTGAATCTTCTTTAAGTCATTGATTTACACGTCCCAACCTGCATGAATGTACATAATGTAGGCACACATGCACATACACTCACACACACACAATTGATTTTCTGCTAGTGCCCGTGTTTACACTGATATGAATGATGGCTTTGATATGTTAGGATCTTGGTCGGTTCTTTGATGTGTGTGAAAGCACATGATTACCCTGTGAACATCTTATTAATGTGATGTCTCTTCTTAAACCTTGGCAAATGCGACATGAATTATGAGATGTTCAAAGAGTCACACTCAAGTTGGATTAATAGTTTATTTGAAACAATGCCGCTTTTGACCAGATATTGATCTCCTTTAGTGTCTGTGAAGAATCATTTGTCTTGCCTATGGCGTGCTGTGACAAAAACAGCACATTTATGCTATCAAAGCAATCACATTTTGGGAGATATTTGCTCTGAACAAGGACATGGAGGAGAGAGAGAAACGGTACAGCTTATTGACATGTTAATAATTCATAATGCAGTGCTGCTTTGGTAATATGTTTGATAAGGGACTTAGAAACCATGATTCCTCTCCAGGGGGTTCATTCAGCACAAATACTTATTTAAATGGATCAATAAATAAGTAAGCAAATAAAAGGAGAAAAGTGTCTTGTGCCATACTCTTGTCTTATCTTATTTAGAGCATTATTGAAAGTCATACTAAAGGTCTTACTGATGGACCTCCTGGTCTAAAGCAGCCGTTATGGTGCCTCAAATAGAGGAAAGAAAGCGGTCAACAAGGTTAACACCATTTCAATCTCATGCGCATGAATACAGAAGGCTACGGCTAGAATAGAATGGAGTAAAATAGATGACTTTAAAGCAATTTAGCAATTTCCCTTTTAGACACAATCCCTTACTGCTAGAGACGGCAGCTGACAGAATGACGAAGCCCATTCGTTTTTAATGGAAGAAAAGGGTCTCACGCCGAACTGAGCAAATCATCAGTGGCATTTGACCAACTGAGAAAACAACGTAGAGTGTCGTAATAAACTTAAAGGTAATCTGAATGAGTTCATGCGATTTTGTTCTGCACAAATATTAGAATGATTGGACATGGCCAACTGGTTAGCGCTTCAGTCGCTTATCATAGAGTAAATATTTAGAGAGCAATTGCTATTTATTTCAGGGCAAGCATCATGTACTAGGTAGACACAGTAACCTACAGCTTACATCCTAGCCGTCAAGAGCGTGTTTACAGTATAGGCTGTTACAGAGAGGATGAGTGACAGAACGTCTTTGTGTATGGAACTTGGTGCTAAAAAGACATCTGCTTTTGAATGAAGCTTGTCTTGAGAAAGTCCTTGCAGCTCTAACAATGACAGTATAAAGTCTCCTTTCAATCTCCTTGCTATTTGATATTCTATATGGTATTGACTGATACTGTACTACAACCCTGATCACACCTCATCTCCTGTACCTAGGCCACTGTCAGGAAATACAAAGGCCTCACCACTGTGTACATACAAATGTTTATGTATTCATTTTTATATTTAAATGTAAATTTATATATGTATATTTACACTGTCAGGCTCTGTGTACCTCATGCATATACCATTAGGTCATGAATCCATCATATTTCTGTTTGTGTATAATGGTGCATATCTGTTTTCCTTCTGTCCTGTGAAGACTGTTAGTCCTGTTAGTGGGTAGAAGTTGTCTATAGGCACAGATCTAGGATCAGTTTATCTTTCCAGATCGCTAAACTTAACCATTATGCCTGGAGATTCGCAAAACTGATTTTAGTTTATTATTTTAGGGCAACTACTTCTTCTGAGAGAGAGAAATCGAGCGAGTGAGAGAAACAAGCGGAGAGAGGAGAGAGAGAGAGCAGACTTCTCCTTGATGGGCGTCCCTTCTAACAGTGAGTCATTGGGTTGTTTACTATGCAGAGAAAACAGCTTTAAAAAACTATTTTGAAGAGGAGAGGGAGATATGAGGAACTAAAACTGAACTGGTGGAGGGCTTTAACAATATGTGAGTTATTTTTACATCTCCCCTTTGCTCTGTTTGTGTATCAATCCCATTCTGAATGTGGTGACTATTCAGTTCAATCTAGCATTGCAGTTTTTTAACAGTGCCACTGATGAAGCCAGCAAAGTCTCTCTCTCGTAGTCATTTAGGTATTTAAAAGTAGAAGGTATACAGTATTCTTTCAATTTTCAAAATAAGACTGATGGAGGAGCATCCCGAGTGGCGCAGCGGTCTTAGGCACTGCATCGCTGTGCTTGAGACGTCACTGCAGACCGGGGTTCGATCCCGGGCTCTGTCGCAGCCGGCCGCGACTTGGAGACCCATCAGGCGGCGCACAATTGGCCCAGCGTTGTCCGGGTTAGGGAAGGGTTTGGCCGGGCGGGATGTCCTTATTCCATCACGTTCTAATGACTCCTTGTGGTGGGCTGGGCGCATGCACGCTGTACGTGTTTTCCCTGATACATTGGTGCGTCTGGTTAAGGTTAAGCGAGCAGTGTGTCAAGAAGCAGTGCGGCTTGGCAGGGTCGTGTGTCGGGGGACGCACAGCTCTCGACCTTCGCCTCTCCCGAGTCCGCACTGGAGTTACAGCAATGGGACAAGACTAACTACCAATTGGATACCACAAAGTTGGGGAGAAATGGAGTGAAAAAAATAAAATAAAGACTGAGATGGAGGCATCAGTAGGAGATGAGCGCAGTTATTGAAGTGGTAGGAGATTCACACCCTGACCATGTACATTTCTAAGCCTCCCAGCACTCTATCATGTACTGAACTGTCTCAATCTCCCCATTTGTCTTCAGATGTCAGACGAGGCTAGTGCAGCAGCCAATTAACACAACAGCTAACCCACAATCACACCCTGCTGCCAAAGATACATACCTTGACAATAACATCTGAAACAACCAGCTAACAATACACAGTATTGTACAGTCCCTTCTGACTCTGTGTCTTGGCAAACATAATTGTTTCTTGATGCATTGACAGCAGCGCATTAGGATACACGGTAATCTATATTTAGAGTTGCATTGTTCCAAGGTTGTTCACAAAGACTTCATTATATAGTGGATTAAATTTACATTGAATGCTTGCGCATTTTAATGAATCTGCATTGTTGATGGGCAGTTTTACATTAAATGCTTGAGGATTATAATGAATCTCTATTGTTGGCGGTTTCGTTTGCGATGAGAACCTGGGTATTAGCGATAACAAACAGCAAACACTCCCGTCATGACTCATGGCCCACTCTGTGTGTCGCCCCTCCGAGAAGTCAACCAGGGGACAGTGTAGAACACTCACAGTCATAATGAGTGGGAGGGGCACTGCGTCGCCATGGGGATGGGTCAGCGACTGATAATTGGGCGTGGGACTCCATGGTAACAAAGCACATGGCCGTATTAATAAGATTAATAGTGTTCTGTTCAGTCTCGTTTCACCAATGAGAGGATTAGCTCCATACAGCTCTCCCGAAGGTAAACGAGAGGACAATTACTCAGACACCCTGACCAAGATTCAACACTGATTTTTAAAAAACATTTTCTGTGGTTGAAATTAAGTTTAAGGGCAAAAGGAAGCACAGACACACTAAGCAACAACAAGTCAAGCAGTATTGTTTCCGACCTGCAAAAAGGCAGAGTTTTGTTCCAGCAGTCCCAGTCAGATCAAAGCATTTAGAACCACAATGTTGTGATTTTGCCACAGTGTAGAGGCTCAATTCAATCTGTATCACAGTTCCAAATTATACTGTAGTGCAATTGAAATGTAAAGGTAATTTCCAATAGAGCCGATCTAAGCAGTGTGTAAAGGGAATGCAGTCTCGGCCATCGTGGGAACATTACCTTTTATATTTATACCACGCTATAAGGCGGAACTTTGGTGATAGGTATTGAATCGAGCCCTAAGATATGCCAGACCTCTAATTAGTGTCAATGTTGACATTTACCCTAGGCCTAGGTTCAAGTGAAATGGTTTTAAATGTACCTCAATCCAAGGATGGAAGGTGTAACTTCAAGGCCACATCCTGGATCAACCCTAACCCTATTCATTACCCTAACCCTATTCATTACCCTAACCCTATTCATTACCCTAACCCTATTCATTACCCTAACCCTATTCATTACCCTAACCATATTCATTACCCTAACACTATTCATTACTCTAACCCTATTCATTACCCTAACCCTATTCATTACCCTAGCCATTACTGTAACCCTAACCCTATTCATTACCCTAACACTATTCATTACCCCAACCCTATTCATTACCCTAACCCTATTCATGACCCTAACCCTACACATTACCCTAACCCTATTCACTACCCTAACCCTATTCATGATCCTAACCCTATTCATTACCCTAACCCTATTCATTACCCTAACCCTATTCATTACCCTAACCCTATTCATTACCCTAACCCTATTCATTACCCTAACCCTATTCATGACCCTAACCCTATTCATTACCCTAACCCTATTCATTACCCTAACCCTATTCATTACCCTAACCCTATTCATTACCCTAGCCATTACTGTAACCCTAACCCTATTCATTACCCTAACCATATTCACTACCCTAACCCTATTCATGATCCTAACCCTATTCATTACCCTAACCCTATTCATTACCCTAACCCTATTCATTACCCTAACCCTATTCATTACCCTAACCCTATTCATTACCCTAACCCTATTCATGACCCTAACCCTATTCATTACCCTAACCCTATTCATTACCCTAACCCTATTCATTACCCTAACCCTATTCATTACCCTAACCCTATTCATTACCCTAGCCATTACTGTAACCCTAACCCTATTCATTACCCTAACCCTATTCATTACCCTAACCCTATTCATTACCCTAACTCTATTCATTACCCTAACCCTATTCATTACCCTAACTCTATTCATTACCCTAACCCTATTCATTACCCTAACCCTATTCATTACCCTAACCCTATTCATTACCCTAACCCTATTCATTACCCTAACCCTATTCATTACCCTAACCCTATTCATTACCCTAACCCTATTCATGACCCTAACCCTATTCATTACACTAACCCTATTCATTACCCTAACCCTATTCATTACCCTAACCCTATTCATTACCCTAACCCTATTCATTACCCTAACCCTATTCATTACCCTAGCCATTACTGTAACCCTAACCCTATTCATTACCCTAACCCTATTCATTACCCTAACCCTATTCATTACCCTAACTCTATTCACTACCCTAACCCTATTCATTACCCTAACTCTATTCATTACCCTAACTCTATTCATTACCCTAACTCTATTCATTACCCTAACTCTATTCATTACCCTAACCCTATTCATTACCCTAACCCTATTCATTACCCTAACCCTATTCATTACCCTAACCCTAATCATTACCCTAACTCTATTCATTACCCTAACTCTATTCATTACCCTAACTCTATTCATTACCCTAACCCTATTCATTACCCTATCCCTATTCATTACCCTAACTCTATTCATTACCCTAACTCTATTCATTACCCTAACTCTATTCATTACCCTAACTCTATTCATTACCCTAACTCTATTCATTACCCTAACTCTAATCATTACCCTAACTCTATTCATTACCCTAACTCTATTCATTACCCTAACCCTATTCATTACCCTATCCCTATTCATTACCCTAACTCCATTCATTACCCTAACTCCATTCATTACCCTAACTCTATTCATTACCCTAACTCTATTCATTACCCTAACCCTATTCATTACCCTAACTCTATTCATTACCCTAACCCTATTCATTACCCTAACCCTATTCATTACCCTAACTCTATTCATTACCCTAACTCTATTCATTACCCTAACTCTATTCATTACCCTATCCCTATTAATTACCCTAACTCCATTCATTACCCTAACTCCATTCATTACCCTAACCCTATTCATTACCCTAACCCTATTCATTACCCTAACTCTATTCATTACCCTAACCCTATTCATTACCCTAACCCTATTCATTACCCTAACTCTATTCATTACCCTAACCCTATTCATTACCCTAACCCTATTCATTACCCTAACTCCATTCATTACCCTAACTCTATTCATTACCCTATCCCTATTCATTACCCTAACTCCATTCATTACCCTAACTCCATTCATTACCCTAACCCTATTCATTACCCTAACCCTATTCATTACCCTAACTCTATTCATTACCCTAACCCTATTCATTACCCTAACCCTATTCATTACCCTAACTCTAATCATTACCCTAACTCTATTCATTACCCTATCCCTATTCATTACCCTAACTCCATTCATTACCCTAACTCTAATCATTACCCTAACTCTATTCATTACCCTATCCCTATTCATTACCCTAACTCTAATCATTACCCTAACTCTATTCATTACCCTATCCCTATTCATTACCCTAACTCTATTCATTACCCTATCCCTATTCATTACCCTAACTCTATTCATTACCCTAACCCTATTCATTACCCTATCTCTATTCATTACCCTATCCCTATTCATTACCCTAACTCTATTCATTATCCTAACCCTATTCATTACCCTATCTCTATTCATTACCCTAACTCTATTCATTACCCTAACTCTATTCATTACCCTATCCCTATTCATTACCCTAACTCTATTCATTACCCTAACTCTATTCATTACCCTAACCCTATTCATTACCCTAACCCTATTCATTACCCTAACTCTATTCATTACCCTAACCCCATTCATTACCCTAACCCTAATCATTACCCTAACTCTAATCATTACCCTAACTCTATTCATTACCCTATCCCTATTCATTACCCTAACTCCATTCATTACCCTAACTCTAATCATTACCCTAACTCTATTCATTACCCTATCCCTATTCATTACCCTAACTCTAATCATTACCCTAACTCTATTCATTACCCTAACTCTATTCATTACCCTATCCCTATTCATTACCCTAACTCTATTCATTACCTTAACCCTATTCATTACCCTAACTCTATTCATTACCCTAACTCTATTCATTACCCTAACCCTATTCATTACCCTATCCCTATTCATTACCCTAACTCTATTCATTACCCTATCCCTATTCATTACCCTAACTCTAATCATTACCCTAACTCTATTCATTACCTTAACTCTATTCATTACCCTATCCCTATTCATTACCCTAACTCTATTCATTACCTTAACCCTATTCATTACCCTAACTCTATTCATTACCCTAACTCTATTCATTACCCTATCCCTATTCATTACCCTAACTCTATTCATTACCCTAACCCTAAGGCCGTGATTCAATACGATCGCAGGTTATAGTCATTGCAGCTTTTAAAGGCAATGTTGGGGAGATCCCTTTCAAAGTAAACGCTGCATATGTCAGATCAATTGGAAATTGCCCTTAAAAGCTGCAATAACCCATGATCGGATTTAATCTTGGCCTAACCGCTTCATGTCTACATCGTGGATATACCCTAACCCTAACCCTATCCATTACCGTAACTCCAACCCTGTTGTGTTAAATCAATTCTATTAATTCCTAGATTAGTCATGGTGTTGTGTTCTGAATCGCAATGTGTCAAATTCTGCAACATCCCAGGCGAGACAGGTCAGTTGTTGTGTTAAACCCGTTTTATTCATTCCCAGATCAGTCATGGTAGTGGACTCTATCAGCATTGAGCTATGTATACAGAAGTGTACCGCTGTTTCAGTCACACACACACACACACACACACACACACACACACACACACACACACACACAATTGTTTTTCTTTATTGTGTTATCATGGACTATTTGCACATTTTATTATTCAACATTAGAAACAAGGATGATCCATCAATCTTTGCAAAAAGCCTGTGTCTTTTGAATTTAGTTTGACAGCAAATAGACCTAATTACAGACAGAGGTGAGTAAATCCAGTTGTATTGCTGTGACTGTAGGTATGTAATGGTATAGACAAACTGAAGGATGTTTGTCAATTAATTCATCTAATAAAACATACTTTTATAAAATATGGAATTCAATATATTTTTTAAGCATCTCGATAAAGATCTGGAAACATTATTAAAATGACACCATAGTTATGCAATGCATATTCAGGGAATATGAGGTTCTTCTCTAATAAAAAGAGACACAACCACCTATTAAGTCCTACAGAGTTGTACAAGAAAAGCATTCTCTTGATTGCACAGAGAAACTAGGACCATAAATTATATTGTTTTCAGGGTATTTAGATAAAAACAATCCACACACAGAACTTTTCCTATTCTTAGTTTCCCCCTTCTAACCACCACAGAGTCAAAACAGTGACACATCACATTAAGTCATCATCCATACATCTTCTCTACAGTAGTTGTGCGCTATGCAGCTGTAACAGGGAGAGAACACAATGCTTCTCTCCCATGGTCATTCAAAGGTTTACTGTGTGAGTTTGTCTCTCTTGTTGAAACTGGTCTCCTCCTCGATGGAGGAGACTTGGGACTTCTGAGTTTTTTGCTGTTTGTCCATTGTCAGGTGCAGGGTCTTCTTGTGCCATGTCAGTTTTGGAGTCGGGGGCCGGTTCTCAGGGGAACCATAAGAGAAGCTGTGTGTTCGGGGACACAGCTGAATGCTCCAGCCCCTGTCAGTTTCTCTCTTACTGTATGCTAGGCTATCACTCAGATCCATTATAACATATTCTTCTAATAAATTCATATTCATAAAATCTCTCTTTGTATACAACAAAATTAAAATTGTCTGTGGAGATTAAGGCAGTCCATCCATTTTTACAAACAAGACACAGAACTCACAAAACATATCTGAATAGGAAAAACAATGATGAAAATGTCCCATGGACTTGATAGGCTACTGTACTCGAGTCCCTTCATATCCGTCCTCTGGAAGTTTCAACCTCTCAAAGAAGAAGTCTTGAAAAGTTCACCAAAATGTCACCCAGACAATCTTATAGTAGTCATAGATCTATTCCCATGAAGTTCCACTAGGCCTCAGAAGCCTGGGGCTAGATTTGACATTCGGCTGGCTGGAGAAGCCTGGAGGCTGAAGTTACACATGCACTGAGGGCACACTCCTGTTGAGCACCTGAACACGCATCAGCTGTACACTGGTCATGATCTTCTTCTGGTGGCCCATCAGTGTCACCCCCAGTCTGTGTATATCCCTGTAGGACACAGAGATGGAACAGTCACACACACATCAGTGATCACATGCAGTAACACACATTAGATATGATAGAACAAGTTACTGTTAAGCACATTATGGCAACTGCATCCATGATATTTGGATAATGTGATTAGAGTGTGATGTTGTGAGAGTAGGACTGTAGTGTGGTGTCAGCGTGGAGCTGTAGCCTAGCCCCTTACCCTTGGTTCATGCTTATGACGTGGCCCAAGGTCTGGTAGCCTCCTACAGCAAAGTGGTCCTTGTATCGGCCCATCTTGATGGTATCCAGCCACTCATCCACGGAACTACAGCTGCTGAAGTCTGGGATACTTCTGTCCATCATGGGAGGTGTGCCTAACCTGGGGGATAGAGAGAGACAGAGAGAAAAGAGGGCGAGAGAGAGCGAGAGACAGCGAGAGACAGCGAGAGACAAAATGGAGGGAAAAAAAGTGTGTGAGAGAGAGAGAGGAGGAAGAAAAGGTGGTAGGAAAAAGATAGAGAAAAGGGAGAGCGGAGGCATGAGGAAAGAGAGAGATGAAAAAAAGGGTCTTGAAATGCAATAGCAGCTAAGGCAGAAAATCAATAGCAGTTAAAATGATAGAGAAGAGGTGGCTGCTCTGATTGCAGGATGGCTGGTTTGGCTAGATTAATACAGGGAGAAATCCTTAACACCCCCCCTTCCCTCCTCATTCCTCCATCTCCCCTTCTTCCACCTGACATGCACCAGGGATCCGGGACCCGGGATCTGAACGGAGCGATTTAACACGGGTCCAACTCTAGCTTCAGCCGCTATTCTCTCTGCTCTCTGATTCCCAAACGATCAATGTCAATATCACAGGCTCTTATTTAACCGAGAGCGCGTCAATCAGAGATGAGCTTATTGGAAAACGAACACGGCCGTTCCTTGCTCCCCTAAGGCAACCCGTCTCCCTCGCGTCAGCCGGGGAAGTTTGGGGGAAACTTTAGGCTGTAACTTTATCCCACAGCTTATGTATGACAGATGAGCTGAGAGTGGATTTGCAGCCCTTTGTCCAGACAATGGGTCCCAAGCAATCTATATTGCCCAGGCGATGGTGGCCTAGCAGCCTGCTCACCTGCACAGTGTGTCCATGGACTTAAGGTTCTCCGGGTTCCGGATAAGCTTGTCTAGAACCGTAACAATCTGACAGAAGCGAGGCCTCTCGTTCCGGTCCTTCTGCCAGCAGTCCAGCATGAGAGTGTGTAGAGCACCTGGACAGCTCATTGGAGCAGGCAGCCTGTAGCCCTCCTCTACTGACTTGATCACCTACACACACACACACACACACACACACACACAGATATGCAGGTATCATTACACACACATACAGTACATGTGTTTTTTTGCGTGTGTGTGTCCACTCTACTCACATCTCGGTTGGTGAGGTTCCAGTATGGCCTCTCCCCGTATGACATCACCTCCCACATGACCACGCCGTAGCTCCACACGTCACTGGATGAGGAGAACTTCCTGTAGGCGATGGCCTCCGGTGCTGTCCAGCGGATCGGAATCTTACCACCCTGAAGGGAACAGCACCAGACTAGAGCCGACACTGGCATTTCACCACGGAATAGAAAACAGAACCTGAACTAGAGAACTAGGGCTACAACAGTATTAGAACCTAGTGTATATTAGAGTTTTAGAATGTAGCTATCATGAGAGTGTGAACTCACGCTGGTGGTGTATGCTGCATCAGGATCGTCCTCCAGGACTCTAGACAGGCCGAAGTCAGACACCTTACACACCAAGTTGCTGTTGACCAGGATGTTACGAGCTGCCAGGTCGCGGTGGATGTAGCCCAGGTCTGCCAGGTAGGTCATACCCGCAGCGATGCCACGCAGCACGCCCACCAACTGGATTATAGTGAACTGACCATCATGTCTCTGAGAGGAGGAAGGGGAGAGAGGAGAAGAACGGGGTTGAGATGTAGAGAAAGATTGTAGTATTCGTTACAGGCATATGGATTGAGATCTCTGATGTCAAGTCTTTCAAAAACAATTTAAATGTGTTAACAAGAGAAAGAAAGTGAGGGAATCTGATAGAAAGAGGGAAACTGTTTGTGAAAAAGAGATGAAATCCAAACAAAGCGTAGTTTTATTTATACAGCACATTTCAGACATGGAATGCAACGCAATGTGCTTCACAGGAAAATATACTGAACAAAAATATAAACGCTACATGCAACAATTTCAAAGATTTTACTGAGTTACAGCTCATTTGAGGAAATCAGTCAATTGAAATGAATTCATTTGGCCTTAATCTATGGATTTCACATGACTGGGAATACAGATATGCATCTGTTGGTCACAGATACCTTAAAAAAATGGGCTTCAGGATTTCGTCATGGAATTTTTGTGCATTCAAATCGATAAAATGCAATTGTGCTCATTGTCTCTAGTTTATGCCTGCCCATACCATAATCCCACCGCCACCATGGGGCACTCTGTTCACAACGTTGACATCAGAAAACCTCTCGCCCACATGAGGCCATACACATGGTCTGCATTTGTGAGGCCGGTGGGACGTACTGCCAAATTCTCTAAAACAATGTTGGAGACGTCTTATGTTAGAGAAATTAACATTCAATTCTCTGGCAACAGCTCTGGTGGACATTCCTGCAGTCAGCATGCCAATTGCATGCCAACTTGAGACCTCTGTGGCATTGTATTGTGTGACAAAACTGCACATTTTAGAGTGGCCTTTTATTGTCCCCAACACAAGGTGCACCTGTGTAATGATCATGCTGTTTAATCAGCTTCTTGATATGCCACACCTGTCAGGTGAATTGATGATTATCTTAGCAAAGGAGAAATGTTCACTAATGGATGTAAATACACGTGTGCGCAACATTTTAGAGAAATAAGCTTTTTGTGCGTAAGGAACATTTTGGGGATCTTTTATTTCAGCTCATGAGACATGGGACCAACACTTTACATGTTGCATTTAGATTTTTGTTCAGTATATATAAAAACAGAAAATCAACAAACCCTCAGGAAAGAGTCCAGAGATCCATTCTCCATGTACTCAGTGATGATCATGACTGGTTTACCTGGAGGAATGGAGGGATGGGAGTAAGGGAGTGTGGGGGAGGGAGTGAGGCAGGAGCCACAGTAACTAAACAGGAGTAACTTACACCAGATAACTTACTTATTGCATTTAATTGAATTTAGCTGAAAAGAAATGTAATTGCACCAAACTGAAAATGGAGTTGAATCAAATCAAAACAAATGGAATCTTACTGCGTGTTACCACTCCCTCCAGGTGGATGATGTTAGGGTGGTCAAACTGGGCCATGATTGATGCCTCAGCCAGAAATTCTCTCCTCTGCTTGTCACTGTATCCTGCCTTCAGCGTCTTCAGAGCCACCGGGATGTCTCTCTTGCCTGGGAGACGCATCCGCCCGTAACACACCTCCCCAAACTCACCTGGAGACACACACAGACACACACACACACACACAATTCAGGATGAGATATAGTATATGCCTCCCTGACAACACTATAGACAGATGTATCCATTGATTGAAAAATGTATTCAAACAAAAAATATATATATACACTACTGTTCAAAAGTTTGGGGTCACTTAGAAATGTCCTTGTTTTTGAATGAAAGCATTTTTTTTGTCCATTAAAATAACATAACATTTATCAGAAATACAGTGTAGACGTTGTTAATGTGGTAAATGACTGTTGTAGCTGGAAACGGCTGATTTTTAATGGAATATCTACATAGGCGTACAGAGGCCCATTATCAGTAACCATCACTTCTGTGTTCCAATGGCACGTTGTGTTAGCTAATCCAAGTTTAGCATTTTAAAAGGCTAATTGATCATTAGAAAACCCTTTTGCAATTATGTTAGCACAGCTGAAAACTGTTGTTCTGATTTAAAGAAGCAACAAAACTGGACTTCTTTAGACTAGTTGAATATCTGGAGCATCAGGTTTTGTGGGTTCAATTACAGGCTCAAAATGGCCAGAAACAAAGAACTTTCTTCTGAAACTCGTCAGTCTATTCTTGTTCTGAGAAATGAAGAAACTGAAGATCTCGTTCAATGCTGTGTACTACGAAATACTGTCTACACTGTATTTCGGATCAATTTCATGTTATTTTAATGGACAAAAAATTAGCTTTTCTTTCAAAATCAAGGACATTTCTAAGTGACCCCAAACTTTTGAATGGTAGTGTATGTACGGTATATTTGTCCTTTGTGATCTGAAAAGTCCTGGAACATGTCATTACATGTTTTCCCCTTTCCTCTTCTGTGTCTTATCAACAACTGCCATTCTAAAGGTCATTGTTAACAGACGTGATTATGACGCCTGTGTGTTGCCATTTCCTGCTGTGCCAATATGATGTTAGTATTCCCTGTGTGTTTGATTGATAGCCCCATGCGACGCTCTGATTCCACTGTGCCATCCCTCTCCACTGCACACCTCAGCATTTACGTCAGTCAATGATTTTCAGTTTACCTGAGCCAATGATTTTCTCCAGTTTGATCCTGGAAGCTTCAATTTCTCTGGCAAACTCATGGACGGCCTGGCAGGGGTCCTCGTAGGTGTGTGGGTCGATGTAGAAACGTGCGTCGGGGAATGACACTAAAATAAACAACATTAGCATCTGGTCACATACCACTGGATGGAAACAATATGCTTCACGTGAGTGAGTGAGAGAGAGAGAGAGAGAGAGGGGGAGAGGGAGAGAGAGCGAGAGAGAGAAAAGAGAGAGAGGGGGGGGAGGGAGAGAGAGAGGGGGAGAGGGAGAGAGAGAGAGAGGGGGGAGAGAGAGAGGGAGAGGGAGAGAGAGGCGGGGGGGGAGAGAGAGAGAGAATATGCCATTTAAAAGTATGAACTTGGATACCCACATAAGCTTTGCAAGCATCTCTCAGAGAGAGAGAGAGAGAGAGAGAGATAATTTCTACCTGAACAAATCTGAATCAAAAGGAAAGTGAACTGTGTACATTGAGGATGAACATTATTACCACTTGAGTGAAGACTAGGAAGGGAAATATAATAATAGACTAGTAATAATAATACAAACGCACCATGGCCATTCTGGTAGTGCATCTTCTCCTCATCAGAGTCCTGGAAGGCCTTGCTATAGCCACAGTGTCTGTATCACAAACACACAGAAACATGTAAATGTCACTATGTTGTGATGCTGTTTTCTACTTTGTATTTCCAAGTCTTCGGGTGTATGGTTTATATAGAGCATCACGTTGTATGTTAAAACTCTTCAGTCTCGTCATAGCAGTTAATTCACTCTAAAAGGCCTTTTTCACATGTAAGTCTTCAGAATAGTTCAGAGTCTAGACACTTCTCACTGTTTTCCTCTCTTTCTGTCTTCCAGCTCCAAACGAACTCGGCTTGAAAATGTTAACAAGTTGGAAATAGTTAAACACAATTAAATCAATTATTTGTGGAAGAGTTGTAGAACTCAGAAGAGGGAATTGAAGGAGAGGGATATATACGTAAAACACATTTGCATGGTTACTTAACCAAAATGAATTGCCATTATAATTAAACTCACTGTTTAGAACACTGAGGTAAAATAAGAACTGGAGACTGTGTCCAAAATGTCTGCCCGTTGTTTTCAAGGTAATCTACTCACTTTCACATATGCCGATTCACGCACCGTCTACTGTAAATCCGAGTTGCTTCCTGTTTCTACGTACCAACATCACATGTGCACTAGCGCACAGGGAGCAGCATGAGCAGCGACAACATCATTACGTCATCCACAAATATGGCAGACATTGGATGAATTAAGTATCTTCGGCTGTGAGTGATGATTTTTTTTTTCCTCAATTATTATGTTAATAATTAAATGGATATTTGGTGCACAAAGGTGATGACGAAAGTGACTTACTAGGAATTTTCTAATCTGACTTCTTTCTCTATGTGGCCGTGTATGGAAATGGTCTTTCTGGGCGGGCGTCAGTTAAACTGCAGTACTGAGGCAAAACTGTAGGTGCAGTCGAAACCTTGCTTCTCGACAGGAACCCTGGCCCCTTGGTTTAGAATTACAAAACTCAACTGGGTCTGATCATTTCCTGCGCAGAAACTCTGTGAGATGACTTGACTTTCCACTGTAAACGCAGGCTGTAATCTAGAGTGAGAACTACTCTGTACTAATTAAAACCATTAGTGGAACAACGTTAGAGAGATTATCTCCTTACGTTTCCTGTTTGATGGACATATCACAGTGCTGTTGGGGTTTGAGGTTGCAGACAGACACACCATGGAAACAGTTACCGTAGCATAAGAGCCTATGGGGTTTAGAGTTGATCATATGGATTTCAATGCATAAGGTTAGTGGACATCACAGGCAGATAAAGAACAACAAAGTAATGCTAATATAAACATTTACCCTACTATAAATAAATCCTATGGAGATGATGGTAACATTTACTTGAACCCTCCTTGAGGTAGTGTAAAAAGATATCCCACATACATATGTGAATGACGTAGAGTCAGAGAGGACTCGTCCACATCACGGGGAGTGGTGTAGTGTAAGAAAGGGTTGCCTTGCCGTTTCCTGCAGATGACGATGGCCAGGAAGGTGACGAGGCCAGAGACCAGGACCATACAGATCCAGATGATGGTCATAGTGTCGTAGCGCAGAGGAACTGGACACACAACAACACAACCAGTTAGTGTCAGAGTGAGAGACAAAGACAGTGTGTGTGAGTGTGTGTTAAAATGTGTAATGTGTGTGTGTGAGACTGCATGCGTGTGTGTGTGTGTGTTCTATGCTCTTTGAGGCTTGGATCAGCAGCAGGTTTCCTGACAGGGGTGACCCTCACACAAATCACAGATCAATAACATTAAGGGATTGTCTGAAGACTTCCTGGTCCCACTGACACTGACAGCTCTTTAACCAGTAGCATGCTGTGCTGTCTGGGTTAACATACACTAACTCCCCTGTGGCTGACAGGTTTACACAGTAGTCCACATATCTACCAACAGACACTTCTATCAAGCCTCTCTATAGTTACTAGGAATGTGTACAAATACTTGTGCATCGCTGGGTGGGCCCAGGTGGGTCGTGCATCGCTGGGTGGGTCTAGGTGGGTCGTGCACCGCTGGGTGGATCCAGGTGTGTCGTGCATTACTCAAATAGGTGGTGTTGGGTGAGGTGCGTTTTCACCCATAGAAAACAATGTACTTTGAAACCTCAGTGTTTTGTTGTTTTATTGATGGTCACTGCTCTATGGCTCCTTCTCTGATTATCTTACTTGCTTTCCCGGTCTGGATCTCCACGTTCTGGCTGAAGCGTCCGCAGCCTGCCGAGGTTCTGGCCCGGACCTGGAAGATGTACCTGGTACCGGGCTTCAGACCAGACACCCGGGCCGTAGTCCCCTTGGCCTTCAGGGTGGAGTAACTCTGCTGCTCCTTATCCTGGTGGAGGAGAGAGGTTAGAGAGGAGGAGAGGAGGGTCGGAAGGGTTGGAGCACAGGAGAGATGATAAAGGCTGTCTATACAAAGCTGTGTTTACATTTCTGACTAACATCCACCTTAGCAGTAAACCCGGGAGTTTGGCCAAATTAAGACATTAACACAGCAGCCACACTAATCTGTCTGTACTATCAAGATGTGTGTTCATGACATTATTACTTCACTCTATACACACTCCCCTGTCTCCAGGGACCACTCCACTGTGGGGTGTGATGTGGTATTTACATATGCCCTGGTCTGGTGTGTGTGCCTCCTGTGCTGGTCAGATCACTCATACCCCATTAGCTGTGTGTCAGAGCTTGCAGAACAACACAGCAATTAGCTTGTCTCCCTCCGCTTTCAGGCTTACCCACACGCTCACTGTCACTTTCACCTATCAGCCCAGATCAGCCCCACCCACACACAGTATTTATCTACTGTACCTTCTCGTAGTATTTGACGTCATACTCCAGTATGACTCCGTTGGGCTGGTCTGGTTCGTGCCACAGCAGAGTGACACTATTCTGACTTGCGTTCTCTTGACGAATCGCAATTACCTGGGATGGGGCTGAACAGGAAGCAAGAAAAATGAAGTACACAACACATAAATTAATAGAGAACCAGAACAGACAGGGCAGCCCTACATGCAAACAGCAATACAATCCAAAAGAGATCATACAGGAAAATGTAACCTACTGTAGCTGTTGAGATGTTGTTTTTAATTCTAGGTAAACTGTATTTCTTTTCTATGTAAATTGACCTTCATGAGTAAAATGTTATGTAATAAATCCATACAGGTATCCCCTACCTGCCTGGTTCGTAGTGATGTTGACAGAGGCGAAGGGCGGCGGCTCATTGCTCAGATGAGTCACTGCATTCATTGCTAGGATGCGGAAGGTGTAGTTGGCGTGGGCAACCAGGTTTAGAACAGTCACCCAGGGTTCGGTCAGAGAGCTCTGTCGGGGAACGAACCGCACCGGTACCACACCGGCACGGTCCACTGTCCCTCCACCCCCTCCTCCCATCCCCCCTCCACCACTGGTTGTCCCTGCTGTACAGTCCTCACACTGCCCGCCCTCCCCAGAACACTTCTGACAGAGCACACTGTACAGCAGGTCACTGCGACCCCCAGAGTCCAGCGGTCGGCCCCACTCCAGATTCACTGACGTCCCATTAACTGATGATATCACGTTTACTGGAGCTGTTGGGGGGCCTGGGGAGAGGAGAGATAGAAAAAGAGAGGGAAGAGAAGAATTAGAAGGGAGGAGAGAAAGTTACGTTTCCATATGTTTTTTTCTTGCCTATCACCTGAAAAAGTTGGAGGTGCTTCTATTATCTCGTTCAGAAATCAAAATAGTTATTACAGATAATTATGTCTAAATCACCCAGAGCATTCAGAGAGATAGGTGCAGGATGCAGCATGTAGGGGTGTTGTGTGTGTGTGTGTGTGTGACGTACGTGTGCAGGGTGCAGCAAGGGTGTCGGTGGGGGCTCTGTAATGACTGGAGTCACAGGGGCAGGAGAGGGCAGCTCTGGTCTCTGAGTGGCTTTGTAGAGGACACTTCCCACACAACCCATCACCTGCTACTGGCTTATAGAAACCCACCTCACACGCTGCATGGGGAGAGAGGAGGAGGGGAGAGGGGTGGAAAGAGAGAGAGAGGATATGCCATTTTAAAATATGCTTTGAAAATATCAGCTTTGGTCTACCACACTATTTCTAGAGCAACCCCAACAGTCAATATGTAATTGGAACCCTGCATAAAAGCACTGACTTGAGAGGAGGGGGAGAAGAAAGTTACGACTTTTTCACACACGCATTTGGGCCAAAGAGGCTGTGCACTGTTGATACTCCCGTAGGGAACATTAGAATCTAGACCACGTTTCAACCTTATTCAGCACACGTACTACATATTCACTTTCAACTCTGCACTGATGAATAATACAGGCTCCTCTGATAAATATATTCTCTTTAGAATGCAGAAACAGGGTGTATGGAGCTGTGGAAACAGAAACTTTCTAATATATCTGGCAACATCATGGGTTCATCTTAACTGCCTCAGTAAAAATTTAAAAAGGTTTGGCAAAATGTCTCTTATAGGTTAAGGACGACCTTCGTATAACCTTATTTTGACCATTGGCTCCAATAAATAAATAGATCAAAACATGTGTATTACACATCAAAAACAAAACTTTGCTAGTGTAGTTGTATTGTTCAGCACTCAATGTTATTGATGATATTTCTTTATGCCTTTCCATAATTTATGAGTCTCTAAATACGTCTTCAATTTCCAATGAACCCTGACATGTAAGAGTGTCAGTAGCATATTGATAGTGTATACCATCTGGATTACACACACACATACACACACGGACGCACACACACACACACACACACACACACATGGACGCACGCACATACACATTCAGACACACATACAGAGACACACACACTGTCTGGATCACAACCAGATTAAAAGGCAGGGGCTGATATCGCACCTCTCTTTCACCGTCAGTGTCCCCCAAGGAACCAGAAACTACTTCTATTTGCAATATTTATCCCAGACTGCTTTCTCTCCTCCCTTTTATCCCGTTAATCCCACCATCCCTTGATGTTTTTTGTGAAGCTCCTGAGTTGAAAAGCAGGTCAGGATAAACATCGGAACAGCTCGCTCATCAAGGAGGGAGGCTGCTGACACTTTGAAGTCTCTGACAGATTTACCAGCTAGCACACTCAGCAACACACACACACACACACTCACTCTCACACACACACACACACACACACACACACACACACACACACACACACACACACACACACACACACACACACACACACACACTCACACACATGCATACACAGTTAGCAAAAACGATAATGCTATACGCATGACACACATCACATGCACCCAATAACACAAATAATTCATCAAGTACAATTATAAACTTGGTAACACACACACAGAAAAAGTAGAATTGAAAGGAGGGCTGGTGTGGATGACCCCTGATGACCTTTCAAACCTGACTCACATTGGTCTGGCACTCTGAATAAAGTGAGGAAATGAGAGAGAGAAGAGAAAGAGAACGAGAATGGAGAGACTAGAGACAGCGCACTGTGTGTGTGTGTGTGTGTGTGTGTGTGTGTGTGTGTGTGTGTGTGTGTGTGCGTGCGCACGCGCGTGTGTGTGTGTATTGTGTGTGTGTATTGTTTGGCACATCAGAGCCTGTCAGCCCAGTGCTGCCGATGCAGGAGTATTTGCATTACAATGAATCTTAATGGCTGTGTGCTGGCTTTGTGTGCTGACCTTGATTTATTCTCAGTATAAGTGGGTAAATAAACAACACGGTATAGAAAGAGGAGTTGGGAAAGAAAATCACAGACTTGAGGAGACTGAGGGGGAACGGGACTTGAGGAGAGTCTTCAGTGCCACCTGGTCTTCTGGCAAATGGTCATAAAGTGCTTACTGACATACTGTACATAGCTTTAAACAACATTGAGTTAGTCAAAAGCTGGTGTGGCCAAACTCAAACAATTTAGCCAGGCACATGTACATGCACGCTTTCTAGTTCTCTTCTGGGAACAAACAGCGGTAACTAATAAGCAGGTAATACTGCCATGCTGGTAGGAGTGATGGATGATTGTGTCAGTAAAGTCATGTGGAAATGGGCCACTGGTGTCTGGTGTGAATCTCTCCACACTCCAAACTCCTAGATGAGGCCTGTGTCCCACTCTCTGAGTTACTAATCTGACCCCATACTGGAGGCTTTAGAATGATACACTACACCCTCTACGGCTCTGGCCACAAGTACTGTATTGCACTATATAGAATGGAGAGTCATTTTAAATACAGACATAGTCTCAAATGAGATGTCCCACTTTCAATTTAGATAAGCCTTATTGATTCAATGACTGAATCTGTCTAGGTACTGCTCAGAGCCAAATGACTGTGGACAGCGGAATGGATGGAGGGATGGATGGATTGTTGGGGAGTGATAGAGAATGGATGGAGGGATGGATGGATTGTTGGGGAGTGATAGAGAATGGATGGATGGGATTGTTTTCCCTCAATGGGGGTCAGTAAAGGACAAAGAAGCTGTGATCATATCATTAAAACACAACCATTTCACTCATACATTAATATAACAGGCGGCAGCACAAAAACATTCTGAAGATATTATATTTGAAGGTAGACTGGACCATAAAAAATAAATTGGGAGTCTTATTGAACTGGGGTGGCAGGTAGCCTAGTGGTTAGAGTGTTGGGCCAGTAACCGAAAGGTTGCTAGATCAAATCCCTGAGCTGACAATGTAAAAATCTGCCATTTTGCCCCTGAACAAGGCAGTTAACAGACTGTGCCTAGACCGTCATTGTAAATAAGAATTTGTTCTTATCTGACTTTCCTAGTTGAATAAAGGTCAAAAATAAGATAATCTCTGTCAATTTGATCAGTATTTAAATGCTTTATCATTTTGGAATAAACATTAGATCAGGTAGAATTACAGTATATACTGAACATGCAGGTGTTAAAATTGCATTCTGGGTGGAAAACAAAACCAACACTATTCAAACAGTCCATTAATAACGTATACTATACGCTGGTGTTAGAAGCAATCGTGGCAGCAGTACTCTGACATCAGAGCATGACTTCATTTCACCAAGAGCTTTGCATTCCCTTGAAGAGAAATGACACATCTGAAATTGTCCAAGTGGAAAATATTTGTTTATCCCAGAGGCTGAAATATGACCAGAATATATCTGTAGAATCATTTTCCCAGCTAATTAAATGTCCTAAGTATAATAAACAGAAACACAATAAAACCAACAACTTGGAAAAAGGAGGAAAGAGAGAAACCTTTTTCTTTAAATGGCAACACAATTTTCAAAGAGTGAGAAAATGTACAGACATAATCTGATGCACAAGCCAGGAGAGAAGGCTACAGTAATTGCTGATAATAACTCATCCGATAACTCCTGCTTTCCCAGTAGGTTTAAATCAATGGCATTGATGAAGTCATCACAAAAAGAGTGCTACACAGATCTAAACGTGTTTTCCTTTGAAAACGCCTCGTAATTACAAATCAAACTAGACCGATGCATGGTGGGTAATGAGCATTAAACTGGTGTTAATTATCCGATTGAATGGCTGTCACCATTCAACCGTGCCTGATGGAACAGAGTGGAGAGAGAGATGGGAGAGGGGTAACAGGAGAGGAAGAGAGAGAGAAAGGGGTAGAAGACCGAGAGAGTGATACAAAGAGAGAGGTGAGGACAGTCAGAAAGAAAGGAGCGAGAGAGGTGCACAAGGAAGAGGAGGTTGAGGCGGAGAAAGAGAGAGACAAACTGGCTAGTTTCAATACCTCACAAACAAAAGGAGACTTTCAAAGAAATGTAGGGAGAGAGAGTAGACTAATGCCTGAGGCACACAGCAGGCAAATAAGTGAGGGAGAAAGAGAGAAGAAGTGAGAGAGAAGCCTTTGTCTCCTCTTTTGAGTCTGTTTCATGACTCGCTGTGAAGCATCAGAGAGGAAATTAATCAAGTGTTTTTGATTATGAATTTAATTCAAAAGGACAAAGTGGGCTGTGAGAGATGGAACAAAGACAAGAAGCATTTACGTGTCACAGCTGCCTCTACTGAGCATAAAAACGTATATTCTATATATTAAGTCATATTCATTCAACATGACAGTCTTTGATAAACAGTCTGAGTCCAGAGCAGTCCAGTCTAAATAGAAATTCAGGGTGAAATGGATGCTGTGTCGCATTGTCTAGCTATTATCTATCTATTGCACACAGCTACTCCCCGTATAGTAGTTTGACAGCCTCAAAAGTGAGCGTAGTACAGGAGTGGATGCAGTACAGCACAACCATGTACAGTTGAAGTCGGAAGTTTACATACACTTAGGTTGGAGTCATTAAAACTCATTTTCAGCCACTCCACTCATTTCTTGTTAACAAACTATAGTTTTGGCAAGTCGGTTAGGACATCTACTTTGTGCATGACACAAGTAATTTTTACAGCAATTGTTTACAGACAGATTATTTAACTTATAATTCACTGTATCACAATTCCAGTGGGTCAGAAGTTTACATACAGTGAGTTGACGGTGCCATTAAACAGCTTGGAACATTCCAGAAAATTATGTCATGGCTTTAGAAGCTTCTGATAGGCTAATTGACATCATTTGAGACAATTGGAGGTCTACCTGTGGATGTATTTCAAGGCCTACCTTCAAAATCAGTGCCTCTTTGCATGACATCATGGTAAAATCAAAAGCAATCAGACAAGACCCCAGAAAAAAAATTGTAGACCTCTACAAGTCTGGTTCATCCTTGGGAGCAATTTCCAAACACCTGAAGGTACCACTATCAACACCATGGGACCACGCAGCCGTCATACTGCTCAGGAAGGAGACGCGTTCTGTCTCCTAGAGATGAACGTACTTTGGTGCGAAAAGTGCAAATCAATCCCAGAACAACAGCAAAGGACCTTGTGAAGATGCTGGAGAAAACAGGTACAAAGCATCTATATCCACAGTAAAACAAGTCCTCTATCGACATACCCTGATAGGCCGCTCAGCAAGGTAGAAGCCACTGCTCCAAAATCGCCATAAAAAAGCCTGACTACAGTTTGCAACTGCATATGGGGACAAAGATCGTACTTTTTGGAGAAATGTCCTCTGGTCTGATCAAACAAAAATAGAACTGTTTGGCCATAATGACCATCGTTATGTTTGGAGGAAAAAGGGGGACGCTTGCAAGCTGAAAAACACCATCCCAACCGTGAAGCACGAGGGTGGCAGCATCAGGTTGTGGGGGTGCTTTGCTGCAGGAGGGGCTGGTGCACTTCACAAAATAGATGGCTTCATGAGGTAGGAAAATGATGTGGATATATTGAAGCAACATCTCAAGACATCAGTCAGGAAGTGAAAGCTTGGTCGCAAATGGGTCTTCCAAATGGACAATGACCCCAAGCATACTTCCAAAGTTGTGGCAAAATGGCTTAAGGACAACAAAGTCAAGGTATTGGAGTGGCCATCAGAAAGCCAAGTGTGTGCGATCAAGGAGGCCTACAAACCTGACTCAGTTACACCAGTTCTGTCAGGAGGAATGGGCCAGAATTCACCCAACTTACTGTGGGAAGCTTTTGGAAGGCTACCTGAAACGTTTGACCCAAGTTAAACAATTTAAAGGCAATGCTACCAAATACTAATTGAGTGTATGTAAACTTCTGACCCTCCGGGAATGTGATGAAAGAAATAAAAGCTGAAATAAATCTTTCTGTCTACTATTATTCTGACATTTCACATTCTTAAAATAAAGTGGTGATCCTAACTGACCTAAGACAGGGTATTGTTACTAGGCTTAAATGTCAGGAATTGTGAAAAACTGAGTTTGAATGTATTTGGCTAAGGTGTATAATCTTCCGACTTCAACTGTATCTCAAAACCTCTCAGTACACGGCATCCTTGGTGAACTGTAATTATTCATGCAGGTTTGAAATCATTAATTCCACTCAACACATATTTCAATGTCCATAAAGGGCAATGTGTACCTGTTGCAACCCAACTTTGTTTTGAAATAGAGATACAGAGAATATTCAAGGTGATATAGTGACAGTGACTGTCAAAATGTCACCCTCTATTTCTGTGATGATAGTGGGTGACTCACTTGTCCCCTGCCCTCCAAGTGTGATACAAATACAGCTCCATCGATCACATTTCAGCACACGCTCACACAGGCCATTTCAGCAGGCAGGGGTCTGAAAGAGGAGACAGCTCCTGTGCTCCCATCAGTTTAACTCAACACAGTAAAGTCAGGGCAGGAAATCATTTCATAAAGTTCTCTAACTCCCCCTAGACCCAGGCTGGCTGGCAGTGCCTCAGTGATGTCTTGTATCATGTTTTTGTACTGTCATCTTTAATAGCTGTTAGATTCAGGGCTGGACTTGGGTGGGCAGTATTGTTTAGGCCAGAGGTAGCACACACTCCATTAATAATTGACCCACTACCAACCACTCTTTATGACCAGTGTGTGCATGTCCATCCTTTAATACGAGATATATTGAATCCAGACAGACAGAGACCTAGACCGACAGAGTATTAAACATTAATAACATGGACTTCACTGTCAGAGAACAACGGGGCTTTGTGTGTGTGTGTGTGTCTGCGCTCTGAGTAAGCCCTGTTGCTTTGTGCCATGATCTGAAAGCCTATAGCTGTCCGTACCTGCTGTGGAGATACGTGCCTGACCAATCAGAATGGAAATTGGGGGGAAGTTTAAGTGACACGACGTTGGCTCCTCTGGTCCAGTTATGATTAATTGTGTTATTGCTGCTCTCTCTCTCTCTCTCTCTCTCTCTCTCTCTCTCTCTCTCTCTCTCTCTCTCTCTCTCTCACCCACTCTCCCTCTCTCCTCTCTCTCTCTCACCCACTCTCCCTCTCTCTCTCTCTCTCTCTCACCCACTCTCCCTCTCTCTCTCTCTCTCTCTCACCCACTCTCCCTCTCTCTCTCTCTCTCTCTCACCCTCTCTCTCTCTCTCTCTCTCTCTCTCACCCACTCTCTCTCTCTCTCTCTCACCCACTCTCTCTCTCTCCATCTCCCTCTCTCCCTCTCTTCCCCCTCTCCCCCTCTCTCTCTCTCTTTCTATCTCTCTCTCTCTCTCCCCCTATCTCTCTCTCTCTCTCCCTCCCTATCTCTCTCTCTCTCTCTCTCTCTCTCTCCCTCCCTCTTCCTCCCTCTCTCTCTCTCTCTCTCTCTCCCTCTCTCCCTCTCTCCCTCTCCATCTCTCTCCCTCTCTCCCTCTCCCTCTCTTCTCCTCCTCACTCACTGCTTATGTCACAGTGGCCCAGCAGTGAGAATCTTTTAATCTCCTCATCCCAGTTTAAAATGTTGGCCATAAAATAAGCGTCACACTTCTAACAATGAGGACCAGACTAACAAACAAAGACGGCTAATTAGTCCTGGCAAAATAACAACATTCCCAACCATGACACACACAAGCACACACACAAACACACAGACACACACCCTCCCAATGCCCCCTTCTCTCCTCTCGCTGCTAGCAGCTGCTGTGGTTATCAGTGAGAATGGTGATTGTTGTTGCTGTTTTTGTTTTCTTGTTGTTTTGTTTTGCACAACCCAATCTGTCTAATGGGGGACTGCACAAATTGCTATTGGCATGTCTGTGATATGTGTTCCTGTGTGTGTGTGTATTTGAGAGTGTATTTGAGAGAGGGTGAGAGGGTGTGTTTGTTTGGGTGTTTGTTTGCATGAGTGAGTTTAGAGTTGAGGGTTGAATAATTCCAACCGAACTAATGGTATTTGATAGGTTTATGATTAAATAATGACAATTAATTGATGAAATAATAATTTCCTTCCTGGGAGTTCACATGGAGGCGGAACACAGTTTGTATCGTGATGAAAGACTCTCTCCAAGGAGATGTTGACAGCTACTTGAGATAATGAGATCATACTGTATGTGTGTGTGTTTGTGTGTACTCCCCTCCATGTGCATTAGAGAGTGATTTCCTGCCCCAAGGGTATCACTGTGTGTGTGGGAGTTTACGTGGCCATGTGTCAGCTAACTCAAAACAGAAGCACTGTTGATGATCACCAGTTGTTTACACGCTCACAGAAGGACACATCTAATTTGACAAGTTCATATTCCATTTCTCAGGAGATTTTTTTCAATTTGGGCTCGTATCATCGCAACTCTGCATTCCCCCTCCAGTTAATTTCGACAGTGATTATAACTATATGATACACTCAAGTGGACCTGAGCCAGAGAGTAATGAAGTTCTCACCTAATTATCTTTCGCTCTATCTATTACCTCATTTTAATGATCAGGTTTTAGGCCCTGGAAATACGACAACCATGATTATATCAGCCATTTATCTAATGTCCTCGTTTAGATTTTAGGGTAAAGTGAAGATCATAACAGATCGAACTAGCTTCCCAGTCTGGTCTCACAGCAAGACATGATATTCAACAGAAATCTGTGCCACTCCATTTAGTATATGTTACTTTACGATACGCTACATTACATTGAACAGACGTTACATATTACACGTAAATCCGGGACACTCAAATTAGTATGATACGTTACGTTTGGTATGGACAGTAGTTCACTTAAGGTAAAAAGAAAAGAAGGCGGGTTGGTTGTGGATGGGTGGGCGTATAATGTGAATGTCTAGCAACCCAAAGGCTGAGTGTTTGAATCTCATCATGGACAACTTTAGCATTTTAGCTAATTAACAACATAGCATATCATACTTAAGCAATTGAATGTGGCATATCATACTAAAGCAGTCAAACGTAGGTTATCATACTAAAAGGGTAAATTGCAATCAAGATGTTGTAGGACTTATAGGATACCGCTATTACATTGGTAGGCCAATGTAATGTATCCTAACTTAAAGTAAGATATCATACCAAATGGAGTGGCATGAAGTTTTGTAAAATATAATACACTTTCAACTGAGACCAAGTACAATTTAAAGTCCAATTTATCAAAAAAATCAGATCTCAAATCAGATCATCAGATCTGAAGATATTGCCACAATTGTCCGCTCTATCCTTTCTGTCAAGTATCAAGCGACTACTTATACAACAATAGTGCCCCTCTGATGTCCCACTCCCAGCTGACTGTCAGGTGTTCCCCTCTGGAAGGACCCCAGGGACCCAGAGGTGCTTCAGGTGCTCCACCTTGACTCCCTGTCAGAGCAGGGCACACACAGCTCTTTGCCTGCTGTCTGACAGACTTGAATGTGTGAGCATGTGTGTGTGTGTGCTTTTGTGCATGCGTGAGTGTGCGTGAGAGAGAGAGAGAGAAAGAGACACAGAGGGAGGAAGGGAAATGTTGACAGGCCAGTGAAAGGACAGGCAATATGAAAGGCCCCCTCCAGGGGGATTCGATCGTCTTTATTTGATGAATTTAATAAATAATAAATGCATATTAAATTCTCGTTGTTGACTCGCAGGGCCTTTCTGTGATATTTTCTACAGAGGCACATTGACAGATAACGATCACAATATGTGGCCAAGTGTCATACTGTCTCCCTCTTTCTCTCCTTTCTCTTTCCCTTTTCTTTCCACCACACCCTCGCTCTCTCCCTCTTTCTCCCTCTCTACCCTACAAGATCTCACGGTTTTATCAATTTGACTTCAGATTCCAACGTTTGTCTACGTTTCTCCAAAATGTAAAATGTTGAAGTTTCAACAGTTTAGTTTGAGATAGGGTTACGTTTACAACAGAAACAACTTGACTGTTAAGTTTAGGCATTAATTCCAAAATGGTTAAGGTTTGGGATAGCGTAAAAAAAACAAAAAACAAGAGCCGGAGCTCGTGGTTTAGTGCTCACCAGTGCCCCTAGTGGCTGGTTTTAATGTCATCTCCCAACGTCCTGGGTACCTGGACAGACGTCGCATTTCATTTTGGATCTTGAGCGTTCTCTCTCCCTCTCCCTCTCCCTCTCCCTCCCTCTCTCTCTCTCTGTGACAGGGATGAAATTGTGCTGACAGGAGAGTCAAACAATCCCTCAGTGTCTGAAGGAGACAATAATTGTTGTCTGCTTAAGAGGGAAAAGTGACAAATTACAAGAGCTGCCAGCCGCTGTGGCAAGCACACACACACACACACACACACACACACACACACACACACACACACACACACACACACACACACACACACACACACACACACACACACACACACACACACACACACACACACACACACACACACACACACACAGAGAGAGAGAGAGGACTGAAAATGCAGTTCAGTCTGAGAGGAGCTGTCGGAATTGCCTGACAATTTATGTAAATATGAAAAATGAAATCTTTCACTATTATATTTGTAGGTCCCTTGGAAAGGGTAACCACATAAAGCATTACCAAAAAAAGGCATACAGTGCCTTCGGAACGTATACAGACCCCTTGACTTTTCCCACATTTTGTTACGTTACAGTCTTTTTCTAAAATGGATTCAATCTACACTCAATATCACATAATGACAAATTGAAAACAAGTTTTTAGAATTTTTAGCAAATATATTAAACCTAAAAAACTGAAATACCTTATAATCATAAGAATTCAGACCCTTTGCTATGAGACTCGAAATTGAGATCAGGTGCATCCTGTTAACGTTGATCATCCTTGAGATGCTTCTACAACTTGTTGGAGTCCAGCTGTGGTAAATTTAATTGATTAAACATGATTTGGAAAGGCACCTACAGGTATAAGGAAGACGGTGCATGTCAGAGCAAAAAACTAAAACACGAGGAAGTAGTAAATGTCCTTAGAGCTCCGAGAGAGGATTGTGTCAAGGAAGAGATGTGGGAACGAGTACCAAAACATTTCTGCAGTATTGAAGGTCCCCAAAAACACACTGGCCTCTATCACTCTTAAATGGAAGAAGTTTGGCACCACCAAGACTCTTCCTAGACTAAGCAATCAGGGGAGAAGGCCCTTAGTCAAGGAGATGACCAAGAACCCGATGGTAACTCTGACAGAACTCCAGAGTTCCTCTGTGGAGATGGGAGAACCAGACAGAAGCCACTCCTCAGTTAAAGGCACATGATAGCCTGCTTGGAATATGCCAAAGGGCAGCTAAAGGACTTTCAGACCATGAGAAACAAGATTCTCTGATCAAAGATTGAGCTCTTTGGCCTGAATACCAAGCGTCACGCCTGGAGGAAACCTAGCACCATTCGTGAAGCATGGTGGTGGCAGCATCATGTTGTGGGGATGTCTTTCAGCGGCAGGGACTGGGAAACTAGTCAGGATCGAGGGAAAAATGAACAAAGCAAAGTACAGAGAGATCATTGATGAAATCCTGCTCCAGAGCAC
Organism: Oncorhynchus tshawytscha; assembly: GCF_018296145.1. Classification (NCBI taxonomy): domain Eukaryota; kingdom Metazoa; phylum Chordata; class Actinopteri; order Salmoniformes; family Salmonidae; genus Oncorhynchus; species Oncorhynchus tshawytscha. Next base: position 31,239,418 of record NC_056430.1, on the reverse strand, counting down.
TCAGGACTGGGGCAAAGGTTCACCTTTTAACAGGGCAACGACTCTGAATGGCTTCGGGGCAAGACTCTGAATGTCCTTGAGGGGCACAGCCAGAGCCTGGACTTGTACCCGATCAAACATCTCTGGAGGGACCTGAAAATAGCTGTGCAGCGATGCTCCCCAACCTGATAGAGCTTGAGAGGATCTGCAGAGAAAATGGGAGAAACTCCCCAAATACAGGTGTGAAGCTTGTAGTGTTATACCCAAGTAGACTCGAGGCTGTAATCTGCCAAAGGTGCTTCAACAAAGTACTGAGTAAAGGGTTTGAATACTTACGTAAATGTGATATACTGTATATATATATTTTTTTTTTAACAAAAATGTAAAGAAATCTGTTTTTGCTTTGTCATTATGGCGTATTGTGTGTCAATTTTAGAGTAAGGCTGTAATGTAACGTAACAAAAGGTGGAAAAAGTCAAGGGGTTTGAATACTTTCTGAATGAACTGTATATAGAGTCCCAGTCAAAGGTTCGGACACACCTACTCATTCTAGGGCTTTTCTTTATTTTTACTATTTTCTACATTGTAGCGTAATAGTGGCGACATCAAAACTATGAAATAACACATATGGAATCATGTAGAAACCCAAAAAGTGTTAAACAAATCAAAATATATTTTATGTTTGAGATTATTCAAAGTAGCCACCCTTTGCCTTGATGACAGCTTTGCACACTCTTGACCTTGTCTCAACCAGCTTCATGAGGTAGTCACCTGGAATGCATTTCAATTAACAGGTGTGCCTTGTTAAAAGTTCATTTGTGGAATTTATTTCCTTCTTAAGGCATTTAAGCCAATCAGTTGTGTTGTGACAGGGTAGGAGTAGTATACAGTAGAGAGCCCTATTTGGTAAAATACCAAGTCCATATTATGGCAAGAACAACTCAAACAAGCAAAGAGAAACAACAGTCCATCATTACTTCAAGGCATGAAGGTCAGTCAATCTGGAAAATTTCAAGAACTTTGAATGTTTCTTCAAGTACAGTCACAAAAACCATCAAGGGCTCTGATGAAACTGGCTCTCATGAGGACCACCACAGGAAAGGAAAATCCAGAGTTACTTCTGCTGCAGAGGACAAGTTCATTAGAGTTAACTGCACCTCAAATTTCAGACTAAATAAATGCTTCACAGAGTTCAAGTAACAGACACATCTCAACATCAACTGTTCAGAGGAGAATGCGTGAATCAGGCCTTCATGGTCGAATTGCTGAATAAAAAATCTCGACTAAAGTACACCAATAAGAAGAAGAGTATTGCTTGGGCCAAGAAACACGAGCAATGGACATTAGACCAGTGGAAATCTGTCCTTTGGTCTGATGATGTCTTTGTGAGTTGCAGAGTAAGTGAACAGATGATCTCTGCATGTGTGGTTCCCACCGTGAAGCATGGAGGAGGAGGTGTAATGGTGTGAAGGTCAGTCATGATGGGCTATTTGTAAGGGCTATTTGACCAAGAAGGAGATTGGTGGAGTGCTGCTTCAGATGACCTGGCCTCCACAATCATCCAACCTCAACCTAATTGAGATGGTTTGGGATGAGTTGGACCACAGAGTGAAGGAAAAGCAGCCAACAAGTGTTCAGCATATTTGGGTACTCCTTCAAGACTTTTGGAAAAGCATTTCTCATGAAGCTGGTTGAGAGAATGACAAGAGTGTGCAAAGACATCATCAAGGCAAAGGGTGGCTTTATGGTTGTGTATATTTTTATTTGTTTTTAACAGTTTTTTGGTTACTACATGATTCCATATGTGTTATTTCATAGTTTTGATGCCTTCACTATTATTCTACAATGTAGAAAATAGTAAAAAATAAAGATAAAACCCTTAAGTGATTAGGTGTGTCCAAACCTTTCACTGGGACTGTATATATTTATATTAAAAAGATAAAAAATGAATAAGAAAATTCAGACACTTAAACTTCAAGGGCCAGTTTTCCAGATACATATTAAGCCTAGTCATGGACTAAAAAGCACTTTCAATGGAGATTTTCTATTGAGCTTGCTTTTTAGTCCAGCACTAGGTTTAATCTGTGTCTGAGAAACTGGCCCTAAATCAATGATGTATTGCCCTTATTTGGCAGTTATTTTAAACTCACATTGAAGGGATGCAGTCTGTAATGTTTTAAGCATTTAGCTCATTATCTGAATAGGCAATTGTTCTCCATAATCAATAGTTGAATTGTTTGGCCAGGCAAGTCTAGACAGGATTGTTATTCTATATGCTAAATATTTCATTCAGCGAAGGGTCAATTGTACAGTATGTCCCTGTGTTCTGTTTCCTTATTAAATAAAGTTTTCCTAACTACAGTACTAACCCTCAGGGAAACCAGTATCCTTAGAAAAAAGGAAACTAGATGAAATTCCACAACACAGGAATTTTAAACAGATGGTGATCCACTAAAATAAGACCTCAGCAATTAGATTCACTTAAAATATGTAAAAATATGTTTGTCTGAAATAGAAGATCATATCACTGTTGCAGACATCATGTATTTTTTCACCATGTTTTCTGTCCAGCATGGAAATCAGTGATGTGTGTACTTGATCTCTTTCATAGATTCATAGATCTAATGCCATGCCTGTCTGAGACAAACAAAAACACTCTCACAATGTGTTTACTATTGCAGTGAGCTAAACCACTGAGGTGGGCCGGTGGGAGGATAAGGATCTCTTGCTTTCTCTCACTCTGCCCCTTTCTTTCCCTCTCTCTCTCATTATCTTGTTCTCTCTTCCTCAGCTTTTTTTGTTTGTCTCTCTCTCTCTCTCTCTCTCTCTCTCTGTCTGTTTCACTTTCTCTCTGTCTCTGTCTCTCTGTCGCTCTGTTTGTGTCTGTGTGTCTCCCCCCACCCTCTGTAACAAGGTCAGATAGGCTGGTTGACTTGAGTGAATGTAATCAGGCTAAGTGTGTGTGTCCCGTATCAGTGTGTCCTCAGTCGCTCTCTCTGTATCTCTCTCTATCTCTCTGTATGGGATTGAACCACTTTACTTCATTCTCCCCTAGCAGTCAAAAGCCCTGGGGCGGGCTTACACACACACACACACACACACACACACACACACACACACACACACACACACACACACACACACACTGCAGTGACATGCTCTATTTTGAATGTCACTTTTAGCGTGACAAGGGAGCTGTCGACCAGCCTTCTATATCGAAGTGAGGGATCTGTCTCTTCTCTCCTCTTCCATTCTCCTCTTTCTTCTCCCTCTATCTTTCTCTTCACCCTCTTCTATTTCCTCCCTGACACTTTTTTAGTGACATCACACAATCCTTCACGTAGAAGATCTCATGCACACACACATACATGGTGCATACAAACATACACACAGTTCATACTTTTCTCTTGTGCACGCACACATACTGCTTAACCACTTAACCCATCTCTCTCTCTGTCTCTCTGTCTCTGTCAATTCATGTAAGGCCTTTATTGGTATGGGAAACGTATGTTTACATTGGCAAAGCAAGTGAAATAGATAATAAACAAAAGTCAAATAAACAAGAATAAATGTACCGTAAACATTACACTCACAACATTTTTAAAAGAATAAAGACATTTCAAATGTCATATTATGGATTTATACAGTGGTTTAATGATGTGCAAATAGTTAAAGTACAACAGGGAAAATAAATAAACATAAATATAGGTGGTATTTACACTGGTGTATGTTCTTCACTGGTTGCCCTTTTCTTGTGGCAACAGGTCACAGATTTGCTGCCGTGATGGCACACTGTGGTATTTCACCTAATAGATATGGGATTTTTTATCAAATTTGGATTTGTTTTGGAATTCTTTGTGGGTCTGTCTAATCTGTGCGAAATATGTGTCTCTAATACGGTCATACATTTGGCAGGAGGTTAGGAAGTGCAGCTCTGTTTCCACCTCATTTTGTGGGCAGTGAGCACACAGCCTGTCTTCTCTTGAGAGCCATGTCTGCCTTCGACGGCCTTTCTCAATAGCAAGGCTATGCTCACTGAGTCTGTACATAGTCAAAGCTTTCCCAAATTCTGCCACTGTGTACTCTCTGTTTATGGCCAAATACAATTCTAATTTGCTCTGTTTTTATGTAAAATTGTTTCCAATGTGTCAAGAAAATTATATTTTGTTTTTCTCATTTGGTTGGTGTCACGCCCTGATCTGTTTCACCTGTCCTTGTGCTTGTCTCCACCTCCTCCAGGTGTCGCTTATTTCCCCAGTGTATTTATCCCTGTGTTTCCTGTCTCTCTGTGCCAGTTCGTCCTGTATGTTTCCAAGTCAACCAGCGTGTTTTCCCGTGCGCCTGCTTTTCTATTCTCTTTTACTAGTGTTCCCGGTTTTAACCTTTGCCTGTTTGTCTGGACTCTATTCCCGCCTGCCTGACCATTCTGCCTGCCCTGACCTCGAGCCTGCCTGCCATTCTGTACCTCTGGAACTCTGGTTTTGACCTTTTGCCTGTCCACGACTATTCTCTTGCCTACCCCTTTTGGATTGTTAATAAACATCTTGGACTCTAACCGTCTGCATCTGGGTCTAGCCTTGTGCCTTAATAGTTGGGTCTAATTGTTTTGCTGTCCTGGGGCTCTGTGGGGTCTGTTTGTGAACAGAGCCCCAGGACTAGCTTGCTTAGGGGACTCTTCTCCAGGTTCATCTCTCTGTAGGTGATGCCTTTGTTATGAAAGGTTTGGGAATCGCTTCATTTTAGGTGGTTGTAGAATTTAACACCTCTTTTCTGGATTTTGATAATTAGCGGGTATCTGATTAATTCTGCTCTGCATGCATTATTTTGTGTTTAACGTTGTACACTGAGGATTTTTTGCAGAATTCTGAATGCAGTCTCAATTTGGTGTTTGTCGCAATTTGTGAATTCTTGGTTGGTGAGCGGACCCCAGACTTCACAATCGTAAAGGGCAATGGGTTCTAAAACTGATGGCAACTGGACCTTTTTTGGAACACCATTATTTTTGTCTTACTGAGATTTAATGTCATGGCCCAGGTCTGACAGAATCTGTGCAGAAGATCTAGGTGCTGCTGTAGGCCTTCTTTGGTTTGGGACAGCAGCACTAGATCATCAGCCAACAGTAGACTTTTGACTTGAGATTCTAGTAGGATGAGGCCGAGTGCTGCAGACTGTTCTAGTGCCCTTGCCAATTAATTTATATGTTGAAGAGGGTGGGGCTTAAGCTGCATCCCGGTCTCACCCCATGGCCATGTGGAAAGAAATGTTTTTTTTTTGCCGTTGCAACGATGTGCCCTGAGAGTCGGGAAACAAGTTCAGGGAGTGAGTGTTTAAAAAAAATACATGGAACATAATACAAAACAAGAAACTCGAACAACGCACAGACAGGAAACAGAAACAGAAACAATGACACCTGGTGAAGGAACCAGTGGGAGTGACATATATAGGGCAGGTAATCAAAGAAGTGATGGAGTCCAGGTGAGTCTGATGACGTGCAGATGTGCGTAACGATAGTGACAAGTGTGCGCCATAACGATCAGCCTGGTGACCTAGAGGGCCGGAGAGGGAGCACACGTGACAACCGCATACTTGTTTGTGTACATGGATTTTTATAATGTTGTATATTTTTCTCCCAACACCACTTTCCATTAATTTGTATAGCTGGCCCTCATTCCAAATTGAGTCGAAAGCTTTTTTGAAATCAACAAAGCATGAGAAGACTTTGCCTTTGTTTTGGTTTGTTTGTTTGTTAATTGGGTTTGCAGGGTGAATACGTGGTCTGTCGCACGGTAATTTGGTAAAAAGCCAATTTGACATTTGCTCAGTACATTGTTCTCGCTGAGGAAATGTACGAGTCTGCTGTTAATGGTAACACAGAGTATTTTCCCAAGGTTGATGTTGACGCATATCCCATGGTTGTTACTGGGGTAAAATTTGTCTCCACTTTTGTGGATTGTGTTAATCAGTCTTTGGTTACAAATATTGAGGAATATGCCAGAGCTGAGGATGATGTTAAAAAGTTTAAGTGTAGCCAATTGGAATTTGTGGTCTGTATATTTTTCACTTACAGTGTCTTGTGAAAGTATTCGGCCCCCTTGAACTTTGCGACCTTTTGCCACATTTCAGGCTTCAAACATAAAGATATAAAACTGTATTTTTTTGTGAAGAATCAACAACAAGTGGGACACAATCATGAAGTGGAACGACATTTATTGGATATTTCAAACTTTTTTAACAAATCAAAAACTGAAAAATTGGGCGTGCAAAATTATTCAGCCCCTTTACTTTCAGTGTAGCAAACTCTCTCCAGAAGTTCAGTGAGGATCTCTGAATGATCCAATGTTGACTTAAATGACTAATGATGATAAATACAATCCACCTGTGTGTAATCAAGTCTCCGTATAAATGCACCTGCACTGTGATAGTCTCAGAGGTCCGTTAAAAGCGCAGAGAGCATCACGAAGAACAAGGAACACACCAGGCAGGTCCGAGATACTGTTGTGAAGGAGTTTAAAGCCGGATTTGGATACAAAAAGATTTCCCAAGCTTTAAACATCCCAAGGAGCACTGTGCAAGCGATAATATTGAAATGGAAGGAGTATCAGACCACTGCAAATCTACCAAGACCTGGCCGTCCCTCTAAACTTTCAGCTCATACAAGGAGAAGACTGATCAGAGATGCAGCCAAGAGGCCCATGATCACTCTGGATGAACTGCAGAGATCTACAGCTGAGGTGGGAGACTCTGTCCATAGGACAACAATCAGTCGTATATTGCACAAATCTGGCCTTTATGGAAGAGTGGCAAGAAGAAAGCCATTTCTTAAAGATATCCATAAAAAGTGTCGTTTAAAGTTTGCCACACACCAAACATGTGGAAGAAGGTGCTCTGGTCAGATGAAACCAAAATTGAACTTTTTGGCAACAATGCAAAATGTTATGTTTGGCGTAAAAGCAACACAGCTCATCACCCTGAACACCATCCCCACTGTCAAACATGGTGGTGGCAGCATCATGGTTTGGGCCTGCTTTTCTTCAGCAGGGACAGGGAAGATGGTTAAAATTGATGGGAAGATGGATGGAGCCAAATACAGGACCATTCTGGAAGAAAACCTGATGGAGTCTGCAAAAGACCTGAGACTGGGACGGAAATTTGTCTTCCAACAAGACAATGATCCAAAACATAAAGCAAAATCTACAATGGAATGGTTCAAAAATAAACATATCCAGGTGTTAGAATGGCCAAGTCAAAGTCCAGACATGAATCCAATCGAGAATCTGTGGAAAGAACTGAAAACTGCTGTTCACAAATGCTCTCCATCCAACCTCACTGAGCTCGAGCTGTTTTGCAAGGAGGAATGGGAAAAAATTTCGCTCTCTCGATGTGCAAAACTGATAGAGACATACCCCAAGCGACTTACAGCTGTAATCGCAGCAAAAGGTGGAGCTACAAAGTATTAACTTAATAATAACTTAATAATTTTGCACGCCCAATTTTTCAGTTTTTGATTTGTTAAAAAAGTTTGAAATATCCAATAAATGTCGTTCCACTTCATGATTGTGTCCCACTTGTTGTTGATTCTTCACAAAAAAATACAGTTTTATATCTTTATGTTTGAAGCCTGAAATGTGGCAAAAGGTCGCAAAGTTCAAGAGGGCCGAATACTTTCGCAAGGCACTGTAATTTAGGATACCACCAACCCCACAGGTCTTTCGGGTTGGAGTGGGTTTGTATTTTGTCCTGTAGTTCATTCAATGTAATTGGATAATCCAGTGGATTCTGGTACTCTTTAATAGTTGATTCTAAGATTTGATTTTGATCATGTACAGTACCAGTCAAATGTTTGGACACAGATAATCATTCAAGAGTTTTTCTTAATTTGTACTATTTTCTACATTATAGAATAATAGTGAAGACATCAACTCAATGAAATAACACATATGGAATCATGTAGTGACCAAAATAGTGTTAAACAAATCAAAATATATTTTATATTAGAGATTCTTCAAAGTAATCATCATTTGTCTTTGACAGCTTTGCACACTCTCTTCGACCAGCTTCACCTGGAATGCTTTTCCAACAGTTTCGAAGGAGTTCCCACATATGCTGAGCACTTGTTGGTTGCTTTTCCTTCACTCTGCGGTCCAACTCATCCGAAACCATCTCAATTGGGTTGAGGTCGGGTGATTGTGGAGGCCAGGTCATCTGAAGCAGCACTTCATCACTCTCCTTCTTAGTAAAATAGCCCGTACACAGCCTGAAGGTGTGTTGTGTCATTGTCCTGTTGAAAAACACATGATAGTCCCACTAAGCGCTAACCAGATGGGATGGCGTATCGCTGCAGAATGCTGTGGTAGCCATACTGGTTAAGTGTGCCTTGAATTATAAATAAATCACAGACAGTGTCACCAGTAAAGCACCCCCACACCATCACACCTCCTCCTCCTCCATGCTTTACAGTGGGAACCACACATGCAGAGATCATGTGTTCACCTACTCTGCATTTCACAAAGACACAGTGGTTGGAACCAAAAATCTTACATTTGGACAAAATCAGACCAAAGGACAGATATCCACTGGTCTAATTCTTCTTATTAGTGTCCTTTAGTGGTGTTTTCTTTGCAGCAATTTGACCATGAAGGCCTGATTCACGCAGGCTCCTCTGAACAGTTGATGTTGAGATGTGTCTGTTACTTGAACTCTGTGAAGCATTTATTTGGGCTGCAATTTCTGAGGCTGAACTTATCCTCTGTAGCAGAGATAACTCTGGGTCTTCCTTTCCTGTGGTGGTCCTCATGAGAGCCAGTTTCATCATAGCACTTGATGGTTATTGTGACTGTACTTGAAGAAACTTTCAAAGTTCTTGAAATGTTCCGCATTGACTGACCTTCATGTATTAAAGTAATGATGGACTGTCATTTCTCTTTGCTTATTTGAGCTGTTCTTGACATAAAATGGACTTGGTCTTTTACCAAATAGGGCTATCTTCTCTGTACCACACCTACCTTGTCACAACACAACTGATTGGCTTAAATGCCTTAAGAAGGAAATAAATTCCACAAATGAACTTTTAACAAGACCCACCTGTTATTTGAAATGCATTCCAAGAGTGTGCAAAGCTGTCATCAAGGCAAGGGTGGCTACTTTAAAGAATCTCACATATTTGCATACTACATGATTCCATGTGTTATTTCATAATTTTGATGTATTCACTACTATTCTACAATGTAGAAAATAGCAAAATAAAGAAAAACACTTGAATGAGAAGGTTTGTCTAAACATTTGACTGGTACTGTGTATGTGTTTGCTGTTTGTACTTTGTTATCGAGGTGGTTTTGGATAGATAACGTTTCGTGTTAGTGTTTGTTTTCCAATTTTCCCAGAAGTGGATAGATTCTATGGAATCTTCAATTACATTGAGCTGATTTCTGACGTGCTGTTCCTTCTTTTTCCATGGTGTATTTCTGTATTGTTTTAGTGATTCACCATAGTGAAGGCATAGGATCTGGTTTTCTGGGTCTCCACGTTTTTGGTTGGATAGGTTTCTCAATGTCTTTCTTAGGTTTTTGTGTTCTTCATCAAACCATTTGTCATTTTTGTAAATTTTCTTAGGTTGTCTGCTTGAAATGTTGTGATTTGATAGAGAAGCTAAGAGGTGAAATATACTGTTTAGGTTTTCTACTGCCAAGTTTACACCTTCACTATTACAGTGAAACATTTTGTCCAGGAAATTGTCTAGAATGGATTGAATTTGTTGTTGCCTAATTGTTCTTTGGTAGATTTCCACACTACTTTCCCTCCATCTACAGCGTTTCTTAATATTATTCTGTTCTTTTGGCTTTGATGCCTCATGATTGAGTATTGCTCTGTTCAAGTCAAGTGTGATTTTGCTGTGATCTGATAGGGGTGTCAGTAGACTGACTGTGAACTCTCTAAGAGACTCTGGGTTGAGGTCAGCGATAAAGTAGTCTACAGTACTACTGCCAAGAGATGAACTATAGGTGTATCTACCATAGGAGTCCCCTCAAAGCCTACCATTGACAATGTACATACCCAGCGACCGACAGAACTGCAGGACTTATGACGTGTTTTTGTTGGTTATGTTGTCGTAGTTGTGTCTAGGGGGGCATATGGGGGAGGGAATGCTGTCACCTCCGGGTAGGTGTTTGTTCACCTGTGGGCTGAGCGTGTCAGGTTCTTGTCTAGTTCTGGCATTTAGGTCCCCACAGAGTAGTACACGTGGGCCTGTAAATTGTTGATCTCCCCCTCTAGAATGGAGAAGCTGTCATCGTTAAAGTATGGGTATTCTATTGGTACCCTTTTCTCTGTTGAGATCATTTCCTTATTCATTTTTAGCCAGATGTAAAATGTTCCTGTTTTGACTCATTTAAAATAGTGGGTTAGGTCTGCTCTATACCAAATGAGCATATCCCCTGAGTCTCTTCACTGTTTCACACCTGGTAGTTTGGTGGATGGGAATACCAGCTCTCTGTAACCTAGAGGGCAAACTGTGGGTTTCTCTCCTTTATACCATGTTTCTTGTAGGATGACAATGTCTGTATTTCCAATTTCTTTGATGAAGTCTGGGTTCCTGCTCTTTAGGCCAAAGGCAGATGACCTCAGACCTTGTATATTCCAGGATGAGATAGTAAAAGCTTTGAGTTCCATAGTGTCTAGTGTTGTTTTTGTGTGGTTTAGGCCTGGACCATCACAGTAGCTGTGAGCAGAGCATGTTGATCATTTAATGCATACCTCTTAGGTCGCAGGATGGGGCTTGGGCGGGTGTAATAGTGGGGTTGGGCCTGTTGCTCTGCTCATGGCCTGGGCATATGTCCTGCAGTCATGTTGAGGTCCTTGAAGCAGGGGGGAGTGCATGGGGTGGGCAGAACGGGCATAGGTCTGATATGGGGGGGCCTATACAGGGTGTGGCCAGGGTTTGCTTGAGGTGGTCTTTTTTAAATATTTGTTTTAATTTTACCCCTTTTCCTCCACAATTTCGAGGTATCCAATTGCTTTTTAGTAGCTACTATCTTGTCTCATCGCTACAACTCCCGTACGGGCTCGGGAGAGATGAAGGTTGAAAGTCATGCGATACACAACCCAACCAAGCCGCACTGCTTCTTAACACAGCGCACATCCAACCCGGAAGCCAGCCGCACCAATGTGTCAGAGGAAACACCGTGCACCTGGCAACCTTGGTTAGCGCGCACTGCGCCCGGCCCGCCACAGGAGTCACTGGTGCGCGATGAGACAAGGATATCCCTACCGGCCAAACCCTCCCTAACCCGGACGATGCTAGGCCAATTGTGCGTCGCCCCACGGACCTCCCGGTCACGGCCTGTTACAACAGAGCCAGTACAGTACAGCGCCCTTAACCACTGTGCCACCCGGGAGGCCTTGCTTGAGGTGGTTGCTGGTTGGGGTGTGGCTGGTGATGCTGTGGTCTGGGTGTAGGTCCTCTTGGCGTGGGTTCTCTCAGTGCAGGTCCTTCAGGAGGGGGCCTTTCAGGTCTGGGAGGGTGACTCACTGGCCTGGGCGGGGTATCCGTTGCTCTGTTGCTCCTGTGTAAGGTGCTGGGACTACGGTTGAGGGTGACGTGCTTCAGGGTCCTGGCAAAAGTTGGGATTGCTGCCTTGGCGAGGTGGACCTGGTCGTAAAGGCTGTTCAAGTCCAGGTAGCCATTAGTTTAGCCACTTTATGTTTGGGAAAAAGTTTATCCCCTTGAATGTATTTGCCGTTTGAGTCAATGAGGAGCACAATCTCTGGATGTTGTGTGTCCTCAGTGGATGAGTGGGGGTTGTCAGACTGCCATCTATCTCCACCTTCTGTCCTCCGGGGTCTTGTTGGGGGGGGGTTTGCGGGTTTGTTCTGTCTGGATTGTTTGGAATAGCTCTCTGTGCTCCACCATGTCTCTCTCCAGCACTGCGAATGTATCCCTCTCAATGATGGAGTAGCAGGGAAGTTGTGGACCTGGGTGTGTTCAGTGCTGGTGGGTGACTATCCTCGTCTGCAGGATAGTTTGAGGAGGTGTGAGCAGACTCACTCAGGTTGGGGAGTCGTCACAGAGAGAGAGCTTTTCCTGCTGTACTCTCTCTTTGATCCCGTAAATGTCTTGCTGGAGCTGCATGAAGAAGCCCTGCACCATTACTGTCCCAGACCTGTACATGTTGACAGAGATAGTTTCAATTTCCTCAATGTATAGTTTTCTGAGTTTCCACCCTGGGCCAATACCCTCTCTCTTGATATACTTGATATACTCTTGATACTGTGCCATGCCAGGGGATGGTCTGTGTGGAAAATAAAGTTGCTTACACTCCCCTATTTGTAGCAGTCAGCAAATAGGTTCTCTAGATTGTCCGTGAGAAGCTTTGTTTTGTGCTCTCTCTCTCTCTCTCTCTCTCTCTCTCTCTCTCTCTCTCTCTCACAGAGCTGTCAGCTTGCTCCGCATCTGACTACAATATCCGATAAACGTCACATTTTGACAGTTAAGTTGATGCGTTAATTCAGAATGGTTAAGGTAAGGGTTAAGGTTTGGGACAGGGTTAAAATGAAGGGCTGCAAAAATGAGTACCTAGAACTGGGATTGAACACGCAGCCCTCGGGGCCGGAGCTCGCAGTGTACACCCATCTGCCATTTCCGTCCACAACACCCTAGCAAACCGCAACCCTACTTGATGGTAATAGCGCTCAATGTTTCCCCTTGCGGGAGGTTTTGAAGGTATCTCCTGACGTCCTGGGACCTGAAAGGACGTTGAATATTGTCTTGGATCTCGAGCGACCTGGCTGGTCTCGTGTCCTGGGATGTGCGTGACTGGAGAATTAGCACAATGACCCAGTTAGGTCACAGAGAGAAGAGTCCTCTGCACACACAAATGCAGCCCACATGCACAGCAGCACACACACATACACGTCAGCCCACTACTACAGCTACTGCAGCTACCACAAGGACTAGGCACTACTGTAATGCTATATGTTTATGTCTTGACTATACACAAATGGAGAGATTCACGAGACAAGCAACTAAAACATAAACTAAAACATTTTCTAGCTGACTGCTTTTCTGCATACATATTGATCTGAGTGCTAATGGGAGCCGCCAACTAATTATGGAAAGCGTGAGTGTCTACCCGCCGCAACTACACACAAACACATAGGTTCCCTTCATCTCTCTGTGTGTGTTTGTGTGTGTGACAAGAGCTGTCAATGCCTTGCTCCCCAGGAGAGTGTGTTTCCTTCAGGGTGTAAACAGGTATGTAGATGAGAGAAGATGTGTGTGTGTGTGTGTGTGTGTGTGTGTGTGTGTGTGTGTGTGTGTGTGTGCCTCAAATCGTGTTCTAACTGGACAGCACACAGAACCAAAACCAATCAGAATTAAGTAGAAACAAGACAGGTGAACCAGTGTTCCGTACCTCATTCGCCTCATTTGGCACATTTAGCCGACAGAATATTTAATGTTTAATTATCCACGGGAAGTGATTAATAGTTTTTAATTACCGTAACCCTGGTCACCTAAAATATACACTGGTCCCTAAATGAGGTCAGTCCATCAGAGAAAATAAACAACACAAAAATAAAAAAAGACAAGGTATTTTCCATGACTCACCATAGCTTATCATCTTAAAAGTAGTCAGGACTACAAGCTATTCAACCAAACCATCCATCAACTCAACCACACAAAACACACAGAAAACATCCAAGGCTGAAAATTGACCACAAATGCACAGATTGAGCACAGGTAGGGCAAAGTATAGATAAAGTACTGCAGTACAGTAACATAATGTAAAACAAGTTAGTCTAACACAACATCAGTGACCCAGAGTGTGACTCACCGATGCAGGACTCCCTGTGCTCCTCGAACCCTGCACTACAGACACACCTCCCGATGGGCACCAGCCACTCCCCCTCGGCGCTGCAGTACATCTTGGGCGTGTCTCTCTCCTCGGCGTGATCCACACACTGACCCCTGACCTCCACCAAGGAGGAGGAGTCAGCGCCCGTCACCACGTCAGTGAACACGGCCAGGTTGCGGCCCACGCCCGAGCAGCGCTTGTAGTACACCCTCACAGAGGTCAGTGCGATGCACGCCCCAATGTCCTGGAAGGCCAGGTAGAAGCCTCGTCTAGTGAGGGGGCCCACACCTCGAACCTGGAGGAGAAGGAGATGACATTACCTCTCAATGTTTCATGAAAAGGTAAATGTGGGAGCAAAGTAAAATGTGGCACTGTGAAAGGCACGAGATCAGGTGAAGAGAACTACTTTCAGCACCATGGAGAGCTCCACTCACTTTAGCACCATGCTGGCTAAGATGTAGAAATCAACACTGCTCACTCAAAACAAGTCATTTTCCAAGTATATATAAACCAACATAATTTTGCACTTTGGTTTCTTTTTTTAAGATCTTTTTTGTTTGTTGGTATTTTACCCCTTTATTTGTGATATTCAATAACGATCTTGTCTCATTGCTGCAACTTCCCAATGGGCTCAGGAGACGCGAAGGACGAGTCATGCATCCGCCGAAACATAACCTGCCAAACCAGGCTTCTTAACACCTCCCACTTAACCCAGAAGCCAGCTGCACCAATGTGTCGGAGGAAACACCATCCAACTGACGACCAAAGTCAGCGTGCAGGCACCCGGCCCACCACAAGGAGTCGCTAGAGCGCAATGAGCCAAGTAAAGCCCCCTTGGCCAAACCCTCCCCTAACCCGGATGACGCTTGGCCAATTGTGCGCCACCCTATGGGACTCCCGGTCACGGCCGGTTGTGACACAGACCGGGATCAAACCCAGGTCTGTAGTGACACCTCAAGCACTGCGATGTAGTGACTTATACCGCTGCGCCACTCGGGAGGCCTGCACTTTAATTTCTAATAAGTGAGCGAACCTCAGTGTTGAGTTTGAGTCTCCTGACTCCCAGGTCCACTCCAGTGAAGCTCTCATCAGCAGCGATGGTGTCGATCTTGGTGAACTGGGTCTCTTTTATGGCCGTGCCCACCGCTCGGTCTGACTCATAGTAGTACAGGTTAAATGTCTCCTGTTCATCAGATAACAGAACACATGCACACAATTGTTTACAGGTATACTGGGAGAAGAGATATCAAATTGTCAATGATGAGGAAATAAAGGACTGCACTCCTGGAAGTAAGGTTATTTCAAATAAATCTGTTTCTCTTTGATGAGACATATAGAAATGACCAAGTCAACAAGTTGCATTTTAGGTGTCAAGGTCTAAATCAGGGATCATCACTTAGATTCAGCCTCGGGCCAACATTTTTTATTGAGTGGATGGTCAGAGATCCAGAACATACAGTGGGGAGAACAAGTATTTGATACACTGCCGATTTTGCAGGTTTTCCTACTTACAAAGCATGTAGGGGTCTAATTTTTATCATAGGTACACTTCAACTGTGAGAGACGGAATCTAAAACAAAAATCTAGAAAATCACATTGTATGATTTTTAAGTAATTCATTTGCATTTTATTGCATGACATAAGTATTTGATACATCAGAAAAGCAGAACTTAATATTTGGTACAGAAACCTTTGTTTGAAATTACACAGATCATATGTTTCCTGTAATTCTTGACCAGGTTTGCACATGCTGCAGCAGGGATTTTGGCCCACTCCTCCATACAAACCTTCTCCAGATCCTTCAGGTTTGGGGCTGTTGTTGGGCAATACGGACTTTCAGCTCCCTCCAAAGATTTTCTATTGGGTTCATGTCTGGAGACTGGCTAGGCCACTCCAGGACCTTGAGATGCTTCTTATGGAGCCACTCCTTAGTTGCCCTGGCTGTGTGTTTCGGGTTGTTGTCATGCTGGAAGACCCAGGCACGACCCATCTTCAATGCTCTTACTGAGGGAAGGAGGTTGTTGGCCAAGATCTCTCGATACATGGCCCCATCCATCCTCCCCTCAATACGGTGCAGTCGTCCTGTCCCCTTTGCAGAAAAGCATCCCCAAAGAATTATGTTTCCACCTCCATGCTTCACGGTTAGGATGGTGTTCATGGGGTTTTACTCATCCTTCTTCTTCCTCCAAACTCGGCGAGTGGAGTTTAGACCAAAAAGCTCTATTTTTGTCTCATCAGACCAAATGACCTTCTCCCATTCCTCGTCTGGATCATCTAGATGGTCATTGGCAAACTTCAGACGGGCCTGGACATGCACTGGCTTGAGCAGGGGGACCTTGCGTGCGCTGCAGGATTTTAATCCATGACGGCGTAGTGTGTTACTAATGGTTTTCTTTGAGAATGTGGACCCAGCTCTCTTCAGGTCATTGACCAGGTCCTGCCGTGTAGTTCTGGGCTGATCCCTCACCTTCCTCATGATCATTGATGCCCCACAAGGTGAGATCTTGCATGGAGCCCCAGACCGAGGGTGATTGACCGTCATCTTGAACTTCTTCCATTTTCTAATAATTGCGCAAACAGTTGTTTCCTTCTCACCAAGCTGCTTGCCTATTGTCCCGTAGCCCATCCCAGCCTTTACACAGCTCTCTGGTCTTGACCATTGTGGAGATGTTGGAGTCTGTTTGATTGAGTGTGTGGACAGGTGTCTTTTATACAGGTAACGAGTTCAAACTAGTGCAGTTAATACAGGTAATGAGTGGAGAACAGGAGGGCTTCTTAAAGAAAAACTAACAGGTCTGTGAGAGCCGGAATTCTTACTGGTTGGTAGGTGATCAAATATTTATGTCATGCAATAAAATGCAAATTAATTACTTAAAAATCATACAATGTGATTTTCTGGAATTTTGTTTTAGATTCCGTCTTTCACAGTTGAAGTGTACCTATGATAAAAAATGACAGACCTCTACATGCTTTGTAAGTAGGAAACACTGCTGATTTTGCAGGTTATCAAATACTTGTTCTCCCCACTGTAATTAAGCAACAAGGCCTGAGGGAGTGTGGTATATGGCCAATATACCACAGCTAAGGGCTGTTCATATGAACAATGCAACATGGAGTGCCTGGATTCAGCCCTTAGCTGTGGTATATTGGCCATACACCACAAACCCCCAAGGTGCCTTATTGCTATTATAAACTGGTTACCAACTTAATTAGAACATTTGTTTTTTCATACCTGTGGAATACGGTCTGATATACCACAGCTTTCAGACAATCAGCATTCAGGGTTCGAACCACCCAGTTTATAACTGCAAATAATTTGTTGACTGCACAGGAATTTGTAGAGACACGGGAAACTGTTGCCCATAAAACCCCAGCAACGTTGCAGTTCTTGACACACTCAAACCGGTGAGCCTGGCACCTACTACCATACCCTGTTCAAAAGCAATGAAATATTTTCTCTTGCCCATTTACCCTCTTAACAGCACACATACACAATCCATGGCTCAGTTGTCTCAAGTGTTAAAAATCCTTCTTTGACCTCCTCCTTTTCATCTACACCAGGTATTCCCAAACCAGGGGTACGCGCAATTCCGTCGGGGGTACGCGCAATGCCGTCGGGGGTACGCGCAATGCCGTCGGGGGTACGCACAATGCCGTCGGGGGTACGCGCAATGCCGTCGGGGGTACGCCAAATATATTTTTTTACATTATTCTTCACGTTTTCAAACAGTACATTTATATTTTCCAACAGAGCTATACATTTTTTTTTTTCTCGCCTGAGTCGCCTCGTTTCACTGCCAAAAAACAATATAATTAAAACCATGTCGTATTCAGCGAAATAACAACACAATGTCAAATACAGGTAGCCTAGTCAAAAAATGTAACATCCAATTACATTACAGTTACTCTCTTTAGAAACGAAACATGACCATTTGAAAAATAAGCCACGGGAGTATTTTGAGCAAGAATAAAGATGACTTTCGAGTGGTAAGACATGTAGAAAAGCAACAGATACCATTAATATCAAGGGGCTAGAAGCAACTTATATGGTGAGCTACCGAGTGGCTAGGACAGGTAAGCCCCATACTATTGTGGAGGACTTAATTATTCATGCTGCCCTGGATATGGCTGGGACAATGCTGGGGGAAAAGGCCCCAAAAACTATACAGACAATTTCTTCATCAAACAACACTGTTTTTACGACGCATCAGTGACATGGCAGGAGATGTTTTGAAACAATTACTGCTTCGCATACAAGCCAGTGAATTCTTTACTTTACAGCTGGATGAGTCAACAGATGTGGCGGGCCTGGCACAGCTCCTGGTATATGTCTGTTATGTTTATGGGGGGTCAATTAAGGAAGACAACCACTGGAAACCAAGGTACTGGACAGCTTTGTGACATCAAATGGACTTTAGTGGTCAAGATGTGTTGGTATCTGTACTGATGGCACAAAAGTCATGACATGGAGACATAATAGAGTGGTAGCAAGCGTGCAAGCAGTTGCTCCCGACGCCTCTTGGGTACACTGCAGCATCCACCGAGAGGCTCTTGCTGCCAAGGGAATGCCTGACAGCTTGAAATACATTTTGGACACTACAGTGAAACTGGTTAACTTTGTCAAAGCAAGGCCCCTGAACTCTTGTGTATTTTCTGCACTATGCAATGATATGGGCAGCAACGTTTTTTTAAATTGATAGAGCTTAAAGTTTTCTTAACTGACCATCATTTTCACTTGTCTGACTGCTTGCATGATGATGAGTTTCTCACACGACTGGTTTATCTGGGTGATGTTTTTTCTCGCCTGAATGATCTGAATCTATGATTACAGGGACTCTCCGCAACTATATTCAATGTGTGGGACAAAATTGAGGCTATGATTAAGAATTTGGAGCTCTTTTCTGTCTGCATTAACAAGGACAACACACAGGTCTTTCCATCATTGTATGATTTTTTGTGTGCAAATGATTAACTCAAGCTTACGGACAATGTCATTAGGGATATAGATATATTGAAACACCTGAGTGATCCTGGGTGCGCAATTACGCAGGTACTTTCCCAAAGCGGACGACACAAACAACTGGATTCGTTATCCCTTTCCTGCCCTGCCTCCAGTCGACTAACCGATATCTGAACAAGAGGACCTCATCGAAATTTCAACAAGCGGTTCTGTGAAAATTGAATTTAATCAGAAGCCACTGCTAGATTTCTGGATAGCGCTGCACTCATAGTTTCTTGCCTTGGCAAATTGCGCTGTTAAGACACTGATGCCCTTTGCAACCACATACCTATGTGAGAGTGGATTCTCGGCCCTCACTAGCATAACAACTACATACAGGCACAGACTGTGTGTGGAAAATTATTTAAGACAGACTCTCTCCAATACAACCCAACATTGTAGAGTTATGTGCATCCTTTCAAGCACACCCTTCTCATTAACCTGTGGTGAGTTATTCACAATTTTTGATGAACAAATAAGGTTTTATATGTAAGATGGCTAAATAAAGAGCAAAATGATTGATTATTATTATATTGTTATTTGTGCCCTAGTCCTATAAGAGCTCTTTGTCACTTCCCACGAGCCTTGTTGTGACAAAAACTCACACTCATTCTCAAGTTTAATAAATGTATCATATAGCTTGTGTGTGTGGCAGGCTTACAATGATGGTAAAAAACAACATTTGAGATTGAGCTGACCCTGGTGCTAGAGGGGTACCTGGGGGTTGAATGTTTGAAGGAGTACGGGACTATAAAAAGTTTGGGAACTACTGATCTGCACTGATGGAAGTGGATTTAATAGGTTACATAAATAAGGGATTCATCTGGACAGTCTATGTCATGGAAAGAGCAGGTGTTCTTAATGTTTTGTATACTCAGTGTATATCTCTCTATTATGTGAGGGAATACTTTGGAAAATACAGTATTTCCAACATTAAAATCACTTGGAGCTGATTTTCTGGTGTTTTTTACAATCTTCATGTCCAACAATAAAAAATATAAAAAATTGGGGAAGTTGGTGAACCCTTGTCTAAATCTTCTCCCCCTCTGTCACCTGTCTTACTCTTTCCCCCCTCCATCTTGTACCTTGCAGGTTCCCAGCACTCCAGGCATGCTGTTACAGTCCCGGAGGGTGAACTTGACCTCAATGTAGATCCTCCTGGCTCCGTCACGAGCGATCCAGCCTGTCCTCAGCCAGTTGTTCTGACTGGGACTCATCACGTTACACACCTGGTAGGTGTGGATGGGGCTGAAATACTCATCCATCTCATTGATGGAGTCCCACTGCAGGAAGAGGAGAGGAAGATGCAGGAGGGAGAGAGAGGGGTGAGGGGTTAAGAGAAAAAGTTAGACAAGAAGGGAGAGGGAAACAGTCCTGTTCAATCTAATGTAGAGAATACCCACACTCCATTTTCTGTGTAAGTAGTGAGTAAAATATATTTCGATTGAAACTTGTTTTTCTCTGAAAAAAATATATATTCTTGACTTATTCCAGAAAACGTGTATAAAACAGTGCAGGCTGAGTAGCATCATAGGATGAACAGCCATGTCAGTCAGGCAGATCTGCTACAGTAACAGCATGGTTATGCTTACATCCACATCTCCCAGTAATAGCATCAGTCAGAATGCATTGTGTCTGTGACAGTGTTGTTTGTGTTGTAACATGGAGACAGACATCTATACAACGGGCATATCAATTGCATATCAGGTCTAAGTGACTATTTCCGTAACGAGCGGTATGTCACTCTGTGTTTGATACACAACAACATTCACTCTCTAAAAGCAGGATGTTCCACTGTATATCTGCAGCAATGCATCAATGCTTTCTCTCAGTATAATGTATGTGTTATACAGTGGGGAGAACAAGTATTTGATACACTGCCGATTTTGCAGGTTTTCCTACTTACAAAGCATGTAGAGGTCTATCATTTTTTATCATAGGTACACTTCAACTGTGAGAGACGGAATCTAAAACAAAAATCCAGAAAATCAGCTGTCTAGAGGGAATACAAGCAGTAGCTACAAGTCATAACAGAGAGGTCTTCTTCCACACACCTGTAGATTACTGTAATGACACCTAGATAGGGGTGTATAGGCTTTCTGCTGCCAATTAACTCATAACCCCTGGCATTCGTGCACACCTGCCTGCCTTTATCCAGCTGTGACCAGGAATAGTAGACTGGTAACAATTAAGTACCTTACTGTGATTGTTTTCAATTAAAATTTAAAAAAATAAACAAAAATAGGTTCTTAGCAAAGAGCCATTTCTCAAGCAAGAATTTTGCTAGGGCTGTCTGGGAGTGGTCTAAGTGAGGAGAGGAAAACTGAAAATTAGCTGTCATTGGCAGAGCAATTTGGAACTCATTCTTATTGGTTTATTATCTCATTTATTACATGGTTATGTCACCAGGCAGGCCAAAACTCCATCCCACCAAAACATGCTGAAATGTCAGGCAGTCTTTTCACACAGTTCCTATACTAAAAAGGTATTATCATAATTTTTGCAATTTCACAGCATTATTCTAACCTCATAATGTGGAAATATATATAAAACACAGGCAAATCATGTTTTTGACTGCAGTGGGCCTTTAAGGTTGCCTCCAGATAACATATATACCACTGCAGCATTGGTCCAAATCCAGCCCACTGCTATTTCAGCACATGAAGACCGGGACTGCCCCACACTGCTGCTACTAAACACATACACAACCACGGACACACAGTGCTACAGACAAAATACTATTCCAAGTCCGCATTCAAATGTAGGCCTGTTCCTACTTCAAAACGTTCAAGAGATGTAGATGTAGAACCCAGGTCAAACAGAGTAATTGACAATGAGGTTGGGAGGTAGTTTTTGTCCTATTTGGTAGAATTCTTCAACGGTTAGCAAAAATGATTATTTTCATGTAACAGTTTGAGAATCTAGAGAGTATAGAGAATAAAAGAGAGAGAGAGGGAGAGAAAGAGAGAAAGTGTGCATGCATGTGTGTCCATCCCTGGGGCTTAGCGGGTTCCTCCTGAGCTGAATGCATTATGTGAGTGTCTGAGTAATTGAAAGGGAAAGAGTTGACCTGGGCAGAGCTTTTGGCCGGAGTCAAATGAACTTGGCTCCAGCTAAGAAGACTGGGCTTCCCAAAGAGATCCACCACCTCCCTCCTCACCCCTCCTCCCCCTAGGCAGCACCACAGAGAAATCAATGCAGTAATTAAGATCTTGGAAGTCTCACCCGTCTCACCCCTTTCACCCCCTCCTCCCCCCATCTTATCTGCTAAATTAAAATCGTCCTTGAACTCATGAAGCCCTGCTCTAATTAGCCGATCTAGGACCTCTCTATCTCTCTCATTATCCCTCCTTCCCATTAACATCTTCTTTCACACTCTTCTTTACTTGGGGAATGTATATTTCTGCAGGAGAGAACTTCGAGCAGAAGGGTGTTTTCACATAATGAATCAGACACACCTGGGGTGGTTCCTTGGCACGTTTGTGGCACTTTGAGAACCAGTGATGTGAATAGATTATGAGCCGTATGGGATAAATGAGAAGGCAATATGTTGTGACAGTAGGATAAAGGGTTAAAGAGACTGGCTGCTGTCAGCTCTACTGAGTTTTCCATGGACTGTTTGTTTGCCTTAGTAACAGGGAGATGAGATTACTATCGCCACGACAAAACATGTATAAACGGCCACAGAGACGAGTGGTGCTGGGGTTTTGAGCGAGAGAGAGAGAGAACATTTCCTGCCTGCCAACCCAGACAATTTCCCATCAGGATACATCAGCTGTGGCAGCCACAGACAACACACATGTCCCATTCTCTCCCTCTCTCTCTCTCTCTCTCTCACACACACACACACACACACACACACACACACACACACACACACACACACACACACACACACACACACACACACACACACACACACACACACACACACACACTGTCAGCTCACTAAATTACTTTTGTTGACACTAACATTGTATCTATATTACACAACAACATCAACATGTGCTTGTGTTTAATAAAGATTAAGCCGGGTGCACCAGAGACACAGACATACAGTAGATGTAAAACCACATAGAACCACAGGCGATATTTTGAAGGAATTATTACACTTCTGATCTATAATCATAATATCTCTGATTCATCCTTCTTCTTTTTCTGCCTTGGATTGTATTCTTTCATGCCTTTGTTTTATTCCAAGTCATTTAGCATTTCCATTTAAGCGAAATAATCCCTTTAAGCACAAAGAGCTAGGCTTGTGCTGTCTAAGTGACTGAGAGGAGGAGATGAGCAGTAACAAACGCAACACAAAGGCACTGTGATGAGATCTAATACTGAGAAACACTATCTGTCCATCTGCCTGGCAGAACAGCAGTACTGGTATAGATACAAAGTACAGTATGCACCAAGGAGAGCGAGAGAGAAAGAAAGAGAAAGAGAGAGAGAGAGAGAGAGAGAGTGAGAGAGAGAGAGAGAGAGAGAGAGAAAATACCTACACAGATTGTCAGAAAGAGTGAGGACCCAGTCTAAAGAGACTGATCACCTACACAGTGAGAGCGAGTGAGTACCTACACAGTGAGAGTGAGTGAGTACCTACACAGTGAGAGCGAGTGAGTACCTACACAGTGAGAGCGAGTGAGTACCTACACAGTGAGAGTGAGTGAGTACCTACACAGTGAGAGTGAGTGAGTACCTACACAGTGAGAGCGAGTGAGTACCTACACAGTGAGAGTGAGTGAGTACCTACACAGTGAGTACCTACACAGTGAGTGAGTACCTACACAGTGAGAGTGAGTACCTACACAGTGAGTGAGTACCTACACAGTGTGAGTGAGTACCTACACAGTGAGAATGAGTGAGTACCTACACAGTGAGAATGAGTGAGTACCTACACAGTGAGAGTGAGTACCTACACAGTGAGAGCGAGTGAGTACCTACACAGTGAGAGTGAGTGAGTACCTACACATAGTGAGAGAAAAGGATTACAGGAAGTGAATAGTGTGAGAGTGAATAACTACAGATTGTCAGAAGGACAATGAGCACCTACCAGTGCCTTCAGAAAGGATTCATACCTCTTGACCTACAGCCTCAAAACATGTTTTTAGAAATGTTTGCTAATTTATTGAAATAGAAATACAGAAATATCTAATTTATGTAAGTATTCACACCCACTCCTGAATTGTGCAACATTTGCCCATTATATTAAAAAAAGCTCTGTCAAATTGGTTATTGATTATTGCTAGACAACCATTTTCAGGTCTTGCCATAGATTTTCAAGTAGATTTAAGTCAAAACTGTAACTCGGCCACTCAGGAACATTCACTGTCTTCTTGGTAAGCAACTCCAGTGTACATTTGGCCTTGTGTTTTAGGTTATTGTCCTGCTGAAAGGTGAATTGATCTCCCAATGTTTGGTGGAAAGCAGAATGAACCAGGTCTTCCTCTGGGATTTTGCCTGTGCTTAGAGAATGATACTCAGTGATGTGTTGTATTGGATTTGCTCCAAACATAACACTTTGTATTCAGGACAAAAAGCATTACTTTAGTTGTTTGTTGCAAGGATGCATGTTTTGGAATACTTGTATTCTCTACAGGCTTCCTTCTTTTCACTCTGTTCATTAAGTTAGTATTGTGGAGTAATGACAGTGATGTTGATCCTTCCTCAGTTTTCTCCTATCACAGACCTTAAACTCTGTAAGTGTTTTAAAGTCACTATTGGCCTCATGGTGAAATCCCTGAGTGGTTTCCATCCTCTCTGGCAACTGAGTTATGAAGGACGCCAGTATATTTGTAGTTTCTGGGTGTATTGATACACCATCCAAAGTGTAATTAATAACTTCACCATGCTTAATAAAGGTCATTCAAAATCACGTTAAACACTATCATTGCACACAGAGACTCCATACAACTTATACTTATGTGACTTGTTAACAATTGTTTTACTCCTGAACTTATTTAGGCATGCCATAACAAAGGGGTTGAATACTTATTGACTCCAGACATTTCAGCTTTTCATTTCAAATTAATTTGTAAAAAATTTGAACAACAGATTTCCACTTTGACATTATGGGTTATTGTATGTAGGCCAGTGACAAACACATCTAAATGTAATTGATTTTAAATTCAGGCTGTAACACAACAACATGTGGAAAGAGTCAAGGGGTGTGAGTACATCCTAAAGACTGTACACACACCGTCAGAAAGAGAGTGAATATGGCACACTTTCAGGATGTCTATATAACATCCATTCCCAATCCCATCGTAGCGGATAAGTCAGAAGTAGAGTCACGTTTAGTACACTTGTCACCCAAAGACCAGCCCTAACAGTCAGAATCCTGCTCAGTGTCATCAAAGCTTCCACAGCCTTTTTTGAGTCGTCACATACGCTGCTGCTACTATTTGTTATTCCTAGTTATATGTACTGTACATATCTACTTCAATTACCTCGTACCACTGCACATCCACTCAGTACTGGTACCCCGTGTATGTTGCCAAGTTATCGTTACTCATTGTGTATTTATTATTACGTGTTTTACTTTTATATTATTTCTCCATGTTCTTTCTCTCTGCATTGTTGGGAAGGGCCTGTAAGTAAACATTTCACAGTTCGTCTGCACCTGTTGTTTATGAAGTATGTGGCAAATAAAAGGTATTTTATTTGAGTCTGCAGAAACACATAGGCTCCATCACAGAAGATAGAAACCACAGAGAAAAATACTCTCTGCTCTTAGAGAGATTTCATTTCAGATTAGTGTGTAGCATGGAATAACCCTTTAAGCCAGTTAAAGAGAGAGGGATAGAAAGACACAGAGAGACAGACTGACAGCGAGAGAAATGGTGAGGGAAAGAATGAAAGAGAATGAGCGGGAGAGGGAGAGAGAGAACAGGAAAATGAGGGAGGGAGGGGGAGAGAAAGTGAGAAAGGGAGAGAAAGATAGAGAGATGATGAAAGAGAGAGAAGGAAAGTATTCTTTCAGAAAGTATTCCTTGACTTATTCCACAAGTTTTTGTTACATCCTGAATTCAAAATGGATTCAATCGGGGTTTTTTCACCCATCTAAACACAATACCCCATAATGACTAAGTGAAATGTATTGAAAATTAAATATCCAATTTACATAAGTATTCACACCCCCTTTGCTACGACACTTCAAACTGAGTTCAGGTGGATCCACTTTCCTTTGATCATCCTTGAGATGTCACTACAACTTCATTGGAGTCCACCTGTGACCAATTCAATTGCTCGAACTGATTTAGGAAGAAACATACCTGTCTATATCAGTCCCACAGTTGACAGTGCATGTCAGATCAGAAACTATAACATGAAGTCCAAGGAACTGTCCGTAGATTTCCGAGACAGAATTGTGATGAGGCATACAGTACCAGTCCAAAACATTGGACGCACCTACAGTACTCGTTCAAGGGTTTTTCTTAATTTGACTATTTTCTACATTGTAGAATAATAGTGAATAAATAAAACTATGAAATAACATGTACGGAATCATGTAGTAACCAAAAAAGTGTTGAACAAATTAAAATATATTTGAGATTTGAGATTCTTCAAATGGCCACCCTTTGCCTTGATGACAGCTTTGCACACTCTTGGCATTCTCTATTCTATAGATATGGATAAACTAATCTCTGTGTGGGCATGGTGACAGCGATAACATTAATTGCACAGGTCTAATATCAATGTGGTAGAACGTGTAATGGTGTGACTCTGATATCCAGTTTCTATGTGTGTGTGTGTGTGTATTCTTTAGATATAGATAAACTAATCTCAGCCTTAAAGCTCTCACCATCCAAGCCCATTTCAGAGAAACTTTCATGCTCTATACGGTCTATATAACAGGCCTGATGATTGATTGAAAACACTGTTTGTACTGTACACTGGTATTGACAATATTCAGGAAGCTATACGTTATCAACAATGGAAGGTCACGCCATGTTCCCTCTCTCTCAGGTCTCTATCCCCTTCGTTCTCTCTCTCTCTCTCTCTGCTAGTCTGTGTGTGTGTGTGTGTGTGTGTGTGTGTGTGTGTGTGTGTGCACGTGTGTGTTAGACCTGTGTTTTGGCAGGATTCATCTCTACTGTCCCATCAATCACACACTGTTTCAGGTAACAACTGCACCTGCTTCAGACCGATGGGGGGGGGGTTCTCTCTCTCTCTCTCTCTGTGTGTGTGTGTGTGCACAGTTTTTTTTTAGAAAAGAGAAAGAAAGATGTATGAGAAAGATACAAATAGCATGTGTGATGATAATGACTGTGGGGGGTTCGTGGGTTTTTGACACTTGGGCAAATCATCGTTTGTGCTTTGCGAGTTCATCACCTCCGCTCTTCACAATCACCCCCCCCACACACACACACCCAGTCCTGTCAGTGGTATCGATCGCATCATGGGGCGGCCGGTGGATGAACCTGTCATGGCCGATAAGGAGTGGACAGCAAGATAATAAAGTCTTCCTGCTCTGCCTGATGGCTCCTGACATCTCTGTGTGTATGTGTGTGTGTGGTGTGTGTGTGTGTGAGAGAGAGTTTTGCAGCTCTCTGCGGCTCCTGGGGCTGCCCACGGGCGTCCTCAGTGCAGCCTGACTAAATTGGATAGTAGGAGGCCCCCTGACGGGGAGGCGTGATGCCTCATGATGTCATATAAATGAGCCGCAGACAGGGGGGAGAGCTAGGGGCGCTAATAAAGACCTCTCAATCTGTCACGCACACTCACACACACACACAGGGCTAATCAGCAGTCTATTACAGTGTGTCATACATCCCATCGGTCAGTCCTGATAAAATCTATTTTAAGACCTTTCTCCTGTCAATCTAGATATTAGACCCAGTCTTTTCCATGTACCTAATATCTCCATTCTGAGTTTATCTATTTCTGTCCTCTTTCTACGGGTATGTAGCCTACCATACTGAACATCAACCATTTCCTTCCCCTCTCTGCAGAAGTGTAAGATAGCGTTCACACTTTGGCTGTTCTACACGCATTCTACGCTTCATGTTTCCTGGACACACAGTCAGCCACAAGCTTTGGAATGTTCCCCTCTTCCTCTATCTCTCCAGTGCTTACCTCTCCATCGCTCCCTCTCTCCTTCCCTTCATATCTGACTGGCGCTCACACATACATCGGTATGCTCTCTCTCCCCTCCCCTCTCTTTCTCTCTGACTCTTTCCAGGCCTGTCCAGGATTTCACAATCGATGAGCAGCAGGGAGACAATTTTAATCCATACCACAAACGCAGTAACACAAACACACACAAACCACACACACACACGTGCACACACACAAGCATGTGCGCAGACACAGACACACGCACATCCACTCACACACAGACTAATCTACCAGGAGCCCAGCCATTGCTGCTGTTATTCATTTTCCTATAGGCAGTGGGCTACCTCTCTATCTCTGCACACCTCACTCTCTGTCCATAGTCTCTTTCTCTCTCAATCTCTCTCTCTCTCTCTCAATCTCTCTCTCTCTCTCAATCTTAAGAAATTACCAGAGTTTTGTTTGTGTGTGTGTGTGTGTGTGTGTGTGTGTGTGTGTGTGTGTGTGTGTGTGTGTGTGTGTGTGTGTGTGTGTGTGTGTAGTGGCCTATCAGTCTGCTTCGTTACAGAAGCTGTCATGACTCCGTTTATCACAGATCCCATGGGGTGAGCCTTCCCTCCACAAGGGCATTGCTGCCACAGCTAAGCGATTCACCACTACTGCCAACATACACCACGTACACACACACACACACACACACACACACACACACTAAAACACAGAAATGTCCACATATATATGCATTCCCATACTATCACAAAGTTACATTTTCTGCCAGTCATCTCTTTCTGTCCCTCTATTCCTCCAGTTTATTTATTCCTCACACATGTGTGCGAGAGGCATCACAATAAACATGCCACTGCAGGGATGTGAACACATACACAGGAATTCAAGGAATACCAAGTGATGAATATCAAGATAAATCCTCACATCTGTCAAATCAAATCAAATTATCCAGTACATTTTGATTATACAGGTATCTCAAATGTTTTTAATTACCCAGGCTTACCCAAGTCTTGAGTGCAGTTATGTGTGGTAGAGAGGTCTTTGCTAAGCACTGCTATGGTTCTGACTAAGAGCTTTCTAAGAGCCTTCTTAAACTGAGCTTTTAAGGGTATTTTCACCACTGAGAATGGATTAGACTTACATAACATATGTGATGCGGAGTAGAACTCCCTATCTGAAAAACAGCTTCTATCTCAAGGCCATGTGACTGTTAAATAGCCATCACTAGCCGGGTACCACCCGGTTACTCATCCTTGCACTTTAGAGGCTGCTACCATGTATACTGTACATAGACATGGAATCACTGGTCACTTTAATAATGGAACACTAGTCACTTTAATAATGTTTACATACTGATTTACTCATATCTATATACTGTATGCTATTCTACTGCATTTTAGTCAATGCCACTCGGACATTGCTCGTCCTAATATTTATATATTTCTAAATTCCATTATTTTACTTTTAGATTTGTGTGTATTGTTGTGAATTGTTAGATATTGCTGCACTGTTGGAGCTAGAATAACAAGCATTTCATGACACCTGCAATAACATCTGCTAAATATGTGTATGGGACCAATAACATTTTATTCGATTTCATCGCTTTTGATAGTTGTCTTGGAACGTTTATGCCAACTTCAAACTGACATCTCACAGAGTTTGCCCAACTCAGGTATTCCATCGGGGGTACGCCAAATAAAAATGTGATTCACATAGAAAATAAAAAAATTCAAACAGTACATTTATATTTTCAAACGGGGCTATACATTTGGGTGAATTTTCTTTCTCACCTGAGTAGCCTCGTTTCACTCCCAAAAATCGAAATTAAACCATCTAGTGTTCAGCGAAATAGCAACACAATGTCAAATACAGGTAGCCTAGTCAAATAATTAACATACAATCACATTAACCGTTACTCTCTTGTGGGTGTAACCTTCACTCTTGCGTAGACATTTAGAAACGAAACATGCCAATTTGAAAAATAAGTCACAGGAGTTTTTTGAGCAAGAATAAAGACGACTTTCGAGTAGTAAGACATGTGGAAAAGCAACAGATACCATTAATATGAAGGGGCTACCGAGTGGCTAGGACAGGCAAGCCCCAAACTATTGTAGAGGACTTAATTATTCATGCTGCCGTGGATATGGCTGGGACAATGCTGGGGGAAAAGGCCCAAAAAACTATTAGACTAACAGACAATTCCTTCATCAAACAACACTGTTTCACGCCGCATCAGTGACATGGCAGGAGATGTTTTGAAACAATTACTGCTTCGCATACAAGCCAGTGAATTCTTTGCATTACAGCTTAATGGAGTCAACAGATGTGGCGGGCCTGGCACAGCTCCTGGTATATGTCTGTTATGTTTATAGGGGGCCAATTAAGGAAGACATCCTCTTTGCAAACCACTGGAAACCAAGGTACTGGACAGCTTTGTGACATCAAATGGACTTTAGTGGTCAAGATGTGTTGGTATCTGTACTGATGGCACAAAAGTCATGACATGGAGACATAGTGGAGTGGTAGCGAGCGTGCAAGCAGTTGCTCCCGACTCCACTTGGGTACACTGCAGCATCCACCAAGAGGCTCTTGCTGCCAAGGGAATGCCTAACCGCTTGAAATACGTTTTGGACACTACAGTGAAATTGATTAACTTTGTTAAAGCAAGGCCCCTGAACTCTTGTGTATTTTCTGCATTATGCAATGATATGGGCAGCAACCATGTAACGCTTTTACAACATACAGAAGTGCACTGGTTATCAAGGGGCAAAGTATTGACACGTTTTTTTGAATTGAGAGACGAGCTTAAAGTTTTCTTTACTGACCATCATTTTCACTTGTCTGACCACTTGCACGATGATGAGTTTCTCAAATGACTGGTCTATCTGGGTGATGTTTTTTCTGGCCTGAATGATCTGTATCTGGGATTACAGACTGCGTGATCTGTATCTAGGTGTTGGAGCTCTTCTGTATCTAGGATTACAGACTGCGCAGAACAACATTGAGGCTATAATTAAGAAGTTGGAGCTCTTCTCTCTCTGACAAGGACAACACACAGGTCTTTCCATCATTGTATGATTTTTGTGTGCAAAGGAACTCAAGCTTACGGACAATGTCAAATGTGATATATTGAAGCACCTGAGTGATCTGGGTGCGCAGTTATGCAGGTACTTTCCCGAAATGGACGACACAAGCAACTGGATTCGTTAACCCTTTCATGCCCTGCCTCCAGTCCTGTTACCAATATCTGAACAAGAGAGCCTCATCGAAATTGCAACAAGCAGTTCTGCGAAAATTGAATTTAATCAGAAGCCACTGCCAGATTTCTAGATAGGGCTGCGCTCAGAGTATCCTGTCTTGGCAAATTGCGCGATTAAGACACTGATGCCCTTTGCAACCACATACCTATGTGAGAGTGGATTCTCGGCCCTCACTAGCATAACAACTACATACAGGCACAGACTATGTGTGGAAAATGATTTAAGACAGACTCTCTCCAATACAACCCAACATTGCAGAGTTATGTGCATCCTTTCAAGCACACCCTTCTCATTAACCTGTGGTGAGTTATTCACAATTTCGGATGAACATGTGTAAGATGGCTAAATAAAGAACAAAATGATTGATTATTATTGTATTATTATTTGTGCCCTAGTCCTATAAGAGCTCTTTGTCACTTCCCACGAGTCGGGTTGTGACAAAAAACTCACACTCATTCTTAAGTTTAATAAATGCATCGAATAGTTTGTGTGTGTGGCAGGCTTACAATGATGGCAAAAAACAACATTTGAGATTGAGCTGACCCTGGTGCTAGAGGGGTACCTGGGGGTTGAATGTTTGAAGGAGTACGGGACTATAAAGGTTTGGGAACCACTGACCCAACTCTGCAGCCGGAGGAGTCTATTTTCTCAAGTCTGTTTCTTAACAATCACATCATCAGACAATGAGCTGATTGGTTGATTGGGTAATTGTGTCCCAGTGGGGATTGAGGCATGCTGGGTAAATCACCATGGTGACATCTCTGACAGGAGCATGGAGAGGAAAGTGACAGCTCTAACGCACATTCACGTGTGTGTGTTTGTGTGTGTGTGTATGTTTGTGTGAGCGTGTGTGGCAGGACAGGGACAACTCACTGCCCTGATCACTCTGAGAGTGGCTAATTCAATACCCCACGCATCATCCCCCACTGTTACAATATGCTAATTTACTGAGGAGGAAACAGGGGACAGCTCTCTCCTCTCCTCCTTTTTCTTTCACTTCTCTTTCTCCTCCCTCTTCTCCTTAGCTTCTCCTTCTCCTCCCTCCACCAGTTATATTGGTCTCTTCTTTCTGCTACCTCTACAACATTTACTACTTATCTTATTCATCCCCTTTCATCCTTTCCTGCTCAACCCCCCTCCCCCCATCGTCGTTCTTCCTCTGTCTTTTATCTTCCCCCTCTGCCTCTTAACAATAACTATATAAATGGATCGCATTTCTTCCCACTTGTCACTGTGTCTCAAAGTGATTTACACTTGTCTCCTCTTCCTTCCCCTTGTTCCCCTCCTCCTTCTCTCTGCCTCTGTCTTCCCGCTCCTCTTTGCTGTATTGTGAGATCAAACAATGTGTCAGACTGACGAGATAGGCGGAAAGGACGCTGATGGCAGAATAATGAGGACATCAGTGTACCAGTTCCATGCATTGACAGCATTTCACCACTGGGCACACACTGGTTGAATCATCGTTGTTTCCACATCATTTCATTTCAAATAGGCGTTGAATTGACGTCTGTGTCCAGTGGGTCATTATTACACTTTACTGGCACTTTCAAGAACAAGTTCTAGTTAATACACTTTACTACTCCACTGTATCTCTGCTTCAGTCCTGAAATGGACACGCACACACACAGGATAAATACTTACCCCATGTGATGGGTATGTTAGCCAGCCCCAGTCCCCTGATATTGAGGATGTGTCTAGTAGATTCACTGCAAAACAGAAAGAACATCTGTGAGGATAAATATATATGAAATGTGTGTAGTACTCACAGTCACACACACTATAATGAACAGAGTGCATGTACAGCTGCAAAGACATCTGTGATACGTATTTGTGCATTTGGAGACACCATTACATGGCTTTGTGTCTCCCACAGGTAGCTATCGTTCCCATTCCTGAGCTGAAGAATATTACACATTGGTAACAGTGAGTGTGTCTGTGCGCCAAGGTTATTATAGTTGTGTTTTATTCTTATTCGTTTTTCAATTTTTATTCGGAAATCTGTTTAGTTTCAGTTCTTTTTCTGACCTGATTTGCAAGTTTTATTTAGTTTATTTTCAGTTTTATTATCAGTGTTAGGGACAGAAAGTACAGTCAGGTCCAAAACGATTGGAAACCTTGATAAAGATAAGGAAAAAAGACTGTATAAAAGAAATAATACAAATAGTCCCATAAAGAAAAAAAGAGCCATAACATCTAAGATCCACCACCATGTTTGACAGTAGGTGTGGGGTTCTTTTCAGCTTATGCATCCTTATTTAGACCTCAAACCCACCACTGGTCTGCGTGGCCAAAGAGATCTATTTTCATGTCATCTGACCATAGAACCGGTTCCAATCCAAGTGGCAATGCTGTTTAGCAAACTTCAGGTGTTTACATTTGTTGGATGGCATGACAATAATAATACGCAAGTTGATGGGTTAGGTCATAGGTTAGGTTAGGTACTCTCTCTTGTCCATGCTACCACCAATCCAATGCTTTTTAACTTTAGTACTACATGTAAGAAGGGTCTAGTACTGTTACCTCTATCTGACAGAAAGTACTCAAAGTAATCCCATAAGGGGTTTTGCTGTTTTCGACCGACCACTGGAAGTTTACAGTTTAATGTTTGTATTGCTATTTCTCACACTCTGAAATTGCCCTTTGGCTACGCTAGATACGTAGCGAAAATACAACGTTAACCAGTGGAAGAGGGGATGTTTTGTATGGAGATCAATGGGAGAGTGTCAAATTTAGTGAACATGAAATAGAATTTCTGATTTGCTATGTGAGGCTTATTTGATTGAATAGAAGTTTTGTAATGTTCAGGTTGTTACAAATGTATAAGTCGACGCATGTGGCATCCCGGCAACTTTGAGAAAAACAATGTTATATCGGAGTTGTGCCTGTTGTTCACATGTGAATCTGCCCTCTCATTGGCTAGAATGTTATCGCCTGCACTTGCCTGCCTTCCACATTTGTGGAAAAGTATTCCCATGAGTCCAGTCTCTTGTTAGTATATACAATTTGGAAAAATGATTTTAGTTTGTTTTAGAGTCAAATATAATCTTTTCAGTATAGCTTTAGTTTAGTTTTCATTTTTCAAATGGTTTAATTATTTTATTTCAGTTAACATAACTAGTTTTAGCCTTACTTAGTTGAGTTTACTATAATAACCTTGCTGTGCACACACGTGTGTGGCTGCTGGGTCAGACTTTAATGGGCTAACTAATCACCTTCCCACTGTTGACGTTTCTCACTGGGTGATCAATAAAGTCGATCAGCACACACTCCCATTTACAACTCATACTTCTCCATTCCAACCCCAGCCTCAGCCATCTATCCAGCATGGAGACACATCCCAGCCTCAGCCATCCATCCAGCATGGAGACACATCCCAGCCCAGACAGCCATCCATCCAGCATGGAGACACATCCCAGCCCAGACAGCCAGCTATCCCCCGGGCTCATGTTAATGCAGGCTCCAAGGTGACCCGGAGAAATGTGGAGGCGTAGGTGAGTTTGTTTGGGAAGGTTTTGTATCTCTGTGTCACGCTGCTTTGTGTTGCACAGCTCAGCTCACACTGAATTGGGCTGTGACACCAGACAGAGACACACGCACCTTTGTGACAGGTGTGATAGATGAGGTAGGATGCCTGAGGCCGGGGCCGTTGTCACAGCAACCTGGAGCGGAGCATCACAGCAGGTGATGTCACCTTGACCCAGTTTACCCTCCGAGCCCTGGGAGCCTAAACCTCAGTATGGTCTGTATAATATAATACATGCAATTCAGCAGGGGAGTGAGGTGTGTGTGTGTGTGTGTGTGTGTGTATGTGTGTGTGTGTGTGTGTGTGTGCCTCAAATCGTGTTCTAACTGGACAGCACACAGAACCAAAACCAATCAGAATTAAGTACTAGTGGGTGAGGACATTCACAGCTGACAGCTCAGACCGATGGGATAAGCCCCATCCTGTCTTCGAAGTTCAGCCTGTGGCCACAAGGACTCAGACCGTTCCTGCTGGCCCAGCCCTGTTTGCCTATGCCTGGTGGGACCTGCCGGTCTCAGGCCTGGGGTCCCTGCTGGCCCCAACTGCTAGCACCCTGTTATTTCCAAGCTGGAGGACCCCAATACCTACAGATCTTACAGACCTCAACTCAGGGAACCCTCCAGTCCGCTCCATGGTGGACCCATCCAAAATCACCCCGGGTGAACCACCAGTAGTCACCCCCAATGTACCCCCTGACCTAGACATCCAGTTCCCCGCCACCACGGTAGGGTTAGGGTACCCCGCGACCACGGTAGGGTCAGAGTTCCCCGCCACCACGGTAAGGTCGGAGTGCCCTTCCTTCCCGGCAGGGTCAGAGTTCACTTCCTTCCCGGCAAGGTCAGATTTCCCTTCCTTCCCAGCAAGGTTAGTGTTCCCGTCCTTCCTGGTAGGGTCAGGTTTAGAGTTCTGTGGCTCTCTGCTAGACCTTCAGTGCCCTGCCCCTCAGGTAGGCTTTGAGTATCCTGC
Organism: Oncorhynchus tshawytscha; assembly: GCF_018296145.1. Taxonomy (NCBI): domain Eukaryota; kingdom Metazoa; phylum Chordata; class Actinopteri; order Salmoniformes; family Salmonidae; genus Oncorhynchus; species Oncorhynchus tshawytscha. Next base: position 31,203,787 of record NC_056430.1, on the reverse strand, counting down.
CCTTCAGTAGGTCAGACGTACCCCTACACCCCCCCTCCCCCCTAAGTGTGCTGCTCTGCCAGGCCTTTAGGCACCTTACCCAGTTAGGGTAAGGTGCCTCCCTATCCTGCCAGGCTTAGAGCCCCCTATAGAGCTAAGACCTAAGTTAGTTGCCCCGTCTGCAGGTCTGCAGTCTCTGGCCCTGTACGGATCGCTGCCCCCTGCCTTAGTTGGTAGACAGTTGCCAAGCCCACCAGGTTTAGAGCCTCCTGTCCTACTTGGCCCAACATTTGCTGCATTAGGCTTGCTGTCTCCAGACCTACTTAGCCTGCAGCTCCCTAGCCTTTCAGGCTTAGAGCTTCCTGTCTTGATAGGCCACATTTTTCCTGTGCTAGGCACTCAGTCTATATAACTAGGCCCTTAGTCTATATAACTAGGTTATCAGTCTATATAACTAGGCCCTCAGTCTATATAACTAGGTCATCAGTCCTCAATTCTAATAGGTCTGCTGTCCCCAGCCCTAGTCAGCCCTCAGTCCCGAGCCCAGGTGAGTCATCAGGCTCTTACCCCACTAGGCTCAGAGTTCCCTATTCCTCCAGTAGGCCTAGAGATCTACAGTTGTTCTAGCTCTCAGTTGTTCTCCATATCAGGTCAATAGTCAGTTTCCCCTCCTGCACGGGAAGACTCTCCTGCCCTTGCACCTGGGGAACCACCTGACCTCATCTCTGGGGCCCAGCCAGCCCCTGCCTCCAGATCCCTGATGAGCCTCGCCCAGGGGTCTCAATTTGCTCCTCCATGGTAGCCATCGCCTTCAGCAGTGGTGAGAGAGTCACCAACCCCAGCAGCAGCCAGCCAGCAGCCAACAACAGTTGTGGCCGGTGTACCACATTCCTCTGCCATAGTTGGCGAGCCACCTCCTCCAGCCAAGGCCAGCCTCTGGCACCATACTCAGTGCCAACGGATGGATCCCAGGGGCCCTGTACCAGCTGAGTTACAGGGTCCCCAAGATCTAGCCCTAGCCAGGCCCAGAGAGGGCTATAAATCTTACTCCGTGCCAGCTAGCTTCTCACTCTCTCTGGCAGTGTATTTCCTGTTTCAGTATGTGTAGATGTGCCAGTATTCAGTGTAATATTATTGTACCCTCTCTCTCTCTCTCTCTCTCTCTCTCTCTCTCCCTCTGTCTCTCTCCTCTCTCTCTCTCTCTCTCTCTCTCTCTCTCTCTCTCTCTCTCTCTGTCTGTCTGTTTCTCTGTCTCTCTCCCTCTGTCTCTCTCTCTCTCTCTCTCTCTCTCTCTGTCTCTCTCTCCCTTTCAAATTCTTCAGCAAATAACACAAGCATTAATTGAGAGTCAGGTGAACTGCTGTTCGGTGGTCTGGGGAAATCAAGTGAAGTTAGGAGGCTGCAGAATGCACAGAATAAAGCAGCAAGGATTGTTTTAAGGTGGAGATATGGTTCTTCTGTTGCAGTCATACTCAGTGTTCTTGGTTGGTCATCAATTGACAAGATAATTGAAAAAAACATTCTTATTTTATTTTATAATATACATCATTTAAAACGGACAAGTTCTATTCACAACGGTATTTAGTTGGTAAGAGACAGACATTCCGTAAATACTAGGAATAGATTGTCCACCATCTATGTGTTATCCAGACAGAAAAGAGAAATAGGCAAAAGAACATTTAGATTTAGAGCCATAAAGAAATGGAATAAATTAACTGAGCAAACTAGAAACCTTTCAATATATACATTTAAACATTATGTTAAAACTATTTAAATATAGTATATAGAAATGTTGTGGGACTATAGTAGATGAAGAATCAATATTCTTTAGATTGAGTATTTATTGGGTCATTATGCTAGTATATTATGTATGTTTGTAATAGTGTGTTATATGTGAAAGTATGTTTGTATTATAAATTGTATTTTAATGTTTAAGGACTCTTGGAAGATTAGTCTAAATGGGGACTAAAAAAATAAAATAAAATCTCCCTCTGTCTCTCTCCCTCCGTCTCTCTCCCTCCGTCTCTCTCCGTCTCTCTCCGTCTCTCTCTCCCTTTCAAATTCAAGACGCTTTTTTGGCATCAAAAACATTGCCATATTACCAAAGCAACAATTTATACAATATACAATGTAATAACAATAATGAAGAATAATAAGATAACATGGTAGTAAATAATAATACAAATAAATAAATAATGGAAATAACAACAATAAAATGGTAACATTGAATAGTAAAAATTGAATAATGGAATAAATAGTAGGGACAAGAAAAGGCTAAACATGGAAAATGAACATGCTACTATTATTACTACTAAAATGAATGCTACCACCACTATTATTAACATTAATACTACAACTAACCCTACTACAACCACAACCACTATTATTAACATTAATACTACAACTAACCCTACTACCACCACAACCACTATTATTAACATTAATACTACAACTAACCCTACTACAACCACAACCACTATTATTAACATTAATACTACAACTAACCCTACTACAACCACAACCACTATTATTAACATTAATACTACAACGAACCCTACTACAACCACAACCACTATTATTAACATTAATACTACAACGAACCCTACTACAACCACAACCACTATTATTAACACTAATACTACAACGAACCCTACTAGCACCACTATTATTAACACTAATACTACAACTAACCCTGCTACCACCACAACCACTAGTAGAATGTCTACCTCTAATATCTCTACCCCAATACTACAACCATCATTACTACTACTACTACTACTACCACAACTATCACTACCATCATTAAACTACTACTCTTACCATCACCCATGCTACCTGTACCACTACTATTTGGAATAATAATCACAATAATACTAATAATAATAATACAAATAATAAGTACGTTACTGCTTACTATGCAGATGTTATTATTCAGTGTCCCTCAGGCTATGGCAGGAAAATATATATTTTGCTGCAAGAGGAGCCGTTGCTCCTTCGCCCATTAGTATTTTTTGTTTTTCCTCTGGGTTTAATAAGATACCATTTGGAATAAATGTAGTAATTTCTGTGAATAATGAATCTCTTTGTGTGGAATATTTCTCACAGTGAAGGGGAAAATGCATCTCTGTCTCTACCTCCCCTGTTGTGCAGTGACCACATGCACACTCCTCTTTGGGTAGCCGTGTCTTTTTATGTCTGCCGGTTTCTATTGCCAATCGGTGGTCACTCAGCCTGTACTTGGTAAGGATCTGTCTCTGCTTCGTATCTCTGACAGAGTAGAGATAATCAGCCAATTCATATTCTCTGTATAGGGTCAGATAGCAATTTAATCAGCTTTGAGATTTTGTTTCGTTCTCTCTCTCTCGCTCTCTGTCCCTCTCCCTTACCCTCCCTCTTTCTTTCTTGTGTGTGTGTGTGTGTGTGTGTGTGTGTGTGTGTGTGTGTGCATTGTTTGTGTTCCAGCCTCCTTATCCAGAGGAATTTATGTCTGCCCCAGGGTTCACTGTCACAACAGCTGATGTTCCAGACATTAAAATTAGACTGTTTACACCCTCCTATCTCTGTATCTCTGTATCTCGTTTTCTACTCTCTCTCTCTTTCTCCATCTCTACTTTCTCTCTCTCCCTCTATCTCTCGTATTGTAATTAGTTTGTGTGGCGATGGTCCTAATTTGGGCTTGCTGGTGCTGAGGAGGGCAGTGGGTCAGAACACTGTCACTGAGACAGATGGCACTGCCACCTTCCCCTCCCCCCTCATGCCCCTCTTCCTCCCTCCATCTTCTCTCTCCCTCTCTTCCTCAGGGGGTCTCTTTCCCATCGTCTTGCGCTGATGATGCATTGGGCCCCTCTCTCAATCCAAGGTCACAAATGGATGTCACAATTGACCCTTTGCTAAGCCCCGCCCCCTTTGGTTACTGTTGCAACCTTGGACAACATGTTCGCAGAAAGTTGAATTACCCATTCAACCACTGGTGAAATCCCAACAATAATCTCAAACTGTATTTCTAATACACAATTAAATTAAACACAGACTACTCCTTGCTAATCAGGAAACTCTTGGGTATGTTGTGATGGACTGTCATAACCTGGCAAAATTCTGTTTGTAGTGTGGCTAGCCACTGAATGGCTCTGAATTCACTGTCAGCATGCAGTCACAGCTATAACCACCTTTGGAGCTAATTAGTGCTTTCAATTTGTATCCTGATGTAGCCAGCCCAATGGGAGTTGCATTTATAACATTGGTAACTTAGCTAGCTAACATACATTTTCAAAAAATAAGTTATATTAAGTGGCCAGCTAGCTAACATACATTTTGAGAAAATACGTTATGTTAAGTGGCCAGCTAGCTAACATACATTTTGAGAAAATACGTTATATTAAGTGGCTAGCTTGTTAGAAAGATTTGGTGCACTGTTATAGCTGTTTTTGTCATTTTATCAGTAACTTACTGTATTAATCAACAGAATGATATTGTTGAAACTGAATACAGTAGATTACCATTTGTTTTACAATACAATTGAAGACCTTTCTGTAATTCTAACAGTAAAAAAACTGTAGAACATGCAGTAAAACCTCCCCCCTCCCTTTTGTACTCTGCTGCTACTCATTGTTTAGTATCTATGCATAGTCACTTCACCCCTACCTACATGTACAAATGACCTCAACTAACTTGTACCCCCGCACACTGACTCGGTACCGGTACTACCTGTATATAGCCTCGTTATTGTTATTCTTATTGTGTTACTTATTATTATTATTTTTTACTTTAGTCTATTTGGTAAAAATTGTCTTAACTGTTCTTGAACTGCACTGTTGGTGAAGGACTTGCAAGTAAGCATTTCACGGCAAGGTTTACACTTGTTGTATTCGGCGCATGTGACAAATAAAGTTTGATTTAATTTAAAAATACCTTAAATGTGTTCTACAGTATTAATTATGGTGCATTGAGAGAAAATGTTATGGACAGGGAAAGAGCCTCTCGCTCATTAACATATTTTATTAAGGTGTGTCTTGTCTTGTAAGAGGCTATATTTGTTGCACCCGTGAGTGAGAATGCTGCACGCCCACAGAATACAATAATATACTGTATTTTAGGAAATCTATAAACCTTGTCCTGAAATTCTACACTAACTTATTGGCTAATTGCTGCCAGTAATTTACTGCAATTGAGAATAAAGTACCATACCTAATTTTTGGATCACCAAAAGCCTTTTGAAAACTAGTGGGTGCATGGTATTGTTGTTCTCACTCATTTAACTTGCCTAGTTAAATAAAGATTAAATAATAATAAACAATACATTTTAAATTAACATACGTTACATGACCAAATGTGTGTGGACACCTGCTCGTCGAACATTTCATTCCAAAATCATGGGTATTAATATGGAGTTGGTGCCCCCTTTTCTGCTATAACAGCCTCCACTCTTATGGGAAGGCTTCCATTCAGGCACAAGAACATTAGTGAGGTCGGGCACTGATGTTGGGCGATTAGGCTTGGCTCGCAGTCGGCATTCCAATTTATCCGAAAGGTGTTCGATGGGGTTGAGGTCAAGGCTCTGTGCAGGCCTCAAGTTCTTCCACACTGATCTCGACAAACCATTTCTGTATGGGCCTCACTTCGTGCACGGGGGAATTGTCATGCTGAAACAGGAAAGGGCCTTCCCCAGTCTGTTGCCACAAAGTTGGAAGCACAGAATCGTCTAGAATGTTATTGTAAGCTGTAGCATTAAGATTTCCCTTCACTGGAACTAAAGGGCCTAGCCCGAACCATGAAGCATTATTCCACCTCTGCCAAACTTTACAGTTGGCACTATGCATTGGGGCAGGTAGCGTTCTCCTGGCATCCCCCAAACTCAGATTTGTCCGTTGGACTGCCAGATGGTGAAGTGTGATTCATCACTCCAGAGAACACGTTTCCACTGCTCCAAAGTCCAATGGAGGCGAGCTTTACGCCACTCCGGCCGACTTTTGGCATTGCACATGGTGATCTTATACTTGTGTGCAGCTGCTCAGCCATGGAAACCCATTTATGAAGCTCCCGACAAACAGTTATTTTGCTGGCGTTGCTTCCAGAGGCAGTTTGGAACTCGGTAGTGAGTGTTGCAGCCGAAGACAGACAATTTTTATGCGCCACGCACTTCAGCACATGGCTGTGTGCTCGATTTACATAAGTACATACTTGGGTAAAAAACGGTTTTTGCTTTGTCATTATGGGGTATTGTGTGTAGATTTATGAGGGGGAAAAAGCCATTTAAACCATTTTAGAATAAGGCTGTAATGTAACAAAATGTGAAAAATGTCAAGGGATCTGAATACTTTCCGAATTAACTGTATGTTAAGATATCCTGTGGCATTAAAACGTTGCTCCAATTTTATCAATGTGGAGCCATGAAAACATACACCACACCATCACACTACCAACACCAGCCTGCAATGTTGACACGTGGCATGATGGATGCATGTTTTCATGTGACTTTCTCCATACCCTAGTCTTCCCATCAGCGTGAAACTGAAGGAACTGGGATTCATCAGACCAGGCAATGTTTTTCCAATTCTCCAGTGTTCAGTGTTTTTATTCCTTAGCCCACTGCAACCACAGTTTCTTGTTTTTTGTTGAAAGAAGTGGAACTTCATAAGGTCGTTGGCTGCCATACTCCATTCGTGTCAAGGTATGACGAGTTGTCCATTATTTTATGGGTCTTTGTGAACCAATGTTGTACTGGACTATCAGTTGACTAACTGTAGCCCATCTGTTGCTCTGCACGATGAGTCAGCCTCCTTTGTCCTCTTTCATAAATGTCACATTTTTGACCACTGGCCGGCCGTTGGCTGGATATCCTTAAGGTGGTGGACCATTCTTGAAACACACAGGAAATTGTTGAGTGTGAAAAACGCAGCAGCGAAGCAGGTACTTGACAGACTCAAACTGGTGCGCCAAGCATCTACCACCATACCAAGCATCTACCACCATACCAAGCATCTACCACCATACCAAGCATCTACCACCATACCAAGCATCTACCACCATACCAAGCATCTACCACCATACCAAGCATCTATCACCATACCAAGCATCTACCACCATACCAAGCATCTACCACCATACCAAGCATCTACCACCATACCAAGCATCTACCACCATACCAAGCATCTACAACCATACCAAGCATCTACCACCATACCAAGCATCCACCACCATACCAAGCATCTACCACCATACCAAGCATCCACCACCATACCAAGCATCCACCACCATACCAAGCATCTACCACCATACCAAGCATCTACCACCATACCAAGCATCCACCACCATACCAAGCATCCACCACCATACCAAGCATCTACCACCATACCAAGCATCCACCACCATACCAAGCATCTACCACCATACCAAGCATCTACCACCATACCAAGCATCTACCACCATACCAAGCATCTACCACCATACCAAGCATCTACCACCATACCAAGCATCCACCACCATACCAAGCATCTACCACCATACCACGCATCTACCACCATACCAAGCATCTACCACCATACCAAGCATCTACCACCATACCAAGCATCCACCACCATACCAAGCATCTACCACCATACCAAGCATCTACCACCATACCAAGCATCTACCACCATACCAAGCATCTACCACCATACCAAGCATCTACCACCATACCAAGCATCTACCACCATACCAAGCATCTACCACCATACCACGCATCTACCACCATACCAAGCATCTACCACCATACCAAGCATCTACCACCATACCAAGCATCTACCACTATACCGCGTTCAAAGGCACTTCAATCCTTTGTCTTGCCCATTCACCCTCTGAATGGCACACAGACACAATCCATGTCTCAATTGTCTCAAGGTTTATAAATCCTTCTTAAACCTGTACTCTCCTTCATCTACACTGATTGAAGTGGATTTAACAGGTTATATTAATAAGAGATCACAGCTTTCACCTGGAATCCCCTGGTCAGTCTGTCATAGAAAGAGCAGGTGATCCTAATGTTTGTACACTTAGTGTATATACTGTATGCGACAGATCAGAGTGGCAGCAAGTCTCAAACCTTCAATGGTTGAGTGGCCATGTCACTTTTGATCTGTTTTGCCCTGTCACTAAGTTAAGTTGAAGTGTTATACAACACTATATAGCAGTTTGTATAGTGAAATATATAATAAAATATTCACTATTACCAATTGCTGATTTTATTTTCAATGCAATTTAACCCTCCTGCTGTGTTCCGGTCGAATTGGACCGATTTACAAGTTTTCTCTCTGAAAAATGTAGTTAATTTAATCTGATTGTCATAAGGTTGCATGACTTAGTCCACACAGGCATCTGAACAGACAAATACATGTTGATGATTTTCATTACATTTTGGGTGTTTTATTTACCTTTTGTACACCTGTGGTGTTCTCGGTCAAAAATGACCGGTCGTTAGAAATGAATGGGTAAGACAACAATTATTGTATAAAATTGAGTTCATGGGAACCTTTCCCCAATATAATCTTTCCCCCACGGGAACCACACCTGTTGGCATTCTCACAAACAATCGCAACATTGGTTCAATAATATATAGAACTTTTCTCGCAGCTCTGGAATATAAAGCTTTTTGAGGCCTTGCTCACAATTTATTCTGTGGCAACACAAGACCAAACGATATACTGTATGTGAGGCTCTTGATAAAATCTTTGATCATGACACTGGTGAGGAGGAGAGAGTCCTTGTTAAACTTTGACACAAAGTAGTCTGTGATAAATACCACAATATGTTTCATCTGAGTATTTGTTATAGTCAAAATAATAATCCTTACATTATGCTTTTTTTTAAACTCAAAAACAAGTTGTATGAGCTCAGGTCAATGAGTCCTACAGGCCATAAATAGCAAATAGAAGTTGAAAACGTTAATGTTCACAAGAACTTAATAAAAAGATCTAACACAACATTAGGTGATAATATATGTATTATTATGGATTTATAATCAGCTGTAATGGGGCGCTCATTTTAGACCGGGAACACAGAATTAATTTACATGAAGCGAACACAACAGGAGGGTCTTAAACATAAAGTACTGTATTGCTGTTTTGCTATATATGTATTGCAGCATACTGTAAATTATGATGCATTGTGGAGAAATATTGTGGGAGTAGAATGAATCACTGGCTCATTAACATATTTTAAGGCGTGACTTGTAAGTGGCTATATTTGTTGCACCAGTTTATGAGAGTCCTGTGTCAATTTAAGGGATATGCGGTAGTATTTCCAAACAATAAAATTGGACAGCACTCTGGCGAATAAACTTAAATGTACATATTTTTATTGCCGCACAAACGTTTCAGGTATGACCCCTTCTTCAGCGTGCAAGGCAATGGCAATCAATTTCACAACAACACCAACACAGGTGTGCATAATTATACCTTCACAGTTAGTATTGGCCCAATTAAGAGAACCCAGCAGGGGGAGCTGTGGGGAACATGAACATCAAATAAAAACATATACAAACTCAATAAAGATACATTATGATGTCATAGCCTAAATGTTAGGAGGGTATTTTTGGCCAATATATGTATAGCCTTCTACAAAAAAACAAGAAAAGGAACATTTCTCATTGAGGCCTGCTGCGGCAAGATTTCCCAAGCAGTCTATCCAATATGCCTCTCTTTGGAGAAGTCATTTATCCCCGTCTCCTCCCGTGTGGCGCCTTCACCAATTCATTACCCATATACAGTAACGTAAGACACTTAGTTCATTATTATTGCTTTTGAAAAGCATGGCAACAGGAGATCTTATACTCACATATCATTGTCTTAAGTTCACGTTTGGTCTCACCCACATAATCAAAGTGACAGAAACACTTAAGGAGATACAGTATACAACATATGTTGTATTACATGTTATTCTACCTCAAACCTTTATCCTCTCACTGGAATGGGGATGAATAAACCTGTTCGGGTATTTTAGACCCTTTTTCTCCCCAATTCCGATCTTGTCTCATCGCTGCAACTCCCCAAAAGGCTTGAGAGGTGAAACATGACCCGTCAAACTGTGCTTCTTAACACACCCCCACTTAACCAGCCGCACCAGTGTCAGAGGAAACACAGTTCAACTGATGACCAAGGTCAGCCTGCAGGTGCCTGGCCTGCCACAAGGAGTGATGAGCCAAGTTACGCCCCCCCAGCCATACCTTCCCCTAACCCAGACGACGCTGGGCAGTTGGACGACGCTGGGCAAGTGTGCCACCCTAAGGGACTCCCGATCATGGCCAGTTGTGACACAGCCTGGGAATGAACCGGGTTCTGTAGTGACACCTCTTACACTGTGATGCATTGCCTTAGACCACTCCGCCACTCGGGAGTCCCGCAAAAGGAGTTTTCAATGAAGTGTATGATAACTACTGAAATTGTTTTTATATTCACAACTAAACGTGTATAGGGAACAGATCAGTGTAGCATCGAGTCTTAAACCTTTTAATGGTTGAATATTTACCCATATCCATATGATCTGTTTTGCCCTGTAATCGCGGCCAGTTTGGAAGCCTTTGTTTAGGCCTCTAGAAGTGCAAGTGATATGAAACACCTAGTATTCATTAATATGCTGTAATATGCATATGCATAAAGCCAATCTGCTAGCTCTTATCCTTTGTAATTACAGTAAAATACTGTAGAAATAATTTTCCTACAGTTTAATAGTCACTTTTATTGTATTGTACTGTGTTGCATTGCTCTGGCATCAAGTTACCGTGAATACCTCAGTATTGTATTGGCACTATCCAGAGACAGTCAGAGATATATGACAACATTTTCACTTACAGTTACAGAAATGGTTTACTTGCTATGACTGTGACATGGTTTTTATCAACCTTGGTTGAATGCACTGACTGTCAGTTTGTAAAGATAAGAGCACCAGCTAAATGACCAAAATGTAAATGAAAAAATGTGACTTGCAAAGAACACTGGGTATGTCGTTGGATATGTCGTTGCATGGGTAATTACAGTAATATAGTGTAAATTAGATTACAGTAGCTGTACTGTAAAATAAAGTATAGTTACTTAATGGCCAATTGCTGCCAGTAAGTTACTGTCCATTTTACAGCTGAGCTAACAGCTGAGCCAGTTGAGCTAGCAAACAATGAAACAAAAGTATAATTTGGGATTTGAAAAATACTTAATCATTTCAGGAATCACAGTAGCAAGTATCCCTGGTGCACTGTTCAATTATTTAGCCATTTAAACATGTATTTCTTAAAGAAAACTCTCAGTTTTTGCCATAGCACTCATTGGCTTCCGTGTGATTTAAACGTGAGCTTGTCCATGGTGTCGGACTCAATGACAATTGGTTGATTGGTTGCCCAAAATTCTGGGGTGGGGCTTAGCAAAGGGTCATTTACCCGCCTTTAAGTATTAGTCAGCTCAAGTACATAGTGAACATATCAGCCCAACATGACTGGATCTAATCATTCTGTCAGGCACTGAGGGAATACTGCTGTTCCGTTGTTAATAAAGAACAAAAAACAAGACAAGTTTCTCTGCCAGACTTTCAGACATCATATCACGCCAAAGCCTTTGAAGACATAAGGCGTCTCAATGGTATTCATTTAATTTCCTCTAAAATGAAATATCCCTCTGTCTTTGAGGATGGTACAAGCAATTAAGTTAATTTGGTCTACCTGTCTGGAATAGGACTTATACACAACAACCAACACTGTATGTTTCTCTTTAAAGTGACATAGATAGTGTGGAAGGAGCAGGCAGTGAGACAGTAATTAGAATGATTTGTTCCTGTCTACTCCTCTGGTTCTACTCCTGACTCAAAGAGAAGACATAGAGACAGAAGATGTTAACTCTGATATATGAGAGAGAGAGAGAGGTCCAGAAAGACAATATAGAGACCAGATAGTAATGGGAAATAGCTAGCTCTTGACTGGTGCAGACACCCAAACTCAATGCCAGGTCTGCAGACTGTTTCCCGAACACTGCCCTGGAGAGTACCCTAACTCAATGCCAGGTCTGCAGACTGTTTCCCGAACACTGCACTGGAGAGTACCCTAACTCAATGCCACGTCTGCAGACTGTTTCCCAAACATGCCCTGGAGAGTACCCTAACTCAATGCCAGGTCTGCAGACTGTTTCCCGAACACTGCCCTGGAGAGTACCCTAACTCAATGCCAGGTCTGCAGACTGTTTCCCAAACACTGCCCTGGAGAGTACCCTAACTCAATGCCAGGTCTGCAGACTGTTTCCCGAAAACTGCCCTGTAGAGTACCCTAACTCAATGCCAGTTCTGCAGACGGTTTCCCGAACATGCCCTGGAGAGTACCCTAACTCAATGCCAGGTCTGCAGACTGTTTCCCGAACATGCCCTGGAGAGTACCCTAACTCAATGCCAGGTCTGCAGACTGTTTCCCGAACACTGCCATGGAGAGTACCCTAACTCAATGCCAGGTCTGCAGACTGTTTCCCGAACACTGCCATGGAGAGAGTGAATAAGCTTGGATACTACTTGCAGTAGTTGTGACAGTAGTAGTGGCTCTGGTGCAGGTTCAATATTGTTATAGTAGTAGTATTACAGTATATTATGCAATTGTTATTTTCCAAGTACAACCACTCCAGTAGTGCCGACAGCGAGAGAATACAAATTTAGCTTGAGGGACCAGGGTGCTTCTCCTAAAGGGCTCTCCGCTTGAAATTGAGTGCGTTCATCTTTCACGGCTCTCTGTTTATAACAGAAACACACAAAAATATACCCTTCTCTCGTTCTCGCGTTCTCTCTCTCAATTCAATTCAATTTAAGGGCTTTATTGGCATGGAAAACATATGTTAACATTACCATAGCAAGTGAAGTAGATAATAAACAAAAGTGAAATAAACAATAAAAATGAACGGTAAACATTACACTCACGAAAGTTCCAAAATAATAAAGACATTTCAAATGTCATATGATGTGCAAATAGATCAAGTACAAAAGGGAAAATAAATCAACATAAATATGGGTTGTGTTTACAATGGTGTTCTTCACTGGTTGCCATTTTCTTGTGGCAACAGGTCACAAATCTTGCTGCTGTGATGGCACACTGTGATATTTCACCCAATAGATATGGGAATTCTTCAAAATATGTGTCTCTAATATGGTCACACATTTGGAAGGAGGTTAGGAAGTGCAGCTCAGTTTCCACCTCATTTTGTGGGCAGTGTGCACATAGCCTGTCTAAGGCGGCCTTTCTTATTAATAGCAAGGCTATGCTCACTGAGTCTGTACATAGTCAAAGCTTTCTTTAAGTTTGGGTCAGTCACAGTGGTCAGGTATTCTGCCACTGTTTACTCTCTGTTTAGGGCCAAATAGCAATCTAGTTTGCTTTGTTTTTTTTGTTAATTCTTTTCAATGTGTCAAGTAATTATCTTTTTGTTTTCTAATGACTTGGTTGGGTTTAATTGTGTTGCTGTCCTGGGGCTCTGTGGGGTCTGTTTGTGTTTGTGAACAGAGCCCCAGGACCAGCTTGCTTAGGGGACTCTTCTCCAGGTTCATCTAACTGTTGGTGATGGCTTTGTTATGGAAGGTTTGGGAATCGCTTACTTTTAGGTGGTTGTAGAATTTAACATCTCTTTTCTGGATTTTGATAATTAGCGGGTATCGGCCTAATTCTGCTCTGCATGTATTATTTCACGTTGTACATGGAGGATATTTTTTACAGAAATCTGCATGCAGAGTCTCAATTTGTTGTTTGTCCCATGTTGTAAATTCTTAGTTGGTGAGCAGACCCCAGACCTCACAACCATAAAGGGCAATGGGTTCTATAACTGATTCCAGTATTTTTAGCCAGATCCTAATTGGTAAGCTGAATTTTATGTTCCTTTTCATGGCATAGAAGGCCCTTCTTGCCTTGTTTCTCAGATCGTTCACAGCTTTGTGGAAGTTACCTGTGGCGTGGAAGTTTAGGCCAAGGTATGTATCATTTTTTTGTGTGCTCTGTATTTGTAGTCCTGGCAACTGGACCTTTTTTGGACCACCATTATCTTTGTCTTACTGAGATTTACTGTCAGGGCCCAGGTCTCGCAGAATCTGTGAAGAAGATCTAGGTGCTGCTGCAGGCCCTTCTTGGTTGAGGACAGATGCACCAGATCATCAGCAAACAGTAGACATTTGACTTCAGATTCTAGTAGGGTGAGGCCGGGTGCTGCAGACTGTTCTAGTGCCCTCACCAATTCTTTGATGTATATGTTGAAGAGGGTGGGGCTTAAGCTACATTCCTGTATCACCCCACTGCCCTGTGGAAAGAAATCTGTGTTTTTTGCCAATTTTAACCACACACTTGTTGTTTGTGTACATGGATTTTATTATGTTGTATGTTTTTCCCCCAACACCACTTTCTATCAATTTGTATAGCAGACCATCATGCTGAAATGAGACAAAAGCTCTTTTGAAATCAACAAAATATGAGAAGACTTTGCCTTTGTTTTGGTTTGTTTGTTCGTCTGTCAATTAGGGTGTGCAGAGTGAATACGTGGTGTCGTATGGTATAGACATTTGCTCAGTACATTGTTATCACTGATTTTCCCAAGGTTGCTGTTGACACATATCCCACGGTAGTTATTGGGGTCAAATTTGTCTCCACTTTTGTGGATTGGGGTGATCAGTCCTTGCTTCCAAATATTGGGAAATATACCAGAGCTAAGGATGATGTTAAAGAGTTTAAGTGTAGCCAATTGGAATTTGTGGTCTGTATATTTTATTATTTCATTGAGGATACATCAACACCACAGGCCTTTTTTGGGTTGGAGGGTTTGTATTTTGTCCTGTAGCTCATTCAATGTAATTGAAGAGTCCAGTGGGTTCTGGTAGTCTTTAATAGTTGATTCTATGATTTGTATTTGATCATGTATATGTTTTTGCCGTTTGTTCTTTGTTATACGGCCAAAAAGATTGGAGAAGTAGTTTACCCATACATCTGTTCATGTTTTTGTTTGTTTAGTGTTTTCCAATTTTCCCAGAAGTGGTTAGAGTCTATGGATTCTTCAGTTACATTGAGCTGATTTCTGACATGCTGTTCCTTCTTTTTCCATAGTTTATTTCTGTATTGTTTTAGTGATTCACCATAGTGAAGGCATAGGATCTGGTTTTCCGGGTCTCTATGTTTTTGGTTGGACAGGTTTCTCAATTTCTTTCTTAGATTTTTGCATTCTTCATCAAACCATTTGTCATTGTTGATCATTTTCTTTGGTTTTCTGTTTGAAATGTTGTGATTTGATAGAGAAGCTAAGAGGTGAAATATACTGTTTAGGTTTTTTACTGCCAAGTTTACACCTTCACTATTACAGTGAAACATTTTGTCCAGGAAATTGTTTAAAAGGGATTTAATTTGTTGTTGTCTAGTTGTTGTTTGGTAGGTTTCCACATTACTCTCCTTCCATCTATAGCATTCCGTTCCTTTGGCTTTGATGCCTGATGATTGAGTATTGCTCTGTTCAAGTAGAGTGTAATTTTGCTGTGATCTGATAGGGGTGTCAGTGGGCTGACTGTGAACTCTCAGAGACTCTGGGTTGAGGTCAGTGATAAAGTACTACTACCAAGAGATGAGCTATACTGTAGGTGTACCTACCATAGGAGTCCCCTCGAAGCCTAGCATTGACTATGTACATACCCAGCGTGTGACAGAGCTGCAGGAGTTGTGACCCATTTTTGTTGATTGGTCTCCTTTCTTTGTCTCTGTCTCTCTCGGTCTCTGTCTCTCTCTGTCTCTCTCTCTCTCTCTGTGCTAGATGAAACCGCTGCCTATGAAGCTAGCGTTTGTTTTGGCTCGTTGAGGGATATGAAACATATTTCCCAGGGCAGTGGTCAACTTTTACCTGCCATTACTTTCCCTCGCTGCGCAACACAATGAGTGTGGTGTGTGTGTACTCCTCTGGATACACACTGCGGGACAGGAGAATGTATCAAATCAGCAGGCGAATGCCGACCGGTCACGGCCTGAAACAGCCCCTGTTTCTCCTGAGACGTACGCCTCTATTCTCTCTCTCTCTCTCTCTCTCTCTCTCTCTCTCTCTCTCTCTCTCTCTCTATTCTCTCTTCTCTCTTTCTCTCTTTAACAGCCCTGGTCACGGCAGGCCGAGCAGAGACGTGCGTCTCAGGAGAAACAGGTGAATTATAGGCTGGGCAGAGGGAGATGAAGTTAGGTTAACGCCTGCAGCGCAGAGTCCCCAGCACAACAACACGGTTAAAACCAAACAGGGAAAAAACATAAAGGAAAAATTACCTCAAAGAGTGAGCGTTATAAAGCAAATTTCCTCCAAAGGTTCAGGTTTCCTACAGAACATTGTTTTTCTTAAAACCTCCAACTTTTGAAAGTCTTCTGAAAGCCTCTCAGAAATACACAATTTTTCATGCTTTCTGTGCTATTTTATTGTTTGTATATTTTTAACTAAATGTCGACAACAAATCATCAACATAACGATTTTTGACAACTCAATTGGAATAGTTATCCAGAAAAATGTATTTAATGTTATGTCAGGTACAAAATGATTGGCTAGAGGAATGTTAATGCAGATTTAATTTTGCTTGATTTTATTGATATGAATCTTTATGGGTGGCAATCATTTTGATCATCTTAATATATATATATATATATATATATATATATATATATATATATATATATATATATATATATATATATATATATTTATATCTTTCTCTGACCAATTGTATTAGTCTAAAATAATATAATTTCCTCATATCTTTGAGCAGACAATATAGCTCAGTATTTGTTTTATTTATTTGATACATTCTTTTCTGCTCAATCTTTATCGAGGGTACAAATAATTATGGACCTGACTGTTTATAGCTGGGATAAGAACAGCTGTGCACACGTGTGTTTTAATACCTGCTATGTCATCTCTGTAATGATTTAATCAACAACCCCCTCCCTTCTAACTAGCCTCTCTCCTCTCATCATCAGCAGAGCAAGGAGGATAAAAGCTTCCTCACAAGATGAGAGAAAGAGGAATCCTACCATCCACTTCAAACAGGTTAGCGATGTGTTGTGTTTTTTCTTCTCTTGTTTTGTAAAGTGTTATGATTGTACTGTAGTCCAAATCTAATTCCCCACTCCCCAATTATGAGAATAACTCCACATTGCACACTGCATTTCAGGTGACTCATACTTTACTTCAACTTCACATCACCACCCTTTCTCCACAATGTATCCATCTACACCATCTCTCACTCTTCTCCTCTCCCTTTCCATCCCCATCCTCTCTCACTCCTCTCCCTTTCCATCCCCCATCCTCTCTCACTCCTCTCCCTTTCCATCTCCATCCTCTCTCACTCCTCTCCCTTTCCATCCCCCATCCTCTCTCACTCCTCTCCCTTTCCATCCCCATCCTCTCTCACTCCTCTCCCTTTCCATCCCCATCCTCTCTCACTCCTCTCCCTTTCCATCCCCATCCTCTCTCACTCCTCTCCCTTTCCATCCCCATCCTCTCTCACTCCTCTCCCTTTCCATCCCCCATCCTCTCTCACTCCTCTCCCTTTCCATCTCCATCCTCTCTCACTCCTCTCCCTTTCCATCCCCCATCCTCTCTCACTCCTCTCCCTTTCCATCCCCATCCTCTCTCACTCCTCTCCCTATCCATCCCCCATCCTCTCTCACTCCTCTCCCTTTCCATCCCCATCCTCTCTCACTCCTCTCCCTTTCCATCCCCATCCTCTCTCACTCCTCTCCCTTTCCATCACCATCCTCTCTCACTCCTCTCCCTTTCCATCCCCATCCTCTCTCACTCCTCTCCCTTTCCATCCCCCATCCTCTCTCACTCCTCTCCCTTTCCATCCCCATCCTCTCTCACTCCTTTCCCTTTCCATCCCCATCCTCTCTCTCCTCTCCCTTTCCATCCCCATCCTCTCTCACTCCTCTCCCTTTCCATCCCCATCCTCTCTCACTCCTCTCCCTTTCCATCCCCATCCTCTCTGCCCTCTCCCTTTCCATCCCCATCCCCATCCTCTCTCCCCTCTCCCTTTCCATCCCCATCCCCATCCTCTCTCTCCTCTCCCTTTCCATCTCCATCCTCTCTCTCCTCTCCCTTTCCATCCCAATCCTCTCTCACTCCTCTCCCTTTCCATCCCCATCCTCTCTCTCCTCTCCCTTTCCATCCCCATCCTCTCTCACTCCTCTCCTTTTCCATCCCCATCCTCTCTCACTCCTCTCCCTTTCCATCCCCATCCTCTCTCCCCTCTCCCTTTCCATCCCCATCCCCATCCTCTCTCTCCTCTCCCTTTCCATCTCCATCCTCTCACTCCTCTCCCTTTCCATCCCCATCCTCTCTCTCCTCTCCCTTTCCATCCCAATCCTCTCTCACTCCTCTCCCTTTCCATCCCCATCCTCTCTCTCCTCTCCCTTTCCATCCCCATCCTCTCTCTGCTCTCCCTTTCCATCCCCATCCTCTCTCTCCTCTCCCTTTCCATCCCCATCCTCTCTCACTCCTCTCCCTTTCCATCCCCATCCTCTCTCTCCACTCCCTTTCCATCCCCATCCTCTCTCACTCCTCTCCCTTTCCACCCCCCCCCATCCTCTCTCACTCCTCTCCCTTTCCATCCCCATCCTCTCTCTGCTCTCCCTTTCCATCCTCATCCTCTCTCTCCTCTCCCTTTCCATCCCCATCCTCTCTCACTCCTCTCCCATCCCCATCCTCTCTCACTCCTCTCCCTTTCCATCCCCATCCTCTCTCACCCCTCTCCCTTTCCACCCCCCATCATCTCTCACTCCTCTCCCTTTCCATCCCCATCCTCTCTCACCCCTCTCCCTTTCCATCCCCATCCTCTCTCACTCCTCTCCCTTTCCATCTCCATCCTCTCTCTCCTCTCCCTTTCCATCCCTCCATCGTCTCTCACTCCTCTCCCTTTCCATCCCACATAATTTCTCACTCCTCTACTATCAGCCAGGCCGTTCAAGATTGACATCGCCATTGGACATCTATCCATGTCTTGAGGACGTTGGGAAATGCCTTAAAAACGGCCACTAGGGGCAACAGTGAGCGCTATTACTATCAAGATGGCTTGGGTTTTGCTAGGGTGTTGTGGATGGGGATGTATGATAATTGTATGATAATCCCATGACTCTGGATTCAAAGGTTACGTGCTCAATCCCAGTCGTGGACATTTTTTATTTTATTTGGGGTTTTAACCCTATCCCAAACCTTAACCCTAACCTTAACCATTTGGAATGATTGTCTAAACGTAATGTTTTAACCCTATCCCAAACCTTAACCCTAACCTTAACCATTTGGAATGATTGTCTAAACGTAATGTTTTAACCCTATCCCAAACCTTAACCCTAATCTTAACCATTTGGAATGATTGTCTAAACGTAATGTTTTAACCCTATCCCAAACCTTAACCCTAACCTTAACCATTTGGAATGATTGTCTAAACTTAATGTTTTAACCCTATCCCAAACCTTAACCCTAATCTTAACCATTTGGAATGATTGACTAAACTTAATGTTTTAACCCTATCCCAAACATTTGGAGCAACTTCGAAATTTGACGTTTGGAGAACACGGATGAATGTCTAATTTTGTAGTGAGACTGTGAGAGCATGTTGCTACTTTTCCCTCCCCCATTATTTCATAATCCTCTCCTCATCTCTCCTTCCCTATCTCTTCATCTCCTACCTCTTCCTCCTTCTCCCCCTCATCTACACCCCCCCTCTCTCTCCTAGTGTAAATGTGTTGTCCTTGGATCGCTGTCTCCTCAGGAATAAGAACACTATCCCAGGAGAGCTGGAGAAACAGAGGGATAATATGTGGGTCTGTTTACCTCTCTGACTTAAACGTCCCCCAAACTGTCATTTTCATCTTTAACATTTAAGTCTCCTCCTACTCTCTGTCATAAGTGAGAGAACCAGTCCCTGGAGGGGGTGAAGCTGTAAACAGAATGAGCAACTCCAGCCCTAAAGCCTTGCTCACAAGCCTGCATTAAAAATAAAAATAAATGATATCTGTGAATTTAAACAGGTCCTGTAAACTGTGAATATCATTCATGTTGTTACATTTTGTAGCGTCTCATCAAACTAGTGTCCGGGTTCCTTGTATGATTTCCCCTGCTATTGACCTGCTATTGACCTGACATGCATCAGCTGATGCAAGATCTTTAAATGATCTGCTCATGAAAACACTTCTGTACTGTACGTGAAGTGAATTGGGACAGGCACCTGGATACCATAACCAAACAAACACTCAGATACAACTCTCTATGGCCCTTCTATCTTCTACTGCTTTAACAGTGGTAAGCAGATAGAGACGAAGCTTCTGTTCTGGGTGTGTCTCACTCTCCCTGGCTGCATAGCATTAGCTTTGCTGCAGGATGGAGGACTGGGGATGCTACAGGAGAGCCAGGCTCCCTCTGTCCCCAGAGAGAACAGCGAATAGCTGGGCATAGTACCGCCGAGGCCCTTAGGGAACACCTCCGTAAAGGTGTGGAGGAGAGGAGGAGAGGTATGCAACCCTATTTATAGACCAGGTAGAGATGGAGAAGATGGGAGAATGAGAAAGATATGGAAATCCAGAGAGGACATATGAATAAAAAAATAATTCCGGTGTTATGTCAGGATCACAACTTATTTACCTCATTATCACGTCATATCAAAAGGTGTTTTATTGAGATCCCGAGATAAACTTTATAAATCGGAGTGTACGTATTGATGATAGATTGATGGCTGAGGTGGCAGAGCCCACGGTGGATCAGTGCATACATCTGTTTTGATTGCAACACTAAGGCATGGTACATTTCATGCTAACATCATGCTTCATTTGTGTTTGGAGCTCATGATCAGGTTTGAGTTCAAATGTTAGCAAGCTAAATGTCAATCAACTTTGGTTATGTAGTGGTGATCTCAACATAACGGGTAATCATTTGTTTTGTCGTAGGTCCACTTACTGTAGAAAGATGAGAGAGGAAGAAGAGAGAGAGGGGAGAAGAGGGGGAATAATATGCACCAAATAGGGATGGAACATATTGACAAACGTATTGACATAATACAGGTACTTACAGACATAGGAGGCTGCTGGTTGGTGAAAGTTTGAAGAGGTGTTCCTTAAGAGTTTTTTCATCACGATATTGTGTCTGTCTTAATAATAAATAGATTAGCGATTAAAACAGTCACCTCAGACAGTTTGGATTTGATCCAACACAGGCCCTCGGAAGAAACTGAGGTACCATGTCCAATCAACAGCAGGTGAAAATAATACATGACTCTTGAGACAGCTAGTTAAATAAGCTTTAAAAAAAATATATTTTAACCTTTATTTAACTAGGCAAGTCAGTTACGAACAAATTCCTATTTACAATGACTGCCTACACATCTCCATAAGCTAACCAAGTGCAGCCCAGTGTATTGATTTAACAGGGGAGTTCAGCGAAAGGTTACACGGTCTCAGAGAGAGGTGAGGAGAGTGGGAAAGAGAGAGAGAGAGAACAGATGAAAGATGACAGCAATCTTTCATCAATACAACCCTGACTCTCCTCCAAACTCTTTGTACTGTAACTCAGCTCCCCTCCTCAGTCTATACTCCTCATCAATAAGTCAAAGTAAATATCTCTCATTTCTTTTCTCGATCTCGTTCACTTTCAGCCCATGGCTCTGCTGTTATGTTTGTTCAGACTGGGGAAGGTTTACTGTATGTCTCTGTTTCACATAGAAACCTTTCATCAGTTCAATGAATCATTGTATCACACAAGGACCTTTCAAAGTGTAGACCTGCCCAGACATGATCTAACACATTATGCTCCTGTCTACTGATGAGCCTTGATAATTGCTTTCAGCCATGTGTCTATGGTGTCACCTATATAAGCCTATCCCTGTCCCCCTTCGAGACCTGTATCTGTGTGTGTGTGTGTGTGTGTGTGTGTGTGCGTGTGCGCGTGTGCGCGTGTGCGTGTGCGTATGCGTATGTGTGTGTGTGTGTGTGTGTGTGTGTGTGTGTGTGTGTGTGTGTGTGTGTGTGTGTGTGTGTGTGTGTGTGTGTGTGCGTGCATCCGTGCAGTATTAAGTCCTGCTGCATAACGCCCGACTGAGCCCACGCATGCGACACACCGCCACCAGCTGTCCATGTGCTGACACCATGACACAGAGGGACGCCATCCATTATTAGGAGGACTGATAAAACAGGGGTGGAATGAACAAGACAACAAATAGAGGAGAGAAAAACAGTGAAGCATGGCAGTGGATCAGAGGATAAACTCTTATCCAGTCTGTTATGACATGATGTCGGATTAATGCATTCCTTTTCCATCAGAGACAAAAGAGTTTCAAACTTAAAGTTGAATTCTGAACGTAGTTCTCAATTTTGTTGTCATACTGTGCTGGTCAATCAATATTATCTGCCCAACCATGAAGAGCTTATGTGCTGTCTGTTTCTAAAATTGTTTCAGGAGTAACCACTATGTTGAATGCTGAAAAAATAAACATTTGTTTGTGCTTCTTAAGAATTTGAGAATTTCTTTATTTGACCTGATACAAGACAGGGTTTTGATTGTGTGTCTATAATACTATGTAAAATGTCAAAACTAACTTATTGTGATACAATCAAATATTAAATGAATAAATGTATAGGGGCTGGTTCTCCACATCGCCTCATTTCAACTAATAGTAAAGACAGTACGAGGGTTAAAGGAATTAAGGGAATGTTACGTCTCTGCTGAGTTTCTGTCTGTTTCTCCATCTCAGTGTGTCGTTTATAGGCTACCCTAGTTGGGTTTATCCTCCTTTCAAAAAAGAACAACTAACTAACACACTTGCCTGTCGTGAACTAACACTCTCACTTTACTTTTTCCTACTAGCACTGACTTTTCTGATACCTACTTGATTGAGGAAAAATGTACTGACTATGACTGAGACACACTACATGACCAAAAGTATGTGGACACCTGCTCGTCGAACATCTCATTCCAAAGTCATGGGCATTAATATGGACTTGGTCCCCCTTTGATGCTATAACATCCTCCACTTTTCTGGGGAGGCTTTCCATGAGATGTTGGAACTTTACTGCGGGGACTTGCTTCCATTCAGCCACAAGAGCATTAGTGAGGTTGAACACAGATGTTAGGTGATTAGGTCTGGCTCGCAGTAGGCGTTCCAATTCATCCCAAAGGTGTTCGATGGGGTTGAGGTCAGGGCTCTGTGCAGGCCAGTCAAGTTCTTCCACACCAATCTTGACAAACGGTTTCTGTATGAACATCGCTTTGTGCACATGCGCATTGTCATGTTGAAACAGGAAAAGACCTTCCCCAAACTGTTGCCACAAAGTTGGAAGCACAGAATCATCTAGAATGTCATTGTGTGCTGTATCATTAAGATTTCCCTTCACTGGAACTAAGGGGCCCTAACCATGAAAAACAGCTCCAGACCATTATTCCTCCTCCACCAAACTGTACAGTTGGCACTATGCATTGGGGCAGGTAGCGTTCTCCTGGTATCCGCCAAACCCAGATTCATCCGTCGGACTGCCAGATGGTGAAGCATGATTTATCACTCCAGAGAATGTGTTTCCACTGCTCCAGAGTCCAATGGTGGAGAGCTTTACCCCACTCCAGCCGACGCTTGGCATTGCGCATGGGGATCTTATGCTTGTGTTCAGCTGCTCGGCCATGGAAACCCATTACATGAAGCCTACCGACGAACAGTTATTGTGCTTTCAGGGGCAGTTTGGAACTCGGTAGTGAGTGTTGCAACTTTTTATGCGTTATGCGCTTTCAGCACTCGGTGGTCCTATTCTGGTCCCATTCTGTGAGCTTGTGTGGCCTACCACTTAGCGGAGGAGACGTTGTTGCCCCTAGACATTTCCACTTCACAATAACAGCTCTTAGAGTTGCCCCTGGCAGCTCTAACAGGGCAGAAATTTGACGGACGGACTTGTTAGAAAGGTAGCATCCTATGACGTTGCCACGTTGAAAGTCACTGAGATTTTCAGTAAGGCCATTCTACTGCCAATGTTTGTCTATGGAGAATACATGGTAGTGTGCTCAATTTTATACACCTGTTAGCAAAGGGTGTGGCTGAAATAGCCGAAACCACTCATTTGAAGGGGTGTCCACACACTTTTGTAGTGTTAGGGCAAAAACCAAAACATGCTCCAAGGGGGGGGGGATCAAGGACCAAGTTTGGGAAACCCTGCACTAAATGACAAACATATAAATGTTTTTAAAAGTCCACAGACGAGTGTAATTCCCCTGGGAACGGGTGTAATTACAGACAAGTGTAATTCCCCTGGGGACGAGTTTAA
Source organism: Oncorhynchus tshawytscha (assembly GCF_018296145.1). Classification (NCBI taxonomy): domain Eukaryota; kingdom Metazoa; phylum Chordata; class Actinopteri; order Salmoniformes; family Salmonidae; genus Oncorhynchus; species Oncorhynchus tshawytscha. The sequence continues at coordinate 31,179,531 of NC_056430.1, read as the reverse complement.
TTACAGACGAGTGTAATTCCCCTCGGGAACTGGGCTACTAGGTAACTTAGGGGCTGAGCTTTGATGCAAGAGCGTGAAATAGACTTTATGAACCCTTTTCCCCAAATTCCCTGAATCCATTTCATTTATTCATATCTCTCTCTCTCTCTCTCTCTCTCTCTCTCTCTCTGTGTGTGCGTGTGTATAGGTTATGCATTATGAATGCTTTGGGTGCGTAAAGAGTAATGGTTGCGTGTGCCAGGCATTAATATCATTGTGCAGATATAGTCATGTGTTTGCTCCCCTCCCTCCCTATCTCTGTGTCTTAATTACATTAGCCTGGTGATTTATGGACAGATTACTGGCTATAAAATGCATTACTTCCTCATGGAAACAGTCCCAGTGAGGAATCCATCACACTGGATCACACTGAGTTTGTGGATCACTACATCATATCTGAGTAGTCAGCTTAAAAGCCAGAAAGATAAAGCATCTCCATACCTATTCTACTTTACATATTGCTTGTTGTAACAAGCACACATATTGCTTGTTGGAGTATTCAAGGACACATTAAGTGGACAAAGCAGCTCTTAACAAACAAACTAAAAGTTTGAGATGGGTTACGGTTGTCCTGTTTGACCTTATTAGTGCCAATGCGTCTCTGTCGTCGCAGCAAATGGAGCAGGTTGCCAGGTTTACAGACATTTATCAGAGGGTATTAGACCTCCGCTAGGCTTCTATTAAACTTAATGAACATTTAAATCCCCTAATAGATTGGGCGGAATTGAGAGAGTCACAACTTATCAGGCAAACGTTGTTGATAAAGACACTGACAGAATGGAACTTGTGTCTCCCTCTCATTCATTCTCTCTCACCCTTTCTCTCTCTCATTCCTTCTCTCCTACTCCTTTCTTACTATTTATTTCTCTCTCACCCTCTCTCTCCCTCTCTCTCTCTCTCTCTCTCTCTCTCTCTCTCTCTCATACTGTCTCTTTCATTCTCTCACTGGATGTTTTCCTCTCCTTCTCTGTGGTGTTGTGAGACACCATACAGCCCAGTCTCAGTCATCCATCAGTCCCCATGAAGGGAGCATCAAAGGCTCCTCACCAGGAGGGATGAGTTAACACAAACACAACAGCAGCCCATTATGGAAGTGTCATAAACCGCCTCCAACTGTTTCTCTGCCTCGCTTTAAAATGTTCAGAGTAAGGCATATCACACCCCACAAGCTAGCGATGATGAGAAATAAATCACAAACTACAATGAAACAGCATGGAGGAGCAGCATAGCCCAGGCCCATGGATGCTGAACTTAGCATCAGCCCAGGCGCAGAGACCTCTCAAGGGAGTCTCTGTCTCCTCCGGCCTACACGTGTCAGAGCCAGGCTGAGGCCACATCTCTCGGGGTCTAAGGCCTGCCTGTATTGATCTGTTAGCTCCTATAATCCATCTGACATGCTGCTAACAAGGCTGATCTCTTAATAAGGGGACCCGGAGAGATGCGACCTGTGTTAAAAAACAATAGAAAATACTGTTGGATGGAAATGTTCATGCCCTCTCTGTCACTGTAAATTTGCCTGATGTTACCATGTTTGTGAGAAGGCAGTAATGATTCTCACAAAAGTTTAAGAAAACTGCACAGAAATGTGTTGCATGCAATGCAATTGCTTGCTGTCGTACTTAAACCTGCCGGAACCCTCTGACTTTGCAATACATTTCAGTATTGTTGGAAGGTCACTTGTGAAGGCCAATGCCTTTTTTCATATCTAGCTATATATAACTATTTATTTTCACAAAGAGAAACATTTTCTCAAGCTATTATTAATAATTTACTAGGTCCACAATTGTTTGTCAATTACCTCTTACATAATAAGTATCCTGTAATTGTTCCAAAGTAAGTGATTCAAAATAGAAAACATTTAACAAACCATACATTAATTGATAGGTATTGCACCATAGTTGTGTTTTGTTACCATAGCTCCCAATGCAACTTCAGACCAAACTCTTTCTAGACTCATTCTTTATTGGCTGTACCCAAGTGCTCGCCAATATACAGTGAACCCTTTGGAATGACCTGGATTTCTGCATAAGTTGGTCATACAATTTGATATTCATCTAAGTCACAACAATAGACAAACACAGTCTGCTTAAACTAATAACACATCAAGCAATTATATGTTTTCATGTCTTTATTGAACTCACCGTGTAAACATTCACAGTGCAGGGTGGGGAAAGTATGTGAACCCTTGGATTTAATAACTGGTTGACCCTCTTTTGGCAGCAATAACCTCAACCAAATGTTTTCTGTAGTTGCGAATCAGACCTGCACAACGGTCAGGAGGAATTTTAGACCAGTCCTCTTTACAAAACTGTTTCAGTTCAGTCTTGTGTGAACCGCTCTCTTGAGGTCATGCCACAGCATCACAATCGGGTTGTGGTCAGGACTCTGACTGGGCCACTCCAGAAGGCATATTTTTTTCTGTTGAAGCTATTCTGTTGTTGATCTACTTCTGGTCGTTTGGGTTGTTGTCCTGTTGCATCACTTATCTTCTGTTGAGCTTCAATTGGTGGACAGATAGCCTTACATTCTCCTGCAAAATGTCTTGACAAACTTGGGATCTCATTTTTCCGTCGATGATAACAAGCTGTCCAGGCCCTGAGGCAGCAAAGCAGCCCCAAACCATGATGCTCCCTCCACCATACTTTACAGTTAGGATGAGGTTTTGATGTTGGTGTGCTGTGCCGTTTTTCATCCACACATAGTGTTGTGTGTTCCTTCCAAACAACACATCTTTAGTTTCATCGGTCCACAGAATATTTAGCCAGTAACGCTGTGGAACATCCAGGTGCTCTTTTTGAACATTTCAGACGTGCAGCAATGTTTTTTTTGGGACAGCAGTGGCTTCTTCCGTGGTGTCCTCCCGTGAACACCATTCTTGTTTAGTGTTTTACGTATCGTAGACTCGTCAACAGAGATGTTAGCATGTTCCAGAGATTTCTGTAAGTTTTTAGCTGACACTCTAGGATTCTTCTTAACCTCATTGAGCATTCTAACACTGTGCTCTTGCAGTCATCTCTGCAGGACTGCCACTCCTAGGGAGAGTAGCAACAGTGCTGAACTTCCTCCATCTATAGACAATTTGTCTTTTTGTGGACTGATGAACATAAAGGCTTTTAGAGATACTTTTGTAACCCTTTCCAGCTTTATGCAAGTCAACTATTCTTAATCTTAGGTCTTCTTAGATCTCATTTGTTGGAGGCGTGGTTCACATCAGGCAATGCTTCTTGTGAATAGCAAACTCAAATGCTGTGAGTGTTTTTTATAGGGCAGGGCAGCTCTAACCAACATCTCCAATCTCATTGATTGACTCCTGACTCCAATTCGTTTTTGGAGAAGTCATTAGCCGAGAGGTTCACATACTTTTTGCAACCTACACTGTGAATGTTTAAATTATGTGTTCAATATAGACAAGAGAAATACAATAATTTGTTTGTTATTAGTTTAAGCAGTCTGTGTTTGTCTATTGTGGTGACTTAGATGAAGTTCAGATCAAATGTTATGACCAATTGATGCAGAAATTCAGGTAATTCCAAAGGGTTCACATACTTTTTCTTGCCACTGTAGTCTCCAGATCATTGTTGTTCTCCTTCACTCATATACATTACTCAATAGTTTCTCACAGTAACTGACAGTTTGCAGAAAGAGATACTTTATCGACAAACTGGTGGATTATGAATGACATCTGAAAGGTGGGATTTCAGTCAACATCGATACTTCCTGCTTGGCCAGGTCGGATTCACACGGACAACTTTACAACTCAATCAAAGTTATAGTGGTGGATTTTCATTTTTCTGTATTCTGCCTCCTAAACAACATAATGAATATAGAAACAGCCATTATACAGTGTATGTTTCTCCCACATGCTCTAATTAACAGTTATCTCAATACAGACTTCTTTCTTTACTTCTAAAACCACTATTTGTTATTATTGGTGGAAATGTGGAATGTTCACATCGGTATTCTGTCACACACATATCAGAATTTCATGACATATTTAGTGTGCATCCCTCTCAGAATACACACTTCTCCCAGATTTTCAGCTAGTTAATAGGCTTTCAACAATATAAGCTGACATGAATAAGCCAATGTGTAAAGCTCAGTTCACCGTCCACAGCGACATAGTCATGGTAGTCTGGCAGCTCATTTTGACATATTTACAAATCTCATTCTAATAATAATAATGTTCATTTTATATGGCGCTATTCATTACAAAGAGAATCTCAAAGACGATGTAAAAACAAACAAAACAAATGTAGAGATCAGGAGTTGTTCATCAGGCACATCGTTCGTGGCCTCCTCCTCTGTCGGTAGGCTGATTAGTCCACTACTGAAGGGTAGCACCCACCTGGGTGATGCTTCAGCAGCTAATAGTGGAAAAAAGAGCAACACACCTTGGCAGTAGTCAGGAAACAGTCCCCCACGAGGTGAGCCTCTCTCAACCCCTCACACCTCAGACCACGTTGTTCATGGAACCAGGGCAGGTGGAAAAAAGTTGGGGGAAGCCAGTGCTGTATTGATACTTCATTGAAATGATCTCCAATAACTACCTGGTCAAGCCAAACAAACTTGGCATTAGTACAGCAACTCCATGGGTCAAAACCATAAAGCAGGTCTCAATAGTGTGCAGCTATGTGGCTTTGCGGCTCTGAACTTTGTAGAATATCCGTAACAATAAATTGCGTCCCTATGTCGTTAACATTATGTATCGTTTCCCCTGTCCTTCTGTAGAGTAGTGGACTGTAATAAACTCACTCATTGCCTAACTAGGTATATGGCCCATTCTCTGTGGGGGTTTTCATGTCCTGCAGTTTACCAGGCTGGAGGGGAAACTGTGTGTTTGCTTGCTGACAGACAGACAGACGTTGTAGGTGTTAAGGCAGACACACCTCAAACACAGACATGACGCGGATATTTTCATCTGATGTCAATGTTAAGTTTCATACATCCCATTACGTCCCATCCTGTCCTGACCACATTTAAATTCCAACCGTGGTACACCTACAGTAGGATTTACTAAATCATGCAATTATGTCAATGGGAGATTTGCAAGAAAATTGGGATCTCAAGTCAGGAATTTGCCAGGGCGTATACTGCTATTCAAAGGAAGAGAGAGATAAAGAGATGCATACAGATTCTACACTCATGTCGTAGTGGAATCCATTTCCCATTTCCTCTTCGCTTTCTCCTCCCCTCCCAACTGTTTCCTTGCCCCATGTCCTTATCTCTCTCTCTCTCTCTCTTTTTCTGTCATTCCTCTCTCTCTCACTAACACAGAAATAAACAACGACGTTCTACAAACATGTAGTGATATTACTGCCTCTCAGGGTGAAGAAGGAATTTGATTTCAGATTTCACCATCCGCCTGCTTTTATAGAAATACACAAGTTAGTTGTCAGTAAAAGTCCAAATATGAACACACACATGCAAGTATGAACACACACACACGTATGCGTGCACGCAAGCACACAAACACACAGCCGCTACAGACTTTGATGGACACACTTATTATGGTGCCTGACTTCTCAGTCATTTACTTCAGTGTGCACTGAAACACAGTAGGCCTGACGTGCACCTTTAGGCCATGTGTGGATGATTGCTTCACTAGCATTCCCACAAGGAAACATTTGACAATATGCTGCCAGGCAAATACCATGTCAAACAATATTGCTGAATACAAACATTCATGCCTGTCAAAATAGCTGTACAAATTTAAATGAGCTGTCAAATAACAGTGTCAAATAACACTGTAACATGTTTGATGGTGCCTATGTGGGCTATTGCAGGAGTCTGGAGACCATGGAACCAATTTAATCACAAACACAGGTAAAACACTGCCAAGTCTCAGTCTGCATCATGGTCGTGTCTGAATTTTGATAACAAATTTACACCAGATGCTTTTAGAATGAAGGGTTCAGTATGTTCTGCAAATTAACTTGCGTCGATCACTCTCTTACCTGCAGAATGTCTGTTTTGTTTAAAAAATGGCTGCTAACATTGTTGATGTGTGTGTGTGTGTGTGTGTGTGTGTGTGTGTGTGTGTGTGTGTGTGTGTGTCTCAATGTGCACTGACAGTACAAACCATTAGGAACACCTTCCTAATATTGCCCTCAGAACAGCCTCAGTTTATCGGGGCATGGACTCTACAAGGTGTCGAAAGTTTTCCACAGGGATGCTGGCCCATGTTGACTCCAATGCTTCCCATATTTGTGTCAAGTTGGCTGGATGTCCTTTGGGTGGTGGACCCTTCTTGATACAGACAGGAAATTGTTGAGTGATAAAAACCCAGCAGCGTTGCAGTCCTTGACACACTCAAACCAGTGTGCCTGGCATTTACTACCATACCCCGTTCAAAGGCACTTAAATCATTTGTCTTGCCCATTTACCCTCTGAATAGCACACATACACAATTCATGTCTCAATTGTCTAAAGGCTTATAAATCCTTATTTAACCTGTCTCCTCCCCTTCATCTACACTGAAGTGGATTTAACAGGTGAGCTCAATAAGGGATCATAGCTTTCGCCTGGATTCACCTGGTCAGTCTGTCATGGAAAGAGCAGGAGTTCTTAATATTTTGTACACTCAATGTATATTCAGTCTTTGGGAGTATGTGTGTGTGTGTGTGTGTGTGTGTGTGTGTGTGTGTGTGTGTGTGTGTGTGTGTGTGTGTGTGTGTGTGTGTGTGTGTGTGTGTGTGTGTGTGTGTGTGTGTGTGTGTGTGTGTGTGTGTGTGTGTGTGTGTGGAGGATTAGCAAATTGGAGTTGTGCTCCTCATCAGAAGCAGGTATACGCTTGATTGAGTGCTAACCGTCGTCTCTGAGAGCTTTAAACTTCCTCACTACATTTAATTTTCTCCGTCTTACTTTCATTTCTTAGGTTATCTGCTTTCCCGTATACTTGTAATATTTGTCATTGCCCTTAAGCTAAACCCCAGCAAAAAGTTAAATTAATTTTTCCAAGCAATTGTCGTCTGAAACTCTCAGAACATCCAACATAAGTGTTTTAAAGGGAATCTGCTGTCTGGGGAACATCTCTTTAGATGAAATACTGTTTTTTAATTATCAAATTATAATTATCCCCTAAAAAATATTTGGTGCCATTGTAAGATGTTTATCAGAAAATATTTGACAGAATTAATGTTAAACAATATTAATAAGTTGGATAATTGCAAAACCACGTTCTATATTTGATCTCCTCTCTTTGTATATACATACATAACCGTGTGCATTGATGATATGTGGTTTATGATATACATACATAACCGTGTGCATTGATGATATGTGGTTTATGATATACATACATAACCGTGTGCATTGATGATATGTGGTTTATGATATACATACATAACCGTGTGCATTGATGATATGTGGTTTATGATATACATACATAACCGTGTGCATTGATGATATGTGGTTTATGATATACATACATAACCGTGTGCATTGATGATATGTGGTTTATGATATACATACATAACCGTGTGCATTGATGATATGTGGTTTATGATATACATACATAACCGTGTGCATTGATGATATGTGGTTTATGATATACATACATAACCGTGTGCATTGATGATATGTGGTTTATGATATACATACATTTGGGTCAAACATTATTGACACCCTTAATAAAAATGAGCAAAAGTAGCTATATAAAATAACTAATTCAAATACTGAGCTATATTGTATGTTAATAATATAATTTCCCAATAATGTTTTTGTACTAATACAATTTCTCAGAGAAAAAATGTAAAAGGCAGGGGTCAAAATGATTGACACCACTGAAGATTCTTATAAATAAAGTAGTCAAAAGTGTAGTATTTGGTCCCATACTCCCAACACGCAATGCCTACATCAAGCGTGTGACTCTACAAACGTGTTGGATGCATTTGCAGTTTGTTTTGTTGTGCTTCAGATTATTTTGTGCCCAATAGAAATTAATGGAAAATATTGTATTGTGTCAATTTGGAGTCACTTTCATTGTAAATAAGAATATAATGTGTTTCTAAACACTTCTACATTAATGTGGATGCTACCATGGTTACGGATAATCCTGAATGAATTGTAAATAATGATGAGTGAGAAAATTACAGAGGGTCAAATATCATATCCCAATGCTAACCTCTCACCATTTCAATATCATGGGAGGTTAGCATGTCTTGGGGGTATGATAGATGACCCTCTGTAGCATTCTCACTCATTAATTCATTTCACACCCCACTGTATATAAATCAATGCATTGTCAACCGTAGGCCAAATTAACATTGGCATAACTATCTATGTAACATTTCACAAAATTACATAGATATTTATTTTTAACCCTTATTTAACTAGGCAAGTGTTTTAACTATTTGGCAGTATGGTTTGTAGTTAAACAGAATTACATTGAGATGCATAAAAGTATTATAAAAAAACATGATCATGACCATATGATTATTCACATTATATTCATAATCTAGCAATTAGTTAATACAATGTAATCAGAATTACATGAACCCACTGCATCGCAGCGCTAGCTGTGCCACCAGAGACCCTGGGTTCCCGCCCAGGCTCTGTCGCAACCGGCCGCGACCGGGAGGTCCGTGGGGCGACGCACAATTGGCCTAGCATCGTCCGGGTTAGGGAGGGTTTGGCCGGTAGGGATATCCTTGTCTCATCGCGCACCAGCGACTCCTGTGGCGGGCCGGGCGCAGTGCACGCTAACCAAGGTTGCCAGGTGCACGGTGTTTCCTCCGACACATTGGTGCGGCTGGCTTCCGGGTTGGATGCGCGCTGTGTTAAGAAGCAGTGCGGCTTGGTTGGGTTGTGTTTCGGAGGACACATGGCTTTCGACCTTCGTCTCTCCCGAGCCCGTACGGGAGTTGTAGCGATGAGACAAGATAGTAATTACTAACAACAATTGGATACCACTAAATTGGGGAGAAAAAGGGGGTACAATTTTTACAAAAAAAAATTATATTTTTATTTTTAAGAATGAAAAAGCCATGTATTACATAACAGGACATTTTCTGATGAATAAATGAAATGTTCATATGTATAATACATTCTATATCATTTAATATTCCATCTCAAAGAACAAATTGAATATTTCAAATTCACAGTTACATTTATTTTTAGGATATCTGTTGAAATTAACCATAATTAAGAACAGTAAAGTAATTGAACAAGTTATGACTTGAATAATAATATGAATGTAGATGAGAAACACTAATTATGGATCTGACTCAGTGGTACTTATATAGACTGGAACTGATTCAGACTGGAACTATTTTTCCAGGCAATTAGGGGTTCCATGATCCATGTTTATCTACCTTAGATATATAAATAAACACTTTTTCCTAAAACCACATTTACAATGAAAACTTGTTTAAATTAAATTAAATATGCTAATTCTGTAACCCCCTATTCTCTTTTTGTATATCCTATTGCAATGTACAGTACTATAGTATTATAAGGAGGTGGCGTGCTGTGTGTGATTGAGCAGGCCAATGCCCTGCAGCCAGCCTCCACTAGTGTGATTGGGGTCACGGGGGTTGCGTGATCAGCAGGTGAGTATTCAGACTAGATCACAAACACTGCATCTCCAACTGAAAGCAGGAACTTGAAACTAGTAGTGGAACAATGAGTGGTTATAGTCTATGTACTGTATATGGTATCATTTAAGTGGAGGAACAGATAACTATACACATATGTCTGTTGTGTTTTTGTAATCATTGCTAGCTTCTAGACGGGGATATGCATGGAAAGAGAAGGGGGGGGGCTCCTACTTTGTTGTCTCAACATCTTCTCTCTATCTATCCTCACAGCCTATCACTGACCTTAAGAGCCCTCCTCTCTCTTTCTATCCTCACAGCCTATCACTGACCTTAGAGCCTTCATCTCTCTTTCTATCCACACAGCCTATCACTGACCTTAGAACCCTCCTCTCTCTTTCTATCCACACAGCCTATCACTGACCTTAGAACCCTCCTCTCTCTTTCTATCCTCACAGCCTATCACTGACCTTGGAGCCCTCCTCTCTCTTTCTGTCCTCACAGCCTATCACTGACCTTGGAGCCCTCCTCTCTCTTTCTGTCCTCACAGCCTATCACTGACCTTAGAGCCCTCCTCTGTCTTTCTATCCACACAGCCTATCACTGACCTTAGAACCCTCCTCTCTCTTTCTATCCTCACAGCCTATCACTGACCTTAGAGCCCTCCTCTCTCTTTCTATCCACACAGCCTATCACTGACCTTAGAGCCCTCCTCTCTCTTTCTATCCACACAGCCTATCACTGACCTTAAGAGCCCTCCTCTCTCTTTCTATCCACACAGCCTATCACTGACCTTAGAGCCCTCCTCTCTCTTTCTATCCTCACAGCCTATCACTGACCTTGGAGCCCTCCTCTCTCTTTCTATCCACACAGCCTATCACTGACCTTGGAGTTCTCCTCTCTCTTTCTATCCACACAGCCTATCACTGACCTTAAGAGCCCTCCTCTCTCTTTCTATCCACACAGCCTATCACTGACCTTAAAAGCCCTCCTCTCTCTTTCTATCCACACAGCCTATCACTGACCTTAGAGCCCTCCTCTCTCTTTCTATCCTCACAGCCTATCACTGACCTTAAAAGCCCTCCTCTCTCTTTCTATCCACACAGCCTATCACTGACCTTGGAGTTCTCTCTCTTTCTATCCACACAGCCTATCACTGACCTTAAGAGCCCTCCTCTCTCTTTCTATCCACACAGCCTATCACTGACCTTAAAAGCCCTCCTCTCTCTTTCTATCCACACAGCCTATCACTGACCTTGGAGCCCTCCTCTCTCTTTCTATCCTCACAGCCTATCACTGACCTTAGAGCCCTCCTCTCTCTTTCTATCCTCACAGCCTATCACTGACCTTAAAAGCCCTCCTCTCTCTTTCTATCCACACAGCCTATCACTGACCTTGGAGCTCTCCTCTCTCTTTCTATCCTCACAGCCTATCACTGACCTTAGAGCCCTCCTCTCTCTTTCTATCCTCACAGCCTATCACTGACCTTAAAAGCCCTCCTCTCTCCTTCTCTCTCTGTACTTTCTTTACTGCGCTAAACTGAGGATAAACTCCCATCCTTCCTTTCCCCTGTCATCCCTCTCTCTTCTGTGCTTTCTCTCTGTTCTGAGATAAATACTGAAATCTCTCCACCATCCTCTCTCCCTCTCTCTCTCCATCACTCTTTCCTGGGCAGTGTTAAGCTGAGGCTGCCAGCGGGGCAAGAGCTCTGACAGTCACGCCAAGACCTGCTCTGAGTCTCAGGAGACAAGACGCATGACAAGAACAGACACATCCTGTCACACACACACGCACGCACACACAGACACACACACATACAAGCATGCATGCACGGACGTGTGCACACACACACACACACACACACACACACACACACACACACACACACACACACACACACATACTAGGTCAAACACGCACGCTCACACCCATGCACACAGGGGACACAGAGGATGAGCGACACAAGTTTAACAAGTGAAAACAAACAGATGCTGCCACAAGAAGAAGGACAAAAACAAACCCTGATATTTCTCACACGGTTATGGATGGAATTGTTTTTCCTAGCATCTGTTGTTGTCTTGGGACGCCGTCAGAAACACAGTGATTCAGCTCATAGTTTTATCATGAATAGATTTCCAACTAAAGGAAAACTGTCCTTCAGTCCTGCAGACTGTCAAACAAAAGGAATTCCTGATTCCTCTCAGGTGATTTGGTCATCATCATGGTCTATTCTACTGAGGACTCTAGACTACGGATTTGAGGCATGATTATTGTAATCTACTGCATGTTGTCCCTGTGTCATTTAGAGCACAACAATCAATGTCTTGGTAATCTTCTATCCCTGGCCTACTGCCCATTGCTGATTGGTTTGCATGCTTTTTCCAAGAAAACGTTTTGTTGAGGAAATATTGTACTTAGACGCACATATCCAATCTCTCTCATGCAGATACTCACTCATACACCAGCTCATGCATAACCAAGCAATATGAGCAATCTCTGCATGTGCGCAAACACGCACATAGACTCAACAGCACACACACACTGAGCATGCCCATAAGGTATTGCCTTCAGGGGAAACTTTCATCAGTTTGCCAGGATGAACTTTCTAACAGATAGGAAGTTCAGATAGGGCTTGACGGCATGTTTGTGTGTTTGGGTGTGTGTGTGTGCTCCAGGTAGTCTTGCTTTCATACTTCAGCTCAGCTCCACATGTGATAAGTTAATCCTGGCTGAAGGCATGAGACACAAATAATTCACGCCTGTCCACACGAATGAACGTGTGTGTGAGTGCCAGTGTGTATACACGTGATTCCCCTGCTGCCCCCCTCTCACTTTCGTACAAAAGCATAGGCACGCACGCAGGCACAGACACACATACAGACACACACACAGACACACACACCTGCTTTACCTTCATTGTTATTGTTGTTTCCGGCGTTGCCCAGTACTTGTAGTGGTATAGTCCATAGAAGCAGTGCTACGAGCCCTGGGTCTAAAGCCATGGTGCTCTCTCTCTCACACACACATACACACTACCGATCTCCCGCTCTTCCTCTTCCTCACTCCCTCTCTCTTACTCTCCTTCTCCGCCTCTTGCTGCCTCTCTCTGTGTCCCAGTGTTGAAGCGGAGCCTGAGCCAGCGCTGAGAGAGAGTGTGTGTGTGAGGGGCTGAGAGCTCATTGGGCTAGAGTTAGAGACTGCCTCTGTGCTTCTCAGCCTCTCTGTCTGCTCTCACACATACATACACACTCACCAGGCAGTGGGAGGGAGGGAACAGGCTGTCACTAAAACGTCATTAACCAATTAGACCACAGGATTCGGCAGGTCCACTAAACAAACACTCACACGATACCTCACCTTTACCCATCTCACTTCAGAGCCTCTCTCTCTCTGACACTCCCACTCTCCCGCACGCACTTTTGACCATCTTTTACTCTCTGCCTCTGAATCTCGATCTCTCCTCTTTCCCTCCCAGCTATGTCACCTGCCCATCTCTGCCTTGCTTGCTCTCCCTCAACTACACCTCTCTCTGACATCTCTCTTTCTTTTTTTCCATTTTCTCCTACAAATTATTATTTTTTAAATGCACGGAAGTAATTATCATTATATTTGTACATACAAATGTGCTGCTCTATTGTATATCAAGAAAACTCCACAACATAGAACATATTCCTTCAGCTTTTCTTATTTTGGAAAAAGGTTGCCAATTGATATTAAAGGCCCAGTTCAGTCAAAAATGTGATTTTTCTGTGTTTTATATATATTTCCACACTATGAGGTTGGAATAGTACTGTGAATTGGGAAAATTATGCTAATGCCTTTTTAGTGTAAGAGCTGTTTGAAAAGACTGCCTGAAATTTCTGTCTGTTTTGGTGGATGGAGTTCTAGCCATCCATTGTGATCACAATGCTGTAAATGAGTTAAGAAAGACAGGTCCAAATCTCTCTGCCAATAACAGCTAGTTTTCAGTTTTCCCCTCACTACTCAGATCACTCCCAGACAGTGCTAGCAAAATTCGTTTTTAAAAAGCTTTTTTTTTAAATATCTTTTTACAATTTTAATTGAAAACAATACCAGTAAGGTATTTAATTGTTACCAATAAATTATTTGATTATTGAGGTAAAAACAGCTGCATTGGACCTTTAACGGAAATCACAATTCACCACGCATTATTTCTTTGAACTCTTTGTTTAAGTTGAGACAGTGGAATATAGTAAAATGCTCAACTGAAGGTCATCGATAATCAGTGGTGTGCCTACCAGCTCTCACAGTCTCACGGCAGAATTTGACTTTCATCCATGTTTCTCAAATGTGAAATTTCAAGGTGTTTAAGATAAGGGTTAAGGTTAGGTATTAACTGTGAATGGTTAAGGTAAGGGTTAAGGTTAGGTATTAACTGTGAATGGTTAAGATAAGGGTTAAGGTTAGGTATTAACTCTGAATGGTTAAGATAAGGGTTAAGGTTAGGTATTAACTCTGAATGGTGTAGGTAAGGGTTAAGGTTAGGTATTACCTGTGCATGGTTAAGGTAAGGGTTAAGGTTAGGTATTAACTGTGAATGGTTAAGGTTAAGGGTTAATGGGTTAGGTTAGGTATTAACTGTGAATGGTTAAGGTAAGGGTTAAGGTTAGGTATTAACTGTGAATGGTTAAGGTAAGGGTTAAGGTTAGGTATTAACTGTGAATGGTGTAGGTAAGGGTTAAGGTTAGGTATTAACTCTGAATGGTGTAGGTAATGGTTAAGGTTAGGTATTAACTGTGAATGGTTAAGTTAAGGGTTAAGGTTAGGTATTAACTGTGAATGGTTAAGGTAAGGGTTAAGGTTAGGTATTAACTGTGAATGGTGTAGGTAAGGGGTAAGGTTAGGTATTAACTGTGAATGGTGTAGGTAAGGGTTAAGGTTAGGTATTAACTGTGAATGGTGTAGGTAAGGGTTAAGGTTAGGTATTAACTGTGAATTGTTACGGTAATGGTTAAGGTTTGGGATAGGCCTAAAACAAAAATATCAAAACCAACTTTCAATCGATGGATTCAAACTTGCAACCTGAGGCAGGTGTTTACGGCCAACCACCATCCCAGTCCACAACACTGACACCTACATTGTGGTAACAGCGCTCAATATTGCCCCTAGTAGCCGGTTTCCACATCATCTCCCGGTGTCCTCAGACATGGATGGACGTGGAATACTGACGTGTATCCCGGGTGACCTGTCTGAGTGTGTAGGCTTGTTGTTGCTTCCTACAGCTTAATCCTAAATGTTCCCTATGGCATATATCTGATTCAGATAGTCAGACGTTCTGGTGGGAGTGTGTGGGAGTGTTAGATTCAAGGACAATGATCAGATATTGATCCCTCTGACAAAGGGAAACTTGGCAATGACATTATCACTGAAGGTTCACAAAGGAGTTAAACAGAGAGATAGGTGTGTGTGTGTGTGTGTGTGTGTGTGTGTGTGTGTGTGTGTGTGTGTGTGTGTGTGTGTGTGTGTGTGTGTGTGTGTGTGTGTGTGTGTGTGTGTGTGTGTGTGTGTGTGTGTGTGTGTGTGGGTGTGGGTGTGTGTGTGTGTATGCATCTGATTGCAGACTGAGTATTGTGTTTGCCCTGTAGCTAAAGGGTGACTGGATCAAGGGTTTTGGCTCCCCATCAATCACAGCATAACTTTTTGAGGACACTGCTCTGGGTGAAAGCGATGTAGCCTTTGTTTTAACCCCCGCAATGAAGTGTCACCAACTTGTGTGTGTGTGCGTGCGTGTGTGCGTGCGTGCAGCTGGCCTTGTGAACGGGGAGACTGAGCAGGAGTAAGGGGGAGGGAAGGATGGAGGAGATGAGTGTCACAGCCAAATGCGGGCAGTGGTTGTGCCTGCCAAACGCTTCCCCTGGCAAAGGGACACAGGGGGGGGTTGTGTGAGGCTACAAAGGTTCCCGCTCATCGTGTGCAGTGTGCCTACGTGCAGCATCCTGTTCTCTTGTACAAATATAAACACACACACACACACAACCGTAGCTGTGCTGTGTGTGTTTGTTCTTTGTTCCTCTGCCACTAGGCTGCACTGTTATCAGTCTGCTTCTCTCCAAACTGTTACTGTACATATTCATCTAACTGCTACAACAGGAAGACAGTAGACTACTTCTCACGGAAGACAGCTCCCCTGGAGGATGGTTAGTCAATCTCACCTCAATCTGATCTTCAAACCTCTTCTTCATCTCTTCTCCAACCTTTCTTCATTTCACCTCAATCCCAGTCAAATACAATGCTCACTGTATTCACTGTGTCAACTAAGCTTATACCGTTCCCGCTTTCAGACCACAGTCAGTGTATTTTGACTGTTTCTACTTGTCTTGTGTGAGACATACACAGATATTTGACACGTGATACACAATGGCTATTCTTAATAATCCATCCCATAGCACCAATGTCTCATTTGTCTGCCATAGAGAGTTTAGTATACTTCCATATGTACCAGGATGAAGGCATTAAAACCGGGAATGTCTAGGAGTGTGAGCGCTGTCAGATGTAATCTGTGTGAGTGCATCTGCAGACACAGTGAGGCGAAGACTTTTGGAGGATGGCCTGGTGTCAAGAAGGGCAGCAAAGAAGCCACATCTCTCCAGGATAAACATCAGGGACAGACTGATATTTGGCAAAAGGTACAGGGATTGGACTGCTGAGGACTGGGGTAAAGTCAGTTTCTCTGATGAATCCCCTTTCCGATTGTTTGGGGCATCTGGAAAAAAGCTTGTCCGGAGAAGACAAGGTGAGCGCTACCATCAGTCCTGTGTCATGCCAACAGTAAAGCATCCTGAGACCATTCATGTGTGGATTTGCTTCTCAGCCAAGAGAGTGGGCTCACTCACAATTTTGCCTAAGAACACAGCCATGAATAAAGAATGGTACCAACACATCCTCCGAGAGTAACTTCTCCCAACCATCCAGGAACAGTTTGGTGACGAACAATGCCTTTTTCAGCATGATGGAGCACCTTGCCATAAGGCAAAAGTGATAACTAAGTGGCTCGGGGAACAAAACATCGATATTTTGGGTCTATGGCCAGGAAACTCCCCAGACCTTAATCCCATTGAGAACTTGTGGTCAATCCTCAAGAGGCGGGTGGACAAACAAAAACCTACAAATTCTGACAAACTCCAAGCATTAATTATGCAAGAATGGGCTGCCATCAGTCAGGATGTGGCCCAGAAGTTAATTGACAGCATGCCAGGGCAGATTGCAGAGGTCTTGAAAAAGAAGGGTCAACACTGCAAATATTGACTCTTTGCATCAACTTCATGTAATTGTCAATAAAAGCCTTTGACACTTATGAAATGCTTGTAATTATACTTCAGTATTCCATAGTAACATCTGACAAAAATATCTAAAGACAGTGGGGCAGCAGACTTTGTGAAAATTTATATTTGTGTCATTCTCAAAACCACGACTGTACACAGGGAAATACACTGTACAGTAATTTCATGAGGGAGACTACACAGGGAAGTGAGAAAGAGGACGGTGGAAGAATTTATGTGTGAAGGGGGTGGGGAATACATAAGAGTGTGTGTGTATGTTTGTGTGGACTCAAGCCACACTGTGTGACGGGCATCTATATAAGTGCACCTGCGCTCACCTGGGGTGGTCGGTGGACAGCAGCTAGCATGATAACCTTGAAAGTGTGTGTGTGTGTGTGTGGTGTGTTTGTGTGTGTGTGAGTGTGTGTGTGTGTGTGTGTGTGTGTGTGTGTGTGTGTGTGTGTGTGTGTGTGTGTGTGTGTGTGTGTGTGTGTGTGTGTGTGTGTGTGTGTGGGGGGCAGATGGTAGGGGGTAGTTTGTAGTGGTGTGTCGCTGTGCTTGCTGATGTGTGTTGGCTCCATATAACCAGTGACAGATTTGTTTAGAGCACTCTATGCCGATGGTTCAAATCAATTCATTCAATACAATTGCCATGGTGTAACAGCCTACCCAGGGGTTAAGGTTAGTTGTTTCCCCTTTGACTGCACTACTGACACTTCCTTGACCTTTTCTGATAAATATGCCATTCATAGGGATAGAAATGGTTTTGGAGCTATCAAACACTTTCCACTCCTCTCCTTTCCTTCTCCCCCTACTCCTGTCCCATTCATCTCCCCACCCTCCCACCTCTCCTCCCCCTCTTACACCCCCCCGTAATCTCAGCAGGAGTCATTTTAAGCTGCTTACCCCTCCGCCGCTCTCATGTCAGGTTCTGCCATCCCTCTCACCTCTCATCCGTCCCTCCTCTGATCCTTAAATACGGGGTCAGTGACACACTTATCAGGTAGCTCCAGCTTCGACATAGAGCTAGACCAAAGGTGGGGTGTACTACACAGCCAGTGACACACTCTTAGAGACACTCACACTCTACGAGGAACTCTCAGTGACACAGACACCATGATATACACAGTCTCAGTGACACAGATACCATGATGTACACAGTCTCAGTGACACAGACACCATGATGTACACAGTCTCAGTGACACAGACACCATGATGTACACAGTCTCAGTGACACAGACACCATGATGTACACAGTCTCAGTGACACAGACACCATGATGTACACAGTCTCAGTGACACAGACACCATGATATACACAGTCTCAGTGACACAGATACCATGATGTACACAGTCTCAGTGACACAGACACCATGAGATGCACAGTCTCAGTGACACAGATACCATGATGTACACAGTCTCAGTGACACAGATACCATGATGTACACAGTCTCAGTGACACAGACACCATGAGATACAAAGAGATGCAGGTGTGCCACTGCAAAGATAAACAGAGACAATAGATTGTTTCTGATCATGTCAATGTGATCAGTGTGTCGAACTGCGTCATGTCTGTTCACTGGGTAACTGTAATCCAAATGGCGACATTTGCACACAACATTTGTGTGTGCAGTCAGTCCCATGTAGGGCTCTAAATCAGCATTTTACATAGCACTGGTGCTCACAACTTATACAAGTTAGGAGCATAACATAGAATTTAGGAGCATCAGAAAATATATATTTTTAATATATATATTTGGAACCACCAAGACTCTTCCTTCAGCTGGCCGCCCAGCCAAACTGAGCAATTGGTGGAGAAGGGCCTAGGTCAGGGAGATGACCAAGATCCCGATGGTCACTTTGACAGAGCTCAAGAGTTCCTCTGTGGAGATAGGAGAACCTTCCAGAAGGACAACCATCTCTGCAGCACTACACCAATCAGGCCTTTATGGTAGAGTGGCCAGACGGAAGCCACTCCTCAGTAAAAAGGCACATGACAGCCCACTTGGAGTTTGCCAAAAGGCACCTAAAGACTCTCAGATCATGAGAAACAAGATTCTCTGGTCTGTTAAAACCAAGATTAAACTCTTTGGCCTGAATGCCAAATGTCACGTCTGGAGGAAACCTGGCACCATCCCTACGGTGAAGCATGGTGGTGGCAGCATCATGCTGTGGGGATGTGTTTCAGTGGCAGGGACTGGGAGACTAGTCCGAATTGAGGCAAAGATGAATAGAGCAAAGTACAGAGAGATCCTTGATGAAAACCTGCTCCAGAGAGCTCAAGACCTCAAACTCGGGCGAAGGTTCACCTTCCAACAAGACAATGACCCCTCCCCATCCAACCTGACAGAGCTTGAGAGGATCTGCAGAGAAGAATGGGAGAAACTCCCCAAATAAATGTGTGCCAAGCTTGTTTCATCATACCCAAGAAGACTCGAGGCTGTAAGCGCTGCCAAATATTTTTCAACAAAGTACTGAGTAAAGGGTCAGAATAATTAAGTAAATGTGATATTTAAGGGTTTTTATTTTTAATAAATTCCCTAAAATTTCTTTTTTGATGAGGGGGGGGGGGATTCATCAATTTTAGAATAAGGCTGTAACGTAACAAAATGTGGAAAAAGTCAAGGGGTGTGAATTCTTTCTGAATGCACTGTATGTAACCCTGTAAATACATTTGTTTATTATAAAAGCTAAAATGTTGATAAAAAATACCTGTCATTGAAATTACAAAGTAATTTGTGGAATATTAGGTTTCTACACTGAGTGAATGGGAGATGGCTGAGCTTGCTCTGTTGGAAGATTTGGCGGATGCTGCATTTTGCAGAGAGTGTGTTTTTAGAGATATCAAAGTCCTGCATTTATCAGTCCCATCAGTAGCCTGATTTAAGATGTGTCCATGTAAACAGGATTATTTGGAAAATCATTATTCTTGCGAAGCACGTAAACGTTTTAAACAAACTATCCACAATAATCTCATTACTATGTCCATGTAACCGTGCTCATTGTGTAAAAGCACTACTTTCCTATTGAGATGCATTACATAGAAATGTGTACACTGTCTCTTTAAGAACATCATTTTTGAGTGACAACATGCTAGAGATCAGTCATTCTTTCTTTCTGTGCCCCCAAATGCTGGGATATAGTCTACTAGTTAAGTTACCAGGTTGTTAGCTAGCCCTTGACCATGACTCTCAGTTCCATTACATTACACACAACAGTCATTGGACGAAGGCGTCTTCTGAAAAGGGGAGTTTTGTTAAGAGCCCCGACGCTCTATCTGAACATTAACACACGTCGCTTGTGGTACGGTTCTAAAGCATAAGGACCTTAAATTTGATATATTAAAAAATAATAATTGATACAGACCTTGATAGGGTTAGTGTTCCCATAGTATGCTCCATTAGTATGCTCCATTTTACAGCCTATCAAGTGTATGTGCCATTTTACAGCCTATCAAGGGTATGTGCCATTTTACAGCCTATCAAGGGTATGTGCCATTTTACAGCCTATCAAGGGTATGTGCCATTTTACAGCCTATCAAGGGTATGTGCCATTTTACAGCCTATCAACTGTATGAGCCATTTTACAGCCTATCAAGGGTATGTGCCATTTTACAGCCTATCAAGGGTATGCGCCATGCGCCATATGCGCCATATGCGCCATGTTACAGCACTTATTGACGGATAACAGACGGAAGACAAGAGGCGACCACCTGTGCTAATTAGCTAACTAGCATGCTCCGAACAACTCTGTGTAAACTCGGGAAGTCTAGCGAAAGTGTAGTTTCTTCAGATGGGCACTCGGAAATAACGATAGAGCGAAGCCTAATCATTACAACAATTATTATCAGGGTGATTGTGTTTCTAGGTACACTGATGCTCGCAAATTAAAATTCCAGGTAGCACAGCAAAATATTTATGAGCATATGCAACCAAAATGTTTGTACTTTAGAGCCCTGTGGCCTCATTAATCAATCATGTGTAGTAATTTATCTGTGAGGAAACCATGTGTGGGATCATTTCCACGTAAAGTGGGACATGTATCAATTTGAACATTTGCTTGAGAGTGCGCATAAATGTACGCACAGCCATGACCATGCGACAGTGCCAAGTAGTGGAATAAGGGAACTGCTTCTCAAGCATAGAATGGGAAGTAGAAGTATAGAAGTAATCATTTTCGATTTCTTTGTATTTCCATTGTGAATTCATGCAACATATCTTGCTTGACATGCAATATAATTTTAGCACACCAGTGCATTTGTTAAGATAATAAAGTACAGTGATTTGTTAAATTAGAGACGAGCGTGAAAGTGAAATGGAATGAGAGATGGCTGACCTTGCTCTGTTGGAAGATTTGGCTCAAGCTGCATTTCACAGTGTGTTTTTGGTGATAGGTGGGACTTTTTCTGCAGCAAATACAGATTGGCTCATCATACTGTATATAGTTTCCCAAAACAAATCTTTTTTTGTGAGGATTTAAGACCTACTTTAATGCTGATCAGCATGTCACAGCGCTGGATGAGCCAATGTTCTGGATGCAATCATCAGCTAAATTAACAGTAACATACCATTTCCATACACCATCTCACAATGGGTTGAAGTCAAGAGCGGTATCTTTGCCATGATACCATCAATGGGCTCCCAAATACAAACAGCAATAGACGGCACCCACCCCATGTGAGCAGAAAAGGCTTCCACTCTTAATGTGCAGGTTATGTGATGCGCAAAAGATGCTGCTGAATGTGGTGGCAAGGTGGCCAGGTGGTACGCACTACTCGTTCATTCTGCAGAACAGGAATGTTGGCCTGTATACCTCCAAGTGGGAGCTGTTGAGAACGGATGTCTTATTGGTGGTGGTGTAACGGACCATAGTTGATCCGTGATCCGTACAGACCCCCCCACACACACACATACACACACAGTTCGGCACGCATGTGAACCGCAAAGTTGCAAAATTGCAAAGTTTAACCATCATAGTGTGAAATACAGTTTTACTGCTGCTGTTACTTTTTAAAGTAATAATTCCCTAAATATCGATGCAGAGTTGCAGTGAGAAGATAAAGACAAGACAGATGTATGCTGTGTTTTACTCTGAAGCCTGAAGGTTTGATTCTTTTTTTTAAAGCAGTTGTGTGTACTGTTCACGTGAACGAGGCATGTTGAATCCCAACGAATCACTCACGGATGCTCACGTTGCAGAAAGCAAAGAAGAAATAAGAGCAGTGACAGACATGGCTAGTGGGAGGAGCTGAAGAACTGGAAAAGCCTCCCGCTTCATTTAAGTCTCATGTATAGGAGCATGTTGGCTTCCCTGTCAAATATGATGATGGAAGAAGGGTGGTGGACAACACCATTACGGTGTGTAGGCAATGTGCCACAAGAAAGCCGTATGATCATGGAAATACATGGAGCGTGGCCACACATTTACAGCGTCATCACCCTGGTGTGTCAGTGAAGGGAGCCAACACAGCCAAGAGACAACTTCTCACCGCGCTATTTAAGCCCTTTTCTGCAGAATCAGACCGGACTAAAGCCATCACCAAATCTATTGGGATGTTTATCACTGCAGATATGAGGCCATACTCTGTTGTGGAAAACAAAGGGTTTAAAATTATGGTGAAAGTACTTGAGCCACGCTACGAAATCCCCTCACACACCCACTTCAGTATGGAGATCATGCCAGATCTTTATGAACAGGAAAATATCAAAATTGTCGACAAATTATCCAAGGCATCCTCTGTTTCCCTCACCACATACGGGTGGACCTCCAGGGCAACGGAAAGCTACGTGACTGTGTCTGCTCACTACACCACAGAGGAGTGGACCTCCAGGGTAACTGAAAGCTATGTGACTGTGACTGCTCACTACACCACAGAGGAGTGGGAGATACGAAGTCCGATGCTACAGACACGCCCCCTCGATGAGAGGCACACAGGCACAAATCTGGTGCAGGTACTGCTCAGAGAAGTAGCAGAGTAGAAGATAGAGAGGCCCAATAGCAATATCCCAATCACCACAGATAATGCCAGGTAAATGCAGTGATAGAAGCTGGACTGGGGCCACAGATAGCTTGCTTTGCACATATGATCAATTTAGCATCCAAAGGGGAACCGCTTCCTTGGGAGGATCAG
Source organism: Oncorhynchus tshawytscha (assembly GCF_018296145.1). Lineage (NCBI taxonomy): Eukaryota > Metazoa > Chordata > Actinopteri > Salmoniformes > Salmonidae > Oncorhynchus > Oncorhynchus tshawytscha. Next base: position 31,156,550 of record NC_056430.1, on the reverse strand, counting down.
GAAGTTCAAGTCCTTGTCTGTTCAAGTCCCTGTCTGTTCAAGTCCCTGTCTGTTCAAGTCCCTGTCTCACCTAGACCCTGCCCTACACCGGAGGACATACAGTGATCTCACCACTGACTTTGAGGCCACTGAAGAGGTCAAATCAAAGGGAATTAGTTCAATAATAAATATATTGCAGTCTAATCTAAGTCTATGCTATTGCTATTTTAATCATCATTTTTTATTGGAATAATAATGGCTTTTATGAAATGTTATTGCCACAATTATAGTTCTATGAAATATTAAAATAAATAATTAGTTAGTTAGTTTAATAGATCAAATATTATTTTCTGCAGGGTCAAGCCACAGAGTCGACAGGAGCAGACTCAGAGGCATCTCCTCCACAAAATAATTTGGCCATGAAGGAGCTTTTTGGGGAGCCCTTTTGAGCAAGGACACAGGCAAGACGTTTGCCAACACCATCAAAGAGGAGGTGGCATCCTACAAGGCAGCAAGCGACATTCCAGTGGATGGTGATCCACGAACATGGTGGAACGCAATGAGTGTAAATACCCTCACATTGCCAAGATGGAAAGATGCTACCTGGCTGTGCCTGGCACTTCAGTTCCTAGTGAGAGGGTGTCCCCCACGGCAGGGGACATAGTGACTGTAAAGAGGTCTTCCCTCTCCCCAGACAATGTAGACATCATCTTTTTGAAAAAGCAATGTGAAGTTATAAGCTCAGGTCTGCTTTGCTTTCTTTCTTTTTTTAACTTTGTATTGACAATGAAGACACAGGCTATTTTTACATTCACTTTTGTTCAAAGGAAGAAGGTATCATGCACTTTAATTTAACAATTGGGTATTGAATATTTTATTTTAAGATTTTATTTAATAAATGGAAAGCGAAGTTGTATTTGTCTCCCTTTTTTTTCTGATGCGAAAAATGATCCGATCCGTGACTCAAAACCGTGATCCGATCCGTGACTCAAAACTGTGATCCGATCCGCGACTCAAAACCGTGATCCGATCCGTGACTCAAAACCGTGATCCGAACTGTGAATTTTGTGATCCGTTGCACCACTACTTATTGGTGAGTGTTGCCTGCTCATTTGAAGTATATTTACTTTGTTAAAGCAACTTGAATTGTTCTAACGGTCCTCTCTCTGTAGCTATGTTTTTATTTTTACTGGTCCGGCCACAACTGAGGGAGCCAAATAAAACATCTTGGTTTTACTCAATCTCTGACACCAGCACCTCTATTTCAGTCTCGGAAAAGTATTTGATTTTGGCCAATTGGGGGCTTTTTGAAATGCACTAACACTGAGGCTGATAACAATTGATATTTATCAATCTCTTACCGGTGTGTGTATGACGCTCATAGGAATGTTTGCTAAATCACACGGTTTCTATGTGTACAAACATTCTAAATTCCGTTCATAAGTAGTATTTTTGAGTAGTTTCTATGCAATATTGATAAATAAGGTCCCAGGTCCCATGCTTTGATTGGATCAAAAAACAAGTATAAATAAACTTTCTCTCCTCTGACTCTTTCTTCTCTCTCTCTCTCTCCTTTCACAAACTCCCACTCTCTTAATAGCTCTTTATCTCTGTCTTTTCTCTTTAGGCAAAGTGAAGTATTGCTCTTCCTCCATCTAAGGGGATGATGCTGTGTTGCATGAAAATGAGAGGCAGGATTCACTACTGTGATAAATACCGCCTGTCTCTCTCACACACGTGTGCCCGCGCGCACACATTGCCTGCCCTCCAGGACACCTACAACACCAGGTGTCGCTGGAAGGCCAAGAAGATCATCAAGGACCTCAGCCACCCGAGCCACTGCCTTTTCTCCCCGCTTCCATCACTCAGAAACAGGCAATAGAGGAGTCTCATGGCAAAACCATTACACTAAATAGCCACCAAAAGCAGCTCCCCCTGTCCACCTCACATAAGGTTAGCAGTGTGGTTAAGGTTATGTTGTAAATCATCTAGTGAAATCTCTAAAACTAGATTAATAATAAACACAATAAACACAAACCCAATAAACACAAACCTTCGCAAAATTTACGAAGCCACACATCACATTGAATCGCATCGACAGAAGCCCCATTGAATGATGGGGGATGATAAACACAGGAGCCTCAGCAGCTCTAATTGAGCCAAGATGGATGCCAGGTGCTAGTGTCCAGAATGCTGAAGTGTGATGACGTGCTGTCAAGCTGTGAGAGCTCGTTAGACAGACAGGCCACAGCGTTGTTCTGTATGGTTATGTGCTAATAATGAGCAGCAATAATCATCATCTCTAATTAAATTTGGCACTAAGAATCTGTTAGTCACACCAATCACCAATGCCTCTCCAAAAGCATCTGTTCCAAGGTACAGTGCCTTCAAAAGGTACTTTGTTCATACCCCTTGATGCATTCCACATTTTGTTGAGTTACAACCTGAATTCAAAATAGATTGAATATATGATTTTCTCACACATTTACACACAATTCTTCGTTATGACAAAGTGAAAGAATGTTGGGTTTTTTGGGCATATTTATTGAAAATGAAATACTGAAATATCTAATTTACATACGTTTCCACACCCCTGTTAGAATCACCTTTGGCAACGATTACAGCTGTGGGGTTTTCTGGGTAAGTCTCTAAGCGCTTTGCACACCTGGATTGTAAAATATTTGCACATTATTATACTGAAAATATAAAACAAATATAAATGCAACATGCAACAATTTCCAAGATTTTACTGAGTTTACAGCTCATAGAAGGACATCAGTCATAATTGAGATAAATTCATTAGGCCCTAATCTATTTCACATGACTGGGCAGGGGCGCAGCCATGGATGGGCCTGGGAAGGGATAGGCCCACCCACTTGGTAGCCACGCCCACCCACTGGGGAGTCTGGCCCAGCCAATCAGAAGGAGTTATTTCACATTAAAGGGCTTTATTATAGATAGAAATACTCCTCAGCACCCTCCCTCCCCCTCCTCAGCTGATCCCGCAGGTGAAAAAGACAGATATGGAGGCCTTGGCTGGCATGGTTACACATGGTCTGTGGTTGTGAGGCTGGTTGGATGTACTGACAAATTTTCTAAAATTATGTTGGAGGCAGTTTATGGTAGAGAAATAAACATTAAATTATCTGGCAAAAACTCTGTTGGACATTCCTGCAGTCAGCATGCCATTGCATGCTCCCTCAAAACTTGAGACATCTGTGGCATTGTGTTGTGTGATAAAACGGCACATTTTTGAGTGGCCTTTTATTGTCCCCAGTACAAGGTGCACCTGTGTAATGATCTTCCTGTTTAATCAGCTTTGTGATATGCCACACCTGTCAGGTGGGTGGATAATCTTGGCAATGAAGAAATGTTCACTAACAGTGATGTAAACAAATGTGTGCAACACTTTTTTATAGAAATAAGCTTTTTGTGCATATATAACATTTCTGTGATCTTTTATTTCAGCTCATGAGAAATGGAACCAACAATTTACATGTTGCATTTATATTTTTGTTCAGTATATTTAAACAGTTTTTCAAGCTCTGTCAAGTTAGTTGTTGGTCATTGCTAGACAGCCTTGCCATAGTATTTTAAGCAGATTTAAGTCAAAACTGTAACTAGGCCACTCAGGCGAGTTATTGTCCCGCTGAAAGGTACAGTTGTCTCCCAGTGTCTTTTAGAAAACAGACTGAACCAGGTTTTCCTCTAGGATTTCTCCATGGTCCTTGCCGATGACAAGCATACCCATAACATGATGCAGCCACCACCATGCTTGAAAATATGAAGAGTCGTACTCAATGATGTGTTGTGTTGGATATGCCACAAACATAACGCTTTGCATCCAGGATATAAAGTGAATTTCTTTGCCATATTTTTTGCAGTTTTACTTTAGTGGATTATTGCTGACAGGATGCATCATTTTTAATATTTTTGTCTGTACAGGCTTCCTTCTATTCTATTCTATTGTGGAGTAATGACAATTTTGTTGATTCATCCTCAGTTTTCTCCTGTCACAGCCATTAAACACTGTAACTGTTTTAAAGTCACCATTAGTCTCATGGGGAAATCTCTGAGCAGTTTTCTTCCTCTCTGGCAGCTGAGTTAGGAAAGACGCCTGTGTCTTTGTAGTGACTGGGTGTATTGATTCACCATCCAAGTGTAATTAACGATGCTCAAAGGGATATCCAATGTCTGCTTTTTATTTATTTTTACCTATCTACAAATTGGTTGCCCTTATTCGCAAGGTATTGGTATACTTCTCTCGTCTTTGTGGTTGAATCTGTGTTTGAAATTCACTGCTCGACTGAGGGACCTTTCAGATACACTGAACAAACAAACACTGTATACAAAAGTAGGTGGACAGCCCTTCAAATGAATGGATTTGGCTACTTCAGCAACACACGTTGCTGACAGGTGTGTAAAATCGAGCACACAGCTATGCAATCTCCATAGACAAACATTGGCAGTAGAATGGCCTTACTGAAGAGCTCAGTGACTTTCAACGTAGCGCCTTAATAGGATGCCAGCTTTCCAACAAGTCAGTTAGTCAAATTTCTGCCCTGTTAGAGCTGCCTCGTTCAACTGTAAGTGCTGTTGTTGTGAAGTGGAAACGTCTAGGAGCAACAACGGATCAGCCACAAAGTGTTAGGCCACACAAGCCCACAGAACGGGACCGCCTAGTGCTGAAGTGCGTAGCGCCTATAAAACATCTGTCCTTGGTTGCAACACTTACCACTGAGTTCCAAACTGCCTCTGGAAGCAACGTCTGCCCAAGAACTGTTCGTCGGGAGCTTCATGAAATGGGTTTCCACGGCCGATCAGCCGAACACAAGCCTAAGTTCACCATGTGCAATGCCAAGTGTTGGCTGGAGTGGTGTAAAGCTCGCCGCCATTGGACTCTGGAGCAGTGGAAAGGCATTCTCTGGAATGACGAATCACGCTTCAACGTCTGGCAGTCCGACAGATGAATCTGGGTCTGCCGGATGCCAGGAGAACGCTACCTGCCTGAATGCAGAGTGCCAACAGTAAAGTTTGGTGGAGGAGGTCTGGGGCTTTTTTTATGGTTCAGTCTAGGCCCCTTAGTTCCAGCGAAGGGAAATCTCAACGCTACAGCATACAAATACATTCTAGACAACTCTGTGCTTCCAACTTTGTGGCAACAGTTTGGGGAAGGCCCTTTCCTATTTCAGCATGACAATGCCCCTTTGAACAAAGTGAGGTCCACGTAGAAATGGTTTGCTGAGATCAGTGTGGAAGAACTTTACTTTATTTTAAAGTACTTTAAATACTTTATTACTTTAAAGTACTACTGAAGTAATTTTGGGGGTATCTGTACTTTACTTTACTATTTATATTTTTGACTACTTTTACTTTTGATTCAATACAATACTAAATATTGTACTTTTTACTACATACATTTTTCCTGACAAGCCAAAGTATTCGTTACATTTTGTATGGTTAGCAGGAGAGGAAAATGGTCCAATTAACACACTTATCAAGACAACATGGCTTCTCATCTCTACTGCCTATGGTCTGGCGGACTCTCATATTTTAGCAATTATATTTACTCAAGTATATTTAAAACCAAATACTTTTAGACTTTTAGTGAAGTACTATTTTACAGGGTGACTTTCACTTTTACTTGATTAACTTTCTATTAATTAAGGTTTCTATACTTTTACTCAAGTATGACAATTGGGTACTTTTTACCACTGCAGAGCCCTGTTCTCAACCCCATCGAACACCTTTGGGATGAATTGGAACGCCGACTGCGAGCCAGGCCTCATCGCCAAAATTAGTGCCCGACCTCACTAATGCTCTTGTGGCTGAATGGAAGCAAGTCCCCGTAGCAAATTTCCAACGTCTAGTGGAAAGCCTTCCAAGAAGATTGGAGGCTGTATAGCAGCAAAGGTGAACAAACTCCATATTAATGCTCATGATTTTAGAATGAGATTTTTTGACGAGCAGGTGTCCACATTATTTTTGTAATTTAGTGTATAAACGCAACATGTAAAGTGTTGGTCCCATGTTTCATGAGCTGAAATAAAAGATCCCAGATATGTTCCATACTCACAAAAAACATATTTCTCTCATTTTGTGCACAAATGTATTTACATCCCTGTTAGTGAGCATTTCTCCTTTGCAAAGATAATCCATCCACCTGACAGTTGTGGCATATCAAGAAGCTGATTTAACAGCATGATCATTACACAAGAGCACCTTGGGCTGGAGACGATAACAGGCCACTCTAAAATTTGCAGTTTTAGGTAGCCATTGTTGTGTCTTTGGCTATACCGGATTAAGTGATATGACATGCTATTCTATAAAATAATTGATCCGTAATTAATATTACCTGATTGAGCTAATCATGTAAATGTAATTAACTAGAGAGTCGGGGCACCACAAAATAATATTTATAGAGCTGTTATCTTCCGAATAAACTCTTAAAGACCTAGTAATATGTTACATCAATAGCAGTCAATATTAATCGTCACCTTAATTCAGTCTCATCTGAAAGTTGTAAATTATTGGTTATCTTCACGAACCCTGGCTAACAAGTTGAATCAGCAATACAAAATTGGGTTTAATTATTTATTTACTAAATACCTAACTAATCACACAGAATTACACATACACATAATTAATCATAACTTGATTACAAATTACTTTATAAAGGAAAACATCCCTTGCGGGCGGAACAGATATGACAGCTGGTTACACAAAAGAAAAGGGCTGGGTTTGAGTGAAAGAGCTTGAAGACTGAGGGACAAAGGAAGAATCTGTGCTATCGTAAATACAGTATCTCATGCATTCTAAATCACCGCCCATTTGGAAAAGGAAAATGCTATAAATATTTACTCTGAGCTGCGCTTCGGTAGGTTGGTGGTAGATGGAAGGCCGTGTTGCCAAACCGAGTCCTTTGTCCTTTGAAGAATGACTCTGGTGGTCAATTGGATACGTTGTAGTAACGTCGTTGTGTGATAGACAGAATACTCTGTCTGTTCCTTCCTAACCATCGTTTGCAGCTGCTGTTGCTAACTCAATGGCTAGGAGGTATCACTTCTGTAGTGAATAAGAGTTCAAAGTTCATACCATTCGCAACTAAAGCTCAAGCTGATGTTGGCTTCGTTCTGTAGTTATTATCTGAAACGTTCTGACATCGGACCGTCGTCCTCACATCCTCGGAACAGGAGGTTATATTGTCGTCAAGGCTTTATATTGGAAGGGAGAGGAGGGCGTGTTTTTCATAGTTTACAACCTATGTCTCTTCACGTGGGCGGGCCACTGAGTCGGGCCTAATTCACTCATGAAAACCCAACATTCTCACATTTTAGAAGCTAAAATCCCATTTCATCCCATCACGAATAATTTCATATTCAAACATTTAAATTGAACAACAATTCCATGTGAATCTGATAACTCTGATGTATAGACTTTCCACTGTAGAGTTTATGTCATCTTATCATTGATGAGAATGTCTCAGATGACAACCGAACTGACATCATATTCATTAAGTACCACCGCATATGTTCAATTGGTCAGATTACCAGAATATAGTTAATTTCCCCCCACCTTCTGATCTTCCCAGAATCTCTATGTTAACCAAGTTGTTTGCAAATGTAACATCAGTAGGGTAGAGAGGAAAAAGGGATGGAAGAGGTATTTATGACTGTCATAAACCTACCCCCCAGGCCAACGTCATGACACCATCCACCTGACGGCTCCATCTGATAATACAAAAAAAGAACCAGTTATAATGTAGCAATACAAGTAATAATGTATACATACCCATATAATCTGTAAATGTGTCTGTTGTCTGGGTATTTTGTTAGTGGTGTGTTTACTAACCACGTTGATGATCCAATAAGATCCCAGAGCAGCAGAGACCGTGAGAGGGTCTTAACCAGCCAGTTCATCAATAATGAGGTCACACTGATTAAACAGAGAGCTAGGTGTGTGTGTGTGTGTGTGTGTGTGTGTGTGTGTGTGTGTGTGTGTGTGTGTGTGTGTGTGTGTGTGTGTGTGTGTGTGTGTGTGTGTGTGTGTGTGTGTGTGTGGGCACACGTGCATGCATGTGAGTTTGTGTGAGGGGTTGAAAGGGTCAATTTTGTTTATTTCCTAAAGAGTGTTTCTCAGCTTCCGGCATTCTCTCACTGTGAGGGAACACTCTGTACTGTACATCTAACAGCAAAACATATAGAGACTGATGTAGGGCTCATTTGGTTGTGCTTCCTAACAAGCTCAGACAATATAGAAGCAAAGCCATATATTATTGGTCATCATCATAATGTGTTTTCATTCACTTTGATCATACTCGTTTGGTTTAAATCAATTCTTTAGATGTCCTGTGGTCTTGACATTTCAATTAAAAAGAGACAGAAAGACATCAGAAAACATTGCCACACAGATCACACTGTACCACATGATGGTAGGAGAGCGAACTGTTATGCTGTTGTGTAGAAAACACTGGTGACTTGTCTTGACTTGTTTTGAGACCCTGAATGTTGACAGACTGACAGAGTTCTCCATAGAGACCCAAACAGACTCTCTCTCTCTCTCTCTCTCTCTCTCTCTCTCTCTCTCTCTCTCCCGCTCTCTCTCTCTCTCTCTCTCTCTCTCTCTCTCTCTCTCTCTCTGTTGTTTCTGTCTCTGTTTATATGTGTGTGTGAGTGTGTGTGCATGTGTGTGTGTGTGTGTGTGTGTGTGTGTGTGTGTGTGTGTGTGTGTGTGTGTGTGTGTGTGTGTGTGTGTGTGTGTGTGTGTGTGTGTGTGTGTGTGTGTGTGTGTGTGTGTGTGTGTGTGTGTGTGTGCGTGTGTTATAGGGAGATATGGGTCATGGCATGTTGACCACACGTCCCCTAAATACTCCTGGGAACATTGCAGCCTACGTGACCAGACTCAGGGTAGGGGAGAGATGGAAAGTGAGAGAGAGAGACGAACAGATGGCTGGATGGACAGACAGAGAAAGAGACAGGGAAAGACGCCCAGTGTGAAGTCAAGTCCTACCCCTAACCCCTGGACTCTTTGCAAAGCTCTGAAAGGCTGAGGAACAGGCCGGGTTCTGGGTTGGGAGATGTGGAACTGAGGAGAGGATAATTAGAGGAACCTATGTGTCACTGTTACCTTAAGTTCCACACTCTTGAGAACGGCATTGTTATTCAGTTTCTTTAGGTTTTTATAAATCTTCCAGTGCCCATTTTCAGTTAAATACAGAATCAATATGGGACAAACTTTATAGGAGAATAAAGGGAGACGGAAATAGATTGCTGGATTCCCTGACAGGCAATCTGTCATTAGGGAGGAATACATCTCTCTCTCAATTCAATTCAAAGGGTCTCTCTCTCTCTCTTTCTCTCACTCTCTCTCCACAAAGGGAACAGGAGCAGATGCAAAGGAGAGGCAGAGAAGAGAGAAACAGAGGAGAGGGCAGAGAAGAGAGAAACAGAGGAGGGACAGGGGGTGTTGGATAAAAAGAACTGTCACCATACTGCTGAGCTCTTTGTCACTTCGAGAGAGAGAGACAGAAAGAGAGAGACAGAGAAAGAGAGGGAGTGAGAGAGAGAGAGAGAGAGAGAGAGAGAGAGAGAGAGAGAGAGTGAAAAACGATCCTGGAGAGCGAGGGGCGGAGGGGGTGCGGTGAAAGCAAGTGGGGAGTGAGGGATTATGGGTAACCGTGAGAGGCTGGAGGCTGGGAGTGTGGCATCATGGGAGGTGAGGTGAGGGAGAGTTCAGCCTGGTAGATCAGTATGTTCCTGGGATCAGGGATGAGTCCACAGTTTGGCATTCCAGCACAGGGATGGCCACAGTCCGATAATACACAGACTGAACGCACACACACAGCTTAATCTACCCCAACCACAGCCAGTGGGTTTATCTATCTATGTATTCATTTATTTGTTTACTTGTTTATCTGTGAATGCCAAGTCTGGAGATAAAGCGTCTTTCCCAAAGTGGAGGGACAATAACACAGACACTACAAAACTGTGTGTGGTTGGCTTCAGTCCATTTGCTTGATCAACTCGCTATAGTGATTTAGCAGAAGCCAGGAAACCCTCAAACACACACACGTATACACCCGCACGCATCCACACACACAATCAAACACAAGCAGCTTAAAAGCATGTTTCTAAACATATCAGGTTCTAGTTTAATGCTACTACAGGTGTAGGATCTTAATTTGAGCCAGGTTGCTATAGCAGGAAAATAATCCTGCAGCAACATGAAATGCTAATTATTATGTGGATTATAATTCCTGGACATTTTTGTTGGGGTTGATACAATTTTTGTAAGGGAAAATCAAGTCTGAAACTGCTCCTGCAACAGATTGGTCAAATTAAGATCCTACATGTGTAGGGTCAACATTGTTTAAATTACGTCATTACCCAGAGGCATATTCCCATATCTTCCTTTGACAATGTCTTTGACAGCCAAGGTTGACTTAAAGATGACAGAGTGACAGGCCGTGATCATTTTAAAAGCTAGATAACTATTAGCATGCTTTACCTGCTCTGAGTTCAAATAAGGACCATGTCGCATCTTAACACACACAAATACATTCGCACACCCACTTGTACGTGTGTGTGTGTGTGTGTGTGTGTGTGTGTGTGTGTGTGTGTGTGTGTGTGTGTGTGTGTGTGTGTGTGTGTGTGTGTGTGTGTGTGTGTGTGTGTGTGTGTGTGTGTGTGTGTGTGTGTGTGTGTGTGTGTGTGTGTGTGTGTGTGTGTGTGTGTGTGTGTGTGTGTGTGTGTGTGTGTGTGTGTGTGTGTGTGTGTGTGTGTGTGTGTGTGTGTGTGTGAGCATAGCAGGAACAGTGGAGTAATGTTCCTCAGCACACAGCTGCTAACTGACAACAAAAGGCCTGTCAGTGTGATTAATGGCAGGGGAAGTATGTGTGTTTCCTGTTTAATACTGTATTGGAGGAGAGGAGAGGTTTAGGAACCACACTAATACATGTGATTTACAGTTTTTCTCAATTTCTAAAACACTAAAACCCATTGGCTGAACAAAGTTCTCAGTTGTCTGGACTCATTTAGCTAATTATGCAGTCTGTTGTCAATACCTTAAACCATTTCACATGGTTAAACGCAATTTGCAGATCTCACTTAGACTTTTCAGCAAAACTCTAAACACATTCTCATTCTCAAAACACATTCTGCACTATAATGCACATACCATCCATACTGGAAAACACAAGTAGCAACAATCAAATACAAATAGAGAAGACATGTCATTGATTGAACACAACCACTCAAAATGGATTTAACCTGTTTCAAATGCTGCGACACAACCAATATAAGCCAGTTCAGAGAGCATAGGTGCATATCTGCAGAGATCTACAGCTGAGGTGGGAGACTCTGTCCATAGGACAACAATCAGTCGTATATTGCACAAATCTGGCCTTTATGGAAGAGTAGCAAGAAGAAAGCCATTTCTTAAAGATATCCATAAAAAGTGTTGTTTAAAGTATGCCACAAGCCACCTTGGAGACACACCAAACATGTGGAAGAAGGTGCTCTGGTCAGATGAAACCAAAATTGAACTTTTTGGCAACAATGCAAAACGTTATGTTTGGCGTAAAAGCAACACAGCTCATCACCCTGAACACACCATCCCCACTGTCAAACATGGTGGTGGCAGCATCATGGTTTGGGCCTGCTTTTCTTCAGCAGGGACAGGGAAGATGGTTAAAATTGATGGGAAGATGGATGGAGCCAAATACAGGACCATTCTGGAAGAAAACCTGATGGAGTCTGCAAAAGACCTGAGACTGGGACGGAAATTTGTCTTCCAACAAGACAATGATCCAAAACATAAAGCAAAATCTACAATGGAATGGTTCAAAAATAAACATATCCAGGTGTTAGAATGGCCAAGTCAAAGTCCAGACCTGAATCCAATCGAGAATCTGTGGAAAGAACTGAAAACTGCTGTTCACAAATGCTCTCCATCCAACCTCACTGAGCTCGAGCTGTTTTGCAAGGAGGAATGCGAAAAAATTTCTGTCTCTCGATGTGCAAAACTGATAGAGACATAACCCAAGCGACTTACAGCTGTAATCGCAGCAAAAGGTGGCGCTACAAAGTATTAACTTAAGGGGGCTGAATAATTTTGCACGCCCAATATTTCAGTGTTTGATTTGTTAAAAAGTTTGAAATATCCAATAAATGTCGTTCCACTTCATGATTGTGTCCCACTTGTTGTTGATTCTTCACAAAAAATACAGTTTTATATCTTTATGTTTGAAGCCTGAAATGTGGCAAAAGGTCGCAAAGAGAGAGAGAGAGAGAGAGAGAGAGCACGCGAGAGAAAGAGAGAGAGAGAAAGAGAGAGAGAAAGAGAGAGAGAAAGAGAGAAAGAGAGAGAGAGAGAGAGAGAGAGAGAGAGAGAGAGAGAGAGAGTTACCTGGGTCGTGTTAAGATACAAACAGGAGAACATAAGCACAGTGAGGAATGAATAGTAGCAAAATGACAGCAGTTGTTGTGATTGTTGACAGCATTTCTGGGAACACAGTGTGTGTGTATTGTTGTAGTCGAACAAAGCAAGTGTTTGTGTGTCATTTTTTCCCCAAACACAGCAAGTGTTTGTTATTGTGGTTGAACACAATGTGTGTGGCTGGTAAATGCATTGTACGTGTGTGTGTCTGTGTGTGTGTGTGTGTGTGTGTGTGTGTGTGTGTGTGTGTGTGTGTGTGTGTGTGTGTGTGTGTGTGTGTGTGTGTGTGTGTGCACGCGTGCGTGTGTGTGTGTGTGCGTTCACGCGTGCGTGCGTACGTGTGTGTGTGTGTGTGCGTGCGTGCATGCGTGTGTGTGTGTGATTGTGCAGAGCAGAAAGAGTGTGGTGAGAAACATAACAGCGGCCAAGTCCCTCTCCTGCCTGCCCTGAACATTGGGGAGACTGAGCACAATTAAAACAACCCTGCTGCAATTATTAGAAGCCTCTTTCCTTCCCTTCTTCCCCCTTCTCCTCTCTTCCCCCTCTCTTTCCCCTTTCTTCCTCTTCTCTCTCCTCCTCCATCTACAAAATAGAGATAAAGACTAGCCCTGGATGCTTGTAATCTTGCACCGAGCTACTTTCAGAATTGGTGGAATTGCAGAAGGGAAAGAGGGAGAGAGGGACTGGGAGAGTTTGACGTTGAAGCGGAGGAGATGAGGAGAGAGAGGAAAGGAGGCTGGGTGTTCCTAATCTTAGCCGGCGGCGCGCGGCTCTGTCGATCTCACAGCGTTTAGGAGAGGCTTATCTCTAACTCCAGCTCTGACGGTACACACACTGGCCTGACACACACACACACACACACACACACACACACACACTACACACTACACACTACACACTACACACACACACAAACAGGGTACCGAGAGACAAAAAGCGGAAATGGAGAGAATGGAAATGAATAGAAATTGTAGATGTTAGCCATCAGCCAGACAGACAGAGAAGTAGTGGAGAGGAGGACAGGAGACAGTAGTCAGGGTCAAGTCTATACCCTGGAGGATGCTTGACTCTGCTCTCTCTCTCTGTCTGCTCTACCGTTCTTGCTATAACATCTGCTCTCACCCCATCTATATTCTGCTTGGTATATCGCTCTCTCTCTCCCCTTCCTTCCTTCCTTCCTTCCTTCCTTCCTTCCTTCCTTCCTTCCTTCCTTCCTTCCTTCCTTCCTTCCTTCCTTCCTTCCTTCCTTCCTTCCTTCCTTCCTTCCTTCCTTCCTTCCTTCCTTCTTCCTTCCTTTCTTCCCTTCTTCTCTCCCTCCCTCTGCCTCTCTCTCTCCCTATTTCTCTCCAGGTCAGTTACTGGCAGAGCCCAGCTATTCACAGACTCCCCACTGACCTGCATTAACACCCAGCTGTCCTGTCCTCCCACTCTCTCCGTTCTGTCCATCTCGCCCTCTTTCTCCTACCCCCCACCTGTCACCACCCTGAGCCATCCGTCATCTCAACCCTCTGCAGCACCTAACCTTTCCTTCACTCACCCCTCATTCCTCACTCCTCACCCCTCATTCCTAAACCTCTCCGCTCACCCATCTTCTGCCATGTCCAAGGTCTGTGTTTACAAGCACGTCTGTGTGACTCTTGCATGTTTGCGTGTGATGTGTTCATACGTAGTTTACATACATGTTCCTATAGAGTTGATATGGATGGGTGACACCTGTCTATATGATCATATGGGGTGTGACAGGAAGCTTGTGGATAGCCCCCCCCCCTTCCTGGTAGGAATGGGTACAGTTCATTAGTTCATCTTACATAACTATGCTAATGAGTCGCTGGTTTTATTGGCCTAATTACACCAGTGGGGATTAAGGCAGATAAAACATGAATTACATAAGAGAGCAGAGAGAGGAGAGCTTTAACATCTGCTCTGCCACATCGTTAACCCTGCCAGCAACGTGGTGTTTTGCTACCGCACAGCCGCTGTCTCAAACTCACAGAGGGAGTTGTGTGTGTGTGTGTACCCTTACAAAAAAAATCTAATGTTAAATATGCAGTTTCAAATATGCAGTTTCACGTTGAGCTTAAATGTCACACGTGAAACCATGTTTAAACATGTATTACATTCAGGTGAAAATCTGACTTTCACATGTGGAATTGAATTGCATTTCCAGAAGTGAAAGTGAGATTTTCACGTGAAAGTTTTTCACATATGAAACTGCAAATTCGATTTTTACAAGATTTTTGCATGTGGACATGCAATTTCACATGTGAGACTTTCACTTTCACATGTAAGAAAACTCTGCATTTGAAAATCTGACTTTCACATGTGGAATTGGAAGTTCACATGTGGAGTTAAAGTAATCCTCACATATGAAACAATTGTGTTAACATGTTGCAGTAGCAATGTTTCCACTGGTGGAATTAGGGTGACCACATTTAAAAAGCCCAATTGCAGGACAAGGAAACGATTTTGAGGGACATTCGCAGAACAGTGGACAGAAAACATTTTTGTGAGGCAGGTTAATGGATCATGTTCAAATGGCGCCATAGTTCTGCTGTATAAAGGTCACTGCATGTTGTCGCTATCGCTAGTTGCTACATCCATTTTTGGACTTATAAATGAATGTTATGTCCCCAATGATACTGTATGTACCCATTGAAGAATATAATGTATAAAGGCCACATGAACTTAGTTCTACTGTCGTACCCCATCAAAACTCTAAATATAAGCTTCTTTTACTCCAAAGTAAATGTAAACAATGATTGTATAACATAAAATCATGGTTAAAACTATCATTTAGATATCATTGATGGTTAGTCCTTGCATCCATAGCGTAGTCTATGGATTTGTGAGTGGTTGCAAGTCTCCGGGCCTATCCTGCCCCTGAACAGGCAGTTAACCCACTGTTCCTAGGCCGTCATTGAAAATAAGAATTTGTTCTTAACTGACTTGCCTAGTTAAATAAAGGTAAAATAAATAAAAAAATCCCTCAGCTTTTTACTGAAACTTTGTTAATATTTCAACTAAGGATTAAATACCTTTAATATACCTTTATAGTGTTATTATATGGTGCAATCATATAGTGTGTCAGTTACTTTGTGCCATTAATAACAAGCAAAACTTCTCAAATTGAGATCAAAATTCTTAGTATTGCAAACTAAAATAAATATATTGAAAGCAAAACATGAACTCAAACGTATTGATAGCGAAACAAAATATTGCAAGGAAATAACAAATGAATTGTAATCGGATGCAAAAACAAAGAATCCAGTGAAAATGTTTTTATGATAACGCGATTAAATAAAATGCCTCGTCTTTGGTTATGTTACCCCGGCCTTTGCTTTAACTGCTTTTTTTGCCAGTTGCAAGTTATTGCACATTCATTCATTCCAGCAACACAGCACCCTCCTTCCCACTGCTGGTTTGCCTCTGAAGCTAAGCAGGCTCGGCCATGATCAGTCCCTAGACCAGAGACCAGATGTACATGGAAGCGAAGAAAAAAATACACTTGTGAAGAAAATGTCACATTTGGGGATTTTTTAAAACACTTGCAACTTCACATGTTTCTGAAACCCACGTCTGACGCATGAAGATTTCAACAAAAAGATCTCAGGATTTTTTCCAATTTGACTTAGGATACTGACGTTTATCCACACTTCTCCAAACACCAAATTTCAAAGTTGCTCCAAATATCAAATTTCTAAGGGGTTTTGAGATCCTGTATTGACTCCTCCATGCTATCAGTACCTGTACATTAAATGAAGCCTATTGGTATTGATTTGAGTATTTGTCTTGCGACCCCTCTCGGACAGATGCCCTTTAAATTCACTACAATATCATTAGCAGAAAAAATAGGATTGCTCTGTCTCGTATCTTGAGTAAAGTTGGATTTAGACACACATAGAGAATCTATTGGATATGTTTATGAGAGGAGATTGCTAAACAGGCCAATTCATTGGTTCCTTCATTACCGCTGGCTTTGTGTGTTGAGTTTCATCAAGGACGAACCCTGGGGCTGGGAAAGTAATTACCTGGGATGATGGAGTCATTCACACAGATACAATGGCAGAATAACTCCACATATCTGTCTGTGTGTGTGTGTGTGTGTGTGTGTGTGTGTGTGTGTGTGTGTGTGTGTGTGTGTGTGTGTGTGTGTGTGTGTGTGTGTGTGTGTGTGTGTGTGTGTGTGTGTGTGTGTGTGTGTGTGTGTGTGTGTGTGTGTGTGTGTGTGTGATTTAAATAAGCCCTCTACCCAGCACTCTTCTCAGCATAGCCCAGGGCAAAGCAACATTTCACAGTAGCCTGTTTCAAAGTGGGAGAACACAGAGTTTACCCCAGGTCTAAATTGGTTCCAGAACAGGGTCGATGTTTTGCTTCTAACTGGGGTGCAACAATGGGTTGTTGTAGGGTTAAGGGGAGGCAGTGTGAAAGGTGGCGCCAGTTATTCATTGGCTAATCCGAGCCCAGGGCTAATGATAACCCTGGGTTACGTGTGGAGAAAAGCCTTTTTATGATTGCTTCGTCTGTACATCTCTCCTTTAATGGTTTATAGACTGTCAAAGATGGATGAAAATAATGATTGTAGGAAAGAAAAGAGACATTAAAACTTGCATTAAACCAATTAACACATTGTGCCAAAAACGTAATTAAAAAAATACAACAAAAAGAGGTGTGGCAAGGTAATGGAATGGAGCCATTGAGTGACCTTAAAGTGTAGATGTTTTACCAAAACCAACTGTACCATTTAAAGTGCATAGATGTACGCTTTAAATTAAAACATTTCCTATAAATGTTCATTGCCATTGAGCATTTATTGTTTTGCCATTGAGAGTGTATGTTTAGACTAGTGCTAGACTATATTTAGGGCAGAGGAAAATAATGCTGATCCTCTAAGGATTCCACAGCATTTACTGTAGAACACCAATGACTTTGAAGCATCCCAGCATGCACTCTGCTAGTCCTGGTGAAACAGCTGTTAATAACGTATAGCCACCAGCCGCGCCGTCCTCTCAACTATGATCCACAAAGGATTGTATCCTCTAAAAGTAACTTTTTATAAAAAAATTGTTACCACACGTGCACTGTTAGATCCACATACATTTTATGATTGCAGTATTTAGTAGTTTCAAAGGTAATACATTTGGATGTTTTTAATGGGTTACCCCTTTTTGGTGACCAATGCAATGTCATCGACACACACATTGGGACACCCTGTCACCTCTAAGGTCAGTGGGGTGTTTTGTTATTAGTTATTTTTATCTCTTACTTTTTTAAAGTATTCTCTTAAAACTGCATTGTTGGCTAAGGGCTTGTAAAGTAAGCATTTCACCTGTTGTATTCGGCGCACGTGACAAATAACATTTGATTTGGATTTGTTTGTGCCTGCGTCCGTGCATGACAATGTGTGTTTACAGAGTCAAAACAGGATTATACATGGTCCTAATGAACTTCAGCCCAGTAGCCTCCCCATGACTCTGTCCTCACTGTTGGCAGAACTAAACAGGCATTGTCCCAGTTCACTGTGCCTAAAGTCCATTATGAACGCTGCTCACAGGCAGGCTGTCCCCATGGAACACTCACATAAACTATAAACACTACATTGGAATTATTTCACAGAGGAAGTTAATTTAAGAAATAAGGAAATCCACAAATACTGTTTTTCAAAGTTCACTTAATTTATGTTATTGTAACGGATTTCCTCCTCTTCGTCTGAGGAGGAGCAAGGATTGGACCAAAACGCAGCGTGGTAAGTGTCCATGTTGATTTATTCAAAAACACAACTGAACACTGGAACAAAATGATAAACGTGAATCAACGAAACCGAAACAGTTCTGTAAGGTGACAACACACACTAGACAGAAAATAAACACCCACAAAACCCAGGTGAAAAAAGGCTACCTAAGTATGGTTTTCAATCAGAGATAACTAACGACACCTGCCTCTGATTGAGAACCATACTAGGCCGAACACAAAAACCAACATAGAAAAACAAACATAGACTGCCCACCCCAACTCACGCCCTGACCATACAAAAACAAAGACAAAACAAAGAAACTAAGGTCAGAACGTGACAGTTATATTTTTTGAGTTAGGTTGCTGTTTTGTTACTGTGAAACTAGTATCTGACTGGGTATTGAACCTAGGTTGCCAGAGAAGCAGAGAACTACTTTCAAATGATGATAAACAGTAGCTGTGTTCGAATACTCATACTAACAGCACTAACCGTAATATTTGTGATGTAAATTGAGTTTATGGTATGCTTATTGGTCATAGTATGGATATAGTTAGTATGCTAAAAGTTCCCGGATGTCTTACTAAATTTGCCAAAATACGAAATATACACTCAGTGGACACTATTTCTGTGCATTTAGGGCCCATAATGCAATTATTCACTAAATGGGCGTGGCTTCACAACGTTTTCAGATGCGAAGAAAAAGGCGGAAAATATGCAGCCAAAGTCCGACGAGAGAGGATACAAATTCATTGCTTTAACTAATTATAACAAATGTTAAGAAAATGTTGAGCAATGTAATAAAGTCATGAATTTTCAAATAAGTTACATTACACGTTATGTTGGCTGACAATTTGTTAGCTACGCTATCCTTATGAACAGCATATCATTACAGCGGTATGTATCAGGTATGTTAGCTACCTATTGTAACGTTAGTTGGCTACTAGTACATCGAACTTGCCAGTATATTTACGTTATGCTATCTAACTAACTACCCAACGTTTATTGACTTGATTATTCACGTCATTCATAGCTTAGCTAAGTGGTATAGTCGATCGGGTCCGTTCGTAAATTTCCTCTTGCTATTTACGCCGATTTCAGAGCACTCTTGTGTGACTGCCAGAGGCAGAGTACAGAATAACTGATGAATTTACAAACGCTCAACACCTGTTGAATGTGACCGGTATCAGTAAATGTCGCTTAATTAAATTGTTGCCAGCAGCACAGTTACAGTCATCAACACTATGGATAACATAAAAACTGACTAACCATCTCTGCTAGGGCGAGTAAAATGGTCAGAGAGAGGTGTTCATTAATTTGTGTCTGGAAGAAGCTAGCAAGTTAGCCAGTTAGATTGGGTGCTTGACTGCCGTTGTGAGGTCAGAACGCTTGGATCAACGGCCAGGGCTTCCAGTGTGTGCTCTGAAAGCTCAGATCTACCCTACTCCTCGGCCAGGGCTTCCAGTGTGTGCTCTGAAAGCTCAGATCTACCCTACTCCTCGGCCAGGCTTCCAGTGTGTGCTCTGAAAGCTCCAAGAGCAAAACGCTCTGAATTTATGAACGGACAATCTGACAACGCCCTGAATTTACGAACGCCCAGAGCGCACTCTGGCACTCCAGATTGAATTTACAAACACACCCGAAGTCTAGCTAGTAATTTGCTATGCTAACAAGCTAGCAAGAGGTTGCATAGCAACAGCATCAACTTCCGGTAGACAGGCGTAGCACTAGTACGCTAAACTGAAAGGATACCGTTCATTTACAGTATTCTAAAATGAATTAATAGTATATAGTATGTAGTATATACTCATTAAGTATCCCGTATACAGTATGTTGGTATGGGTATTCAAACGCAGCTCTTGCCTGTGTGTGCATGTGAGTGTGTGTGTGCGTGTGTGTGTGTGTGTGTGTGTGTGTGTGTGTGTGTGTGTGTGTGTGTGTGTGTGTGTGTGTGTGTGTGTGTGTGTGTGTGTGTGTGTGCGTGTGTGTGTGTGTGTGTGTGTGTGTGTGTGTGTGTGTGTGTGTGTGTGTGTGTGTGTGTGTGTGTGTGTGTGTGCATGCAGGTCTGGGAGCAAGAGAGAAATTTCAGGTGCACATACCATGGGTATGTCATGGGTTTCTATACACACAAGTCATTCCGTTTTTGTCTCTGTTTGTGTGTGTGTGTAGTATGTAGTGTGTGTGTGTGTGTGTGTGTGTGTGTGTGTGTGTGTGTGTGTGTGTGTGTGTGTGTGTGTGTGTGTGTGTGTTTCGTGGCACTGACGTCCATCAGATAAGGCATTCCTCATTAGATAAGTCCCCTTGGTGTCAGCCCTGTCTGAGTGTGTTTAGAGAGCGTGTGTGTGTCTGCTTTGGGAGTGTGTGTCTGGAGATAGCTCACCCTCAATTAAGCCTGAGAACCGCAGTATCACATCATTATCTCTCTGCAATTGAGAGTGAAGCAACTGTGTGTGTGTGTGTGTGTGTGTGTGTGTGTGTGTGTGTGTGTGTGTGTGTGTGTGTGTGTGTGTGTGTGTGTGTGTGTGTGTGTGTGTGTGTGTGTGTGTGTGTGTGTGTGTGTGTGTCTGCGTGCATGTGCTTGAACTCGTTAGCAGGGCAGAGAGAGATAGTGTAAAATGATGATGATAGATATTCAAACTGCCGCAGGAGAAGAACTATGGTTTTGGAGCCTTACTGCAGTGGTTTCTTAACTTCTTTCATTATGCTCTACTCCACTTGAAGGCTTTTCACAAAAATAAAAACATTGTCTTACATCACATCCCAGTGTATAAAAAGGGTACATACAGACAGTGGGTCACAATTCTGACCTCTGTCTTTCAGGGATTGGTTCAACTATGCCAACTATGAGAAAAGCTAGTGCTCTTATGTCAGTAGAGAGTCTCCCCATTCAAGGAGAGGGACATTCGAATACAGACAGACTTTACAGTGAGGAAACACTTTAGTCATTCTGAAATCAGAAGACCTGATTCCTGCTTGGACAACGGCTTTGTGTGTTTCTGTGTGAGTGTGTATATGTTCATTAGTGGCTGCATGTCTGCATATGTGAGAATGTACTGCATGTCTGTATATGTGTGTATGTACTGTATGTCTACATATTTGTATATGTACTGTATGTCTGCACATGTGTATGTCTAAATATGTGAGTATGTACTGCATGTATGCATATTTCTGTATGTCTGTATATGTGTGTATGTCTGCATGTACTGCATGTCTACATATGTGTGTATGTACTGCATGTCTACATATGTGTGTATGTACTGCATGTATGCATATTTCTGTATGTCTGTATATGTGTGTATGTCTGCATGTACTGTATGTCTGCATATGTGTGTATGTACTGCATGTCTACATATGTGTGTGTGTGCTGCATATGTGTGCATGTACTGCATGTCTGCATATGTGTGTATGTACTGCAAATGTGTGCATGTACTGTATGTCTGCACGTGTATGTCTGCGCATGTCTACATATTTGTGTATGTACTGTGTCTCTGCAAATGTGTGTATGTCTGCATATGTGTGTATGTACAACATGTCTGCATATTTGTGTATGTACTGTATGTCTGCATATGTGTGTATGTACTGCATATCTGCAAATGTGTGTATGTCTGCATATGTGTGTATGTACTGCATATGTGTGTATGTACTGCATGTCTGCATATGTGTGTATGTACTGTATGTCAGCATATGTGTGTATGTACTGTGTGTCTGCATATGTGTGTTTGTACTGTGTGTCTGCATATGTGTGTATGTACAACATGTCTGCATATGTGTGTATGTACTGTATGTCTGCATATGTGTGTATGTACTGCATATCTGCAAATGTGTGTATGTCTGCATATGTGTGTATGTACTGCATATGTGTGTATGTACTGCATGTCTGCATATGTGTGTATGTACTGTATGTCAGCATATGTGTGTATGTACTGTGTGTCTGCATATGTGTGTTTGTACTGTGTGTCTGCATATGTGTGTATGTACTGCATATGTGTGTATGTCTGCATATGTGTATATGTCTGCACATGTGTCTCTGTCTGCATATGTGTGTATGTACTGCATGTCTGCATATGTGTGTATGTACAGCATGTCTCCATATGTGTGTATGTACTGTATGTCAGCATATATGTGTATGTACTGTATGTCTGCATATGTGTGTATGTCTGCAAATGTCTGCAAATCAAATCAAATCAAAATCAAATCAAATCAAATCAAATCAAATTTTATTTGTCACATACACATGGTTAGCAGATGTTAATGCGAGTGTAGCGAAATGCTTGTGCTTCTAGTTCCGACAATGCAGTAATAACGAGCAAGTAATCTAACTAACAATTCCAAAAAAAACTACTGTCATACACAGTGTAAGGGGATAAAGAATATGTACATAAGGATATATGAATGAGTGATGGTACAGAGCAGCATAGGCAAGATACAGTAGATGATATCGAGTACAGTATATACATATGAGATAAGTATGTAAACCAAGTGGCATAGTTAAAGTGGCTAGTGATACATGTATTGCATAAGGATGCAGTCGATGATATAGAGTACAGTATCAACGTATGCATATGAGATGAACAATGTAGGGTAAGTAACATTATATAAGGTAGCATTGTTTAAAGTGGCTAGTGATATATTTACATCATTTCCCATCAATTCCCATGATTAAAGTGGCTGGAGTAGAGTCAGTGTCATTGACAGTGTGTTGGCAGTAGCCACTCAATGTTAGTGGTGGCTGTTTAACAGTCTGATGGCCTTGAGATAGAAGCTGTTTTTCAGTCTCTCGGTCCCAGCTTTGATGCACCTGTACTGACCTCGCCTTCTGGATGGCAGCGGGGTGAACAGGCAGTGGCTCGGGTGGTTGATGTCCTTGATGATCTTTATGGCCTTCCTGTAGCATCGGGTGGTGTAGGTGTCCTGGAGGGCAGGTAGTTTGCCCCCGGTGATGCGTTGTGCAGACCTTACTACCCTCTGGAGAGCCTTACGGTTGTGGGCGGAGCAGTTGCCGTACCAGGCGGTGATACAGCCCGCCAGGATGCTCTCGATTGTGCATCTGTAGAAGTTTGTGAGTGCTTTTGGTGACAAGCCGAATTTCTTCAGCCTCCTGAGGTTGAAGAGGCGCTGCTGTGCCTTCTTCACGGTGCTATCTGTGTGGGTGGACCAATTCAGTTTGTCTGTGATGTGTATGCCGAGGAACTTAAAACTTGCTACCCTCTCCACTACTGTTCCATCGATGTGGATAGGGGGGTGTTCCCTCTGCTGTTTCCTGAAGTCCACAATCATCTCCTTAGTTTTGTTGACGTTGAGTGTGAGGTTATTTTCCTGACACCACACTCCGAGGGCCCTCACCTCCTCCCTGTAGGCCGTCTCGTCGTTGTTGGTAATCAAGCCTACCACTGTTGTGTCGTCCGCAAACTTGATGATTGAGTTGGAGGCGTGCGTAGCCACGCAGTCGTGGGTGAACATGGAGTACAGGAGAGGGCTCAGAACGCACCCTTGTGGGGCCCCAGTTTTGAGGATCAGCGGGGTGGAGATGTTGTTGCCTACCCTCACCACCTGGGGGCGGCCCGTCAGGAAGTCCAGTACCCAGTTGCACAGGGCGGGGTCGAGACCCAGGGTCTCGAGCTTGATGACGAGCTTGGAGGGTACTATGGTGTTAAATGCCGAGCTGTAGTCGATGAACAGCATTCTCACATAGGTATTCCTCTTGTCCAGATGGGTTAGGGCAGTGTGCAGTGTGGTTGAGATTGCATCGTCTGTGGACCTATTTGGGTGGTAAGCAAATTGGAGTGGGTCTAGGGTGTCAGGTAGGGTGGAGGTGATATGGTCCTTGACTAGCCTCTCAAAGCACTTCATGATGACGGAAGTGAGTGCTACGGGGCGGTAGTCGTTTAGCTCAGTTACCTTAGCTTGCTTGGGAACAGGAACAATGGTGGCCCTCTTGAAGCATGTGGGAACAGCAGACTGGGATAGGGATTGATTGAATATGTCCGTAAACACACCAGCCAGCTGGTCTGCGCATGCTCTGAGGGCGCGGCTGGGGATGCCGTCTGGGCCTGCAGCCTTGCGAGGGTTAACACGTTTAAATGTTTTACTCACCTCGGCTGCAGTGAAGGAGAGGCCGCATGTTTTGGTTGCAGGCCGTGTCAGTGGCACTGTATTGTCCTCCTTTAGTCTGCCTGGGAGCAAGACATCCTGGTCCGTGACGGGGCTGGTTTTAATTTTGTAATCCGTGATTGACTGTAGACCCTGCCACATACCTCTTGTGTCTGAGCCGTTGAATTGAGATTCTACTTTGTCTCTATACTGACGCTTAGCTTGTTTGATTGCCTTGCGGAGGGAATAGCTACACTGTTTGTATTCGGTCATATTTCCGGTCACCTTGCCCTGATTAAAAGCAGTGGTTCGCGCTTTCAGTTTCACGCGAATGCTGCCATCAATCCACGGTTTCTGGTTTGGGAATGTTTTAATCGTTGCTATGGGAACGACATCTTCAACGCACGTTCTAATGAACTCGCACACCGAATCAGCGTATTCGTCAATGTTGTTGTCTGACGCAATACGAAACATATCCCAGTCCACGTGATGGAAGCAGTCTTGGAGTGTGGAATCAGATTGGTCGGACCAGCGTTGAACAGACCTCAGCGCGGGAGCTTCTTGTTTTAGTTTCTGTCTGTAGGCAGGGATCAACAAAATGGAGTCGTGGTCAGCTTTTCCGAAAGGAGGGCGGGGCAGGGCCTTATATGCGTCGCGGAAGTTAGAATAGCAGTGATCCAAGGTTTTGTCAGCCCTGGTTGCGCAATCGATATGCTGATACAATTTAGGGAGTCTTGTTTTCAGATTAGCCTTGTTAAAATCCCCAGCTACAATGAATGCAGCCTCAGGATGTATGGATTCCAGTTTGCAAAGAGTCAAATAAAGTTTGTTCAGAGCCATCGATGTGTCTGCTTGGGTGGGAATATATACGGCTGTGATTATAATCGAAGAGAATTCCCTTGGTAGATAATGCGGTCGACATTTGATTGTGAGGAATTCTAAATCAGGTGAACAGAACGACTTGAGTTCCTGTATGCTTTTGTGACCACACCATGTCTCGTTAGCCATAAGGCATACGCCCCCGCCCCTCTTCTTACCAGAAAGATGTTTGTTTCTGTCGGCGCGATGCGTGGAGAAACCAGCTGGCTGCACCGACTCCGATAGCATCTCTCCAGTGAGCCATGTTTCCGTGAAGCAAAGAACGTTACAGTCTCTGATGTCCCTCTGGAATGATACCCTTGCTAGGATGACATCAACCTTGTTGTCAAGAGACTGGACATTGGCGAGAAGTATACTGGGGAGTGGTGCACCATGAGCCCGTCTCCGGAGTCTGACCAGAAGACCGCTACGTTTCCCTCTTTTACGAAGTCGTTTTTTTGGGTCGCCGGCTGGGATCCATTCCGTTGTCCTGGGTGAAAGGCAGAACACAGGATCCGCTTCGCGAAAGTCATATTCTTGGTCGTACTGATGGTGAGTTGACGCTGCTCTTATATTCAGTAGTTCTTCTCGACTGTATGTAATGAAACCTAAGATGACCTGGGGTACTAATGTAAGATATATACTGTATGTCTGCATATGTGCATATGTACTGCACATGTGTTTATGTACTGCATGTATGTACTGCATGTCTGCATATGTGTGTATGTCTGCATATGTGTGTATGTGTGTATGTACTGCATGTCTGCAATGTGTGTATGTACTGCATGTCTGCATATGTGTGTATGTACTGCATATGTGTGCATGTACTGTGTGTCTGCATATGTGTGTATGTACTGCATGTCTGCATATGTGTGCATGTACTGTATGTACTGCATATGTGTGCATGTACTGCATGTCTGCATATGTGTGTATGTACTGCATATGTATGTATGTCTGTAAATGTCTGCATGTACTGTATGTCTGCATATGTGTTTATGACTGCATATGTGTTTATGTCTGCATATGTATGTATGTCTGCATATGGGTGTATGTCTGCACATGTGTGTCTGTCAGCATATGTGTGTATGTACTGCATGTCTGCATATGTGTGTATGTACTGCATGTCTGCATATGTGTGTATGTCTGCATATGTGTTCATGTACTGTATGTTTGCATGTACTGTGTGTCTGCATATGTGTGTATGTACTGCATGTCTACATATGTGTGTATGTACTGCATGTGTGCATATGTTTGTATGTCTGCAAATGTCTGCATGTACTGTGTGTCTGCATATGTGCGTATGTACTGCATATGTGTGTATGTACTGCATGTCTGTATGTGTGCGTCTGTACTGCATGTCTGCATATGTGCGTATGTACTGCATATGTGTGTATGTACTGTGTGTCTGCATATATGTGTATGTCTGCATATGTGTGTCTGTACTGCATGTCTGCATGTGTGTGTGTATGTACTGCATGTATGCCTATTTGTGTATGTCTGCATATGTGTGTATGTCTGCAAATGTCTGCATGTACTGCATGTCTACATATGTGTGTATGAACTGTATGTCTGAATATGTGAGTATGTCTGCATGTGTGTGTGTATGTACTGCATGTCTGCATATGTGTGTATGTCTGCAAATGTCTGTATGTACTGCATGTATACATATGTGTGTGTATGTACTGCATGTCTGCATATGTGTGTATGTCTGCATATGTATGTATGTCTGCATATATGTGTACGTCTGCAAATGTCTGCATGTACTGTATGTCTGCATATGTGTGTATGTACTGCATATGTGTGCATGTACTGCATGTCTGCATATGTGTGTATGTAATGTATTCCTGCATATTTGTGTATGTACTGTATGTCTGCATAGGTATGTATGTACTTCATATCTACAAATTAGTGTATGTCTGCATATGTGTGTATGTACTGCATATGTGTGCATGTACTCCATGTCTGCATATGTGTGCATGTACTGCATATGTGTGCATGTACTGCATGTCTGCATATGTGTGTATGTAATGTATTTCTGCATATTTGTGTATGTACTGTATGTCTGCATATGTATGTATGTACTTCATATCTACAAATTAGTGTATATCTGCATATGTGTGTATGTACTGCATATCTGCAAATGTGTGTATGTCTGCATATGTGTGTATGTACAGCATGTCTGCATATTTTTGATTGCACTGCACATGTGTGTATGTCTGCAAATGTCTGCATGTACTGTATGTCTGCATATGTGTGCATGTACTGCATATGTGTGCTTGTACTGCATGTCTGCATATGTGTGTATGTAATGTATTTCTGCATATTTGTGTATGTACTGTATGTCTGCATATGTATGTATGTACTTCATATCTACAAATTAGTGTATATCTGCATATGTGTGTATGTACTGCATATCTGCAAACGTGTGTATGTCTGCATATGTGTGTATGTACTGCATGTCTGCATATGTGTGCATGTACTGTATGTCAGCCTATGTGTGTATGTACTGCAGATGTGTGTGTGTGTACTGCATATGTGTGTATGTGTGTATGTACTGCATATGTGTGCATGTGCTGTGTGTCTGTGCATGTGTGTATGTACTGTACGTCTGCATATGTGTGTATGTACTGCATATGTGTGTATGTGTGTATGTACTGCATGTGTGTATGTGCTGTGTCTGTGTATGTGTGTATGTACTGTACGTCTGCATATGTGTGTATGTACTGTATGTCTGCATATGTGTGTATGTACTGTATGTCTTCATATGTGTGTATGTACTGTATGTACTGCATATGTGTGTATGTACTGTATGTCTGCATATGTGTGTATGTACTGCATATCTGATCACTTGCATTGTTACATGGAACACACGACAGACACTGATAACGGAATTTGTCACTCTGCAAGGACCTCTAAGCTGCTGCTGCTCTACATGAGCCACTGCACTCAAGAGCACTGTGTGTGTGTCCGTGTCAGCGTGTGTGTGTGTCTGTCCATGTGATTGTGTGACTGGATATAATGTGATGGGTTGTGTTTGTATTTACAGTATGACAGTATTTGCAAGAATATAATGCATACCGTATATGAATGTTTAGAGTGATACTGCATGCGTGTGTGTGCATGTGGGTGTGTTTGTTTAGAGTTCTGGCGTGATTGTGTGTGTGTGTGTGTGTGTGTGTGTGTGTGTGTGTGTGTGTGTATGTGTGTGTGTGTGTGTGTGTGTGTGTGTGTGTGTGTGTGTGTGTATGTGTGTGTGATTTCTTGCTAGCGTGAGCAAGAGTGTGTCCTTGTTGCTTCCGTGACTTGCCAGGAAGCCCCCTGCTGTTCTACTGAGTGCCTCCTCTTCAGACGCATTAAATTGTGATGAGAGTGTGTGTGCGTGTGTGCGTGCCTGTGTGCGTGCCTGTGTGTGTGTGTGTGTGTGTGTGTGTTGTGTGTGTGTGTGTGTGTGTGTGTGTGTGTGTGTGTGTGTGTGTGTGTGTGTGTGTGTGTGTGTGTGTGTGTGTGTGTGTGTGTGTGTGTGTGTGTCGTGTGTGTGTGTGTGTGTGTGTGTGTGCATGCAGGTCAGGGAGCAAGAGAGAGATTTCAGGTGCACATACCATGGGTATGTAATGGGTTTCTATACACACAAGTCATTCAGTGCCTCTGTGGCTGTGATCGTGCGTGTGTGCGTCCCTCAGGTCCATTTTAGTAAGTTGCGTGCCGCGTTGGCTGCTCAACGACATCTCATGGTTTTACTAACATTTTTCCAAATGTCATTTTTCAAAGTTTCTCCAAACGTCAAATTTCAAAGTTTCTTTGATGGTTTAGTTTGGGATAGGGTTGTGGTTACAATAGAAACAACGAAATGGTTAAGTTTAGGCATTAATAGCGTAATAGCACTCACTTTTGCCCCTAGTTGACAGTTTTTAAGTCATCGGCCGACGTTCTGGCTACCTGAACAGACATCGGATTTTGCCTTGGACCCTGAGCCATCTGGTTGGGCTGCTGGGAATGGAGGAGTGAGGGAAAGGAGGAAACTAGGATGGAAGGAGGGAGGAGGAGGGTACATGGTGGGTAATTGGCTCTTAAGTGCTGCACATGCCTTTACCCAAGAGTCTCCTCTCCACTGCTCTCATGGCAGAGGCAAACTCCAACCACTTATCCTCTCCACTGGCAGTCACCTCAACACACACACACACACACACACACACACACACACACACACACACACACACACACACACACACACACACACACACACACACACACACACACACACACACACACACACACACACTTCCAAGACTGCCTGAGGGACCAGAGGAGATGCAGTGGGGCTGATGGACAAGTCAGAGGGAGGGCCATGGGAGCACTTGAAGGACACTAGGGAACATAAACATGGCTGTTACAGGAGACTACATTCATATGTCTACTGTCTGAACCCTTACTGGACATATTCAGTCATTCATAGTTCCACTCCATAGTATATGTTAATTTACAAAGTCAACCAATATATGCAAATCCCATGAACCTACTTTGTCACAACAGAAAAAGGTCCGATCTTGTTCAAGCATACAAGCTAAAATAGCACAGATGAAAGATACGGGCAGTGACAGTAGTCAGCCAATCACTTCCTTCAAGAAGAATCCCTGACAATAAATCCAAGAAGAGTTAATTAACCAGGAAGTAAGAAGCTAGAAGCCTAGATGGAGAAGGCTCCCCAAGAACTCTGTATTCTAGCCAGTGAGATGAAAAAAGTTGTTGTGTGACAGTGAGCAAAATAAATCATTGTATCTGTGAAGTTTGTTTCTGGGCCACATGAAAAAACACTCAAACTTCCTCCTTCTGCCTCTCTCCTTCCATTTCTGTCTCCCTTTCTCCCACCCAACGACCCACTGTCTCACTCTCTCCTCTCACCCTTCCTCTCTCTTCCATACCTTCCCTCTTTTCTTCTCCCCCTCTCTCCTTCATCCTCTCACGCACACACAGATGTCTAAGTGTGACATTGAGTGAGAGAAGCACTCTCACAATGTTACTTAACAAACTCACTCAGGCATACACACATATTTTATGTGTCTGACCTGATTTTCATTCATGTGTATGCAAGTCTACATTTTCGGGGATTTCAGTAAAACATGCCATACATAATTGACTAAGTATGAATGTTAAGAAAGAAGTAGAAATGAGAAATACTAAATTATGTCCAATAATCTCACAAACCATGGACATTTATCAGTATTCTACAGCCTCCCACACATCATCACTTCATTCACTTTATTATCAGTATTCTACAGCCTCCCACACATCATCACTTTATTTACTTTATTATCAGTATTCTACAGCCTCCCACACATCATCACTTTATTATCAGTATTCTACAGCCTCCCACACATCATCACTTTGTTTACTTTATTATCACTATTCTACATCCGTCCACACATCATCACTTTATTATCAGTATTCTACAGCCTCCCACACATCATCACTTTATTTACTTTATTATCAGTATTCTACAGCCTCCCACACATCATCACTTTATTATCAGTATTCTACAGCCTTCCACACATCATCACTTTATTTACTTTATTATCAGTATTCTACAGCCTTCCACACATCATCACTTTATTTACTTTGTTAACAGTATTCTACAGCCTCCCACACATCATCACTTTATTTACTTTATTATCAGTATTCTACAGCCTCCCACACATCATCACTTTATTTACTTTATTATCAGTATTCTACAGCCTCCCACACATCATCACTTTATTTACTTTATTATCAGTATTCTACAGCCTCCCACACATCATCACTTTATTATCAGTATTCTACAGCCTTCCACACATCATCACTTTATTTACTTTGTTAACAGTATTCTACAGCCTCCCACACATCATCACTTTATTATCAGTATTCTACAGCCTCCCACACATCATCACTTTATTTACTTTATTATCAGTATTCTACAGCCTCCCACACATCATCACTTTATTATCAGTATTCTACAGCCTCCCACACATCATCACTTTATTATCAGTATTCTACAGCCTCCCACACATCATCACTTTATTATCAGTATTCTACAGCCTCCCACACATCATCACTTTATTATCAGTATTCTACAGCCTTCCACACATCATCACTTTATTATCAGTATTCTTCAGCCTCCCACACGTCATCACTTTATTATCAGTATTCTACAGCCTTCCACACATCATCACTTTATTATCAGTATTCTACAGCCTTCCACACATCATCACTTTATTATCAGTATTCTACAGCCTCCCACACATCATCACTTTATTATCAGTATTCTACAGCCTCCCACACATCATCACTTTATTTACTTTATTATCAGTATTCTACAGCCTTCCACACATCATCACTTTATTATCAGTATTCTACAGCCTTCCACACATCATCACTTTATTATCAGTATTCTACAGCCTTCCAAACATCATCACTTTATTTACTTTATTATCAGTATTCTACAGCCTTCCAAACATCATCACTTTATTATCAGTATTCTACAGCCTTCCACATATCATCACTTTATTTACTTTATTATCAGTATTCTACAGCCTTCCACACATCATCACTTTATTATCAGTATTCTACAGCCTCCCACACATCATCACTTTATTATCAGTATTCTACAGCCTCCCACACATCATCACTTTATTATCAGTATTCTACAGCCTCCCACACATCATCACTTTATTTACTTTATTATCAGTATTCTACAGCCTTCCGCACATCATCACTTTATTATCAGTATTCTACAGCCTTCCAAACATCATCACTTTATTTACTTTATTATCAGTATTCTACAGCCTTCCAAACATCATCACTTTATTATCAGTATTCCACAGCCTTCCACACATCATCACTTTATTTACTTTATTATCAGTATTCTACAGCCTTCCACACATCATCACTTTATTATCAGTATTCTACAGCCTCCCACACATCATCACTTTATTATCAGTATTCTACAGCCTTCCACACATCATCACTTTATTATCAGTATTCTACAGCCTTCCACACATCATCACTTTATTATCAGTATTCTACAGCCTTCCACACATCATCACTTTATTATCAGTATTCTACAGCCTTCCACACATCATCACTTTATTATCAGTATTCTACAGCCTTCCACACATCATCACTTTATTATCAGTATTCTACAGCCTTCCACACATCATCACTTTATTTACTTTATTATCTGTATTCTACAGCCTTCCACACATCATCACTTTATTATCAGTATTCTTCAGCCTCCACACATCATCACTTTATTTTATTTACTTTATTATCAGTATTCTACAGCCTCCACACACTTTATTATCATCACTTTATTCACTTTATTATCAGTATTCTACAGCCTTCCACACATCATCACTTTATTTACTTTATTATCAGTATTCTACAGCCTCCCACACATCATCACTTTATTATCAGTATTCTACAGCCTCCCACACATCATCACTTTATTTACTTTATTATCAGTATTCTACAGCCTTCCAAACATCATCACTTTATTATCAGTATTCTACAGCCTTCCACACATCATCACTTTATTTACTTTATTATCAGTATTCTACAGCCTTCCACACATCATCACTTTATTACAGCCTCCCACACATCATCACTTTATTATCAGTATTCTACAGCCTCCCACACATCCACTTTATTATCATCATCCACACATCACTTTATTTACTTTATTATCAGTATTCTACAGCCTTCCACACATCATCACTTTATTATCAGTATTCTTCAGCCTCCCACACATCATCACTTTATTTACTTTATTATCAGTATTCTACAGCCTCCCACACATCATCACTTTATTTACTTTATTATCAGTATTCTACAGCCTTCCACACATCATCACTTTATTATCAGTATTCTACAGCCTCCCACACATCATCACTTTATTATCAGTATTCTACAGCCTCCCACACATCATCACTTTATTTACTTTATTATCAGTATTCTACATCAATCCACACTTCATCACTTTATTATCAGTATTCTACATCCATCCACACTTCATCTCTTTATTATCAGTATTCTACAGCCTTCCACACATCATCACTTTATTATCAGTATTCTACAGCCTTCCACACATCATCACTTTATTATCAGTATTCTACAGCCTTCCACACATCATCACTTTATTATCAGTATTCTACAGCCTTCCACACATCATCACTTTATTATCAGTATTCTACAGCCTCCACACATCATCACTTTATTATCAGTATTCTACAGCCTTCCACACATCATCACTTTATTATCAGTATTCTACAGCCTCCACACATCCACACATCATCACTTTATTTACTTTATTATCAGTATTCTACAGCCTTCCACACATCATCACTTTATTATCAGTATTCTTCAGCCTCCCACACATCATCACTTTTTATTTACTTTATTATCAGTATTCTTTAGCCTACAGCCTTCCACACATCATCACTTTATTTACTTTATTATCAGTATTCTACAGCCTCCCACACATCATCACTTTATTATCAGTATTCTACAGCCTCCCATCATCATCACAGTATTTACATCCACACATTACTTTATTATCAGTATTCTACAGCCTTCCACACATCATCACTTTATTATCAGTATTCTACAGCCTTCCACACATCATCACTTTATTTACTTTATTATCAGTATTCTACAGCCTTCCACACATCATCACTTTATTATCAGTATTCTACAGCCTCCCACACATCATCACTTTATTATCAGTATTCTACAGCCTTCCACACATCATCACTTTATTTACTTTATTATCTGTATTCTACAGCCTTCCACACATCATCACTTTATTATCAGTATTCTTCAGCCTCCCACACATCATCACTTTATTTACTTTATTATCAGTATTCTACAGCCTCCCACACATCATCACTTTATTTACTTTATTATCAGTATTCTACAGCCTTCCACACATCATCACTTTTTATTATCAGTCAGTATTCTACAGCCTCCCACACATCATCACTTTATTATCAGTATTCTACAGCCTCCCACACATCATCACTTTATTATCAGTATTCTCACAGCCTCCCACACATTATTCACTTTTTATTTATCTCACTTTATTATCAGTATTCTACATCAATCCACACTTCATCACTTTATTATCAGTATTCTACATCCATCCACACTTCATCTCTTTATTATCAGTATTCTACAGCCTTCCACACATCATCACTTTATTATCAGTATTCTACATCCTTCCACACATCATCACTTTATTATCAGTATTCTACATCCTTCCACACATCATCACTTTATTATCAGTATTCTACATCCTTCCACACATCATCACTTTATTTTATTCTGTCCACATCATCATCAAATCAGCCTTCCACACATCATCTCATGTCAAGTCCATCTAGTATTCAGCACAATAATGCAGACACATCACATATCATTCACACACACATCACACAAACAAGCCTTCCACACAACAAACAAACCCACACTTTATTACATACAGTGGAGCAAATCATCACTTTATTTCAGTCAGCCACCAATTGTTCTACAGTTCTCCACACATCCTGTAATTTTCATTATCGTATTCTACAGCCTCCCACACATCATCACTTTATTATCAGTATTCTACAGCCTTCCACACATCATCACTTTATTATCAGTATTCTACAGCATTCCACACATCATCACTTTATTATCAGTATTCTACAGCCTCCACACATCATCACTTTATTTACTTTATTATTATTCTTCCACACATTTATTATCAGTATTCTACAGCCTTCCACACATCATCACTTTATTATCAGTATTCTACAGCCTTCCACACATCATCACTTTATTATCAGTATTCTACAGCCTTCCACACATCATCACTTTATTTACTTTATTATCAGTATTCTACAGCCTCCCACACATCATCACTTTATTTACTTTATTATCAGTATTCTACAGCCTCCCACACATCATCACTTTATTTCACTTTATTATCAGTATTCTACAGCCTCCCACACATCATCAGTATTCTTTCCCACATTTATTTACTTTATTATCAGTATTCTACAGCCTTCCAGCCTTCATCCACACATCATCACTTTATTATCAGTATTCACATCATCACTTTATTATCAGTATTCTACAGCCTTCCACACATCATCACTTTATTATCAGTATTCTACAGCCTCCACACATCATCACTTTATTATCATCACTTTATTATCAGTATTCTCAGCCTCCCACACATCATCACTTTATTATCAGTATTCTACAGCCTCCACACATCATCTTTATTATCCACACATCATCACTTTATTATCAGTATTCTACAGCCTTCCACACATCATCACTTTATTATCAGTATTCTACAGCCTCCCACATCATCCTTTATTATCAGTATTCTACAGCCTTCCACACATCATTTATTATCAGTATTCTACAGCCTTCTACCACACATCATCACTTTATTATCAGTATTCTACAGCCTTCCACACATCATCACTTTATTATCAGTATTCTACAGCCTCCCACACATCATCACTTTATTATCAGTATTCTACAGCCTCCCACACATCATCACTTTATTTACTTTATTATCAGTATTCTACAGCCTTCCACACATCATCACTTTATTATCAGTATTCTACAGCCTTCCACACATCATCACTTTATTATCAGTATTCTACAGCCTTCCAAACATCATCACTTTATTTACTTTATTATCAGTATTCTACAGCCTTCCAAACATCATCACTTTATTATCAGTATTCTACAGCCTTCCACACATCATCACTTTATTTACTTTATTATCAGTATTCTACAGCCTTCCACACATCATCACTTTATTATCAGTATTCTACAGCCTCCCACACATCATCACTTTATTATCAGTATTCTACAGCCTCCCACACATCATCACTTTATTATCAGTATTCTACAGCCTCCCACACATCATCACTTTATTATCAGTTTATTATCAGTATCAGTCTACAGCCTCCACACATCATCACTTTATTTATCTTTATTATCAGTATTCTACAGCCTTCACATCATCATCACTTTATTATCAGTATTCTACAGCCTCCCACACATCATCACTTTATTTACTTTATTATCAGTATTCTACAGCCAACATCATCACTTTATTATCAGTATTCTACATCCAAACATCACTTTATTTACTTTATTTATTCTACATCCAAACAGTATTTATTATCAGCCTTCCACACATCATCACTTTATTTACTTTATTATCAGTATTCTACAGCCTTCCACACATCATCACTTTATTATCAGTATTCTACAGCCTTCCACACATCATCACTTTATTATCAGTATTCTACAGCCTTCCACACATCATCACTTTATTATCATTCTACAGCCTTCCACACATCATCACTTTATTATCAGTATTCTACAGCCTTCCACACATCATCACTTTATTATCAGTATTCTACAGCCTTCCACACATCATCACTTTATTATCAGTATTCTACAGCCTTCACACATCATCACTTTATTTCATCTGTATTTATTTCCACACATCATCACTTTATTATCAGTATTCTACAGCCTTCCACATCATCACTTTCACTTTATTATCAGTATTCTACAGCCTCCATCACATCATCACTTTATTTACTTTATTATCAGTATTCTACAGCCTCCCACACATCATCACTTTATTATCAGTATTCTACAGCCTCCCACACATCATCTTTATTACTTTATTTACTTTATTATCAGTATTCTACAGCCTTCCACACATCATCACTTTATTATCAGTATTCTACAGCCTTCCACACATCATCACTTTATTATCAGTATTCTACAGCCTCCCACACATCATCACTTTATTATCAGTATTCTACAGCCTCCCACACATCATCACTTTATTATCAGTATTCTACAGCCTCCCACACATCATCACTTTATTTACTTTATTATCAGTATTCTACAGCCTTCCACACATCATCACTTTATTATCAGTATTCTACAGCCTTCCACACATCATCACTTTATTTACTTTATTATCAGTATTCTACAGCCTTCCACACATCATCACTTTATTATCAGTATTCTACAGCCTCCCACACATCATCACTTTATTATCAGTATTCTACAGCCTTCCACACATCATCACTTTATTTACTTTATTATCAGTATTCTACAGCCTTCCACACATCATCACTTTATCATCACTTTATTATCAGTATTCTACATCAATCCACACTCCACACATCATCACTTTATTATCAGTATTCTACATCCATCCACACTTCCACACATCATCACTTTATTATCAGTATTCTACAGCCTTCCACACATCATCACTTTATTATCAGTATTCTACAGCCTTCCACACATCATCACTTTATTTACTTTATTATCAGTATTCTACAGCCTCCACACATCATCACTTTATTATCAGTATTCTACAGCCTTCCACACATCATCACTTTATTATCAGTATTCTACAGCCTTCCACACATCATCACTTTAT
This sequence comes from Oncorhynchus tshawytscha, assembly GCF_018296145.1. NCBI lineage: Eukaryota > Metazoa > Chordata > Actinopteri > Salmoniformes > Salmonidae > Oncorhynchus > Oncorhynchus tshawytscha. The sequence goes on along the minus strand of NC_056430.1, from coordinate 31,118,955 downwards.
TATCAGTATTCTACAGCCTTCCACACATCATCACTTTATTATCAGTATTCTACAGCCTTCCCACATCATCACTTTATTCACTTTATTATCAGTATTCTACAGCCTTCCACACATCATCACTTTATTATCATTACTTTATTATCAGTATTCTCAGCCTTCCACACACATCATCACTTTATTTACTTTATTATCAGTATTCTACAGCCTCCCACACATCATTTTATTTACTTTATTATCAGTATTCTACAGCCTTCCACACATCATCACTTTATTATCAGTATTCTACAGCCTCCCACACATCATCTTTATTTACTTTATTATCAGTATTCTACAGCCTTCCAAACATCATCACTTTATTATCAGTATTCTACAGCCTTCCACACATCATCACTTTATTTCACTTTATTATCAGTATTCTACAGCCTTCCACACATCATCACTTTATTTATCAGCCTCCACACATTCTATCAGCCTCCCACACATCATCACTTTATTATCAGTATTCTACAGCCTTCCACACATCATCACTTTATTTACTTTATTATCTGTATTCTACAGCCTTCCACACATCATCACTTTATTATCAGTATTCTTCAGCCTCCCACACATCATCACTTTATTTACTTTATTATCAGTATTCTACAGCCTCCCACACATCATCACTTTATTTACTTTATTATCAGTATTCTACAGCCTTCCACACATCATCACTTTATTATCAGTATTCTACAGCCTCCCACACATCATCACTTTATTATCAGTATTCTACAGCCTCCCACACATCATCACTTTATTTACTTTATTATCAGTATTCTACAGCCTCCCACACATCATCACTTTATTTACTTTATTATCAGTATTCTACATCAATCCACACTTCATCACTTTATTATCAGTATTCTACATCCATCCACACTTCATCTCTTTATTATCAGTATTCTACAGCCTTCCACACATCATCACTTTATTATCAGTATTCTACATCCTTCCACACATCATCACTTTATTATCAGTATTCTACATCCTTCCACACATCATCACTTTATTTACTTTATTATCAGTATTCTACAGCCTTCCACACATCATCACTTTATTTTCACAAATTCTGTGCATCAAATCATGCCTCTCATGTCAAGTCCCTAGCAAGCACACAATAATGCAGACACACGGACATACACACACACACACACAAACAAGCAAACAAACAAACCCACATATGTACATACAGTGGAGCAAAAAAGTATTTAGTCAGCCACCAATTGTGCAAGTTCTCCCACTTAAAAAGATGAGAGAGGCCTGTAATTTTCATCATCGGTACAGCCTCCCACACATCATCACTTTATTATCAGTATTCTACAGCCTCCCACACATCATCACTTTATTATCAGTATTCTACAGCCTTCCACACATCATCACTTTATTATCAGTATTCTACAGCCTCCCACACATCATCACTTTATTTACTTTATTATCAGTATTCTACAGCCTTCCACACATCATCACTTTATTATCAGTATTCTACATCCTTCCACACATCATCACTTTATTTACTTTATTATCAGTATTCTACAGCCTTCCACACATCATCACTTTATTTTCACAAATTCTGTGCATCAAATCATGCCTCTCATGTCAAGTCCCTAGCAAGCACACAATAATGCAGACACACGGACATACACACACACACACACACACAAACAAGCAAACAAACCCACATATGTGCATACAGTGGAGCAAAAAAATATTTAGTCAGCCACCAATTGTGCAAGTTCTCCCACTTAAAAAGATGAGAGAGGCCTGTAATTTTCATCATCGGTACACTTCAACTATGACAGACAAAATTAGGAAAAAAATCCAGAAAATCACATTGTAGGATTTTTAATGAATTTATTTGCAAATTATGGTGGAAAATAAGTATTTTTAAGTGGGAGAACTGGCACAATTGGTGGCTGACTAAATACTTTTTGCCCCACTGTATATCCCTCAGAGTTTAGAGTTTTTTACGATTGCTTACACACTAAAATGGAACTTTTCCCACAATTAGCAAAACCTTACACTCAAGGAGCAAAACACAAGGCTAGATTTGCACAACTGCAAGCACATTGTCAGCTTCACACTAGTTGCAAAACATTACACACAGTGATTTGCAAAACACTAAACACACTTGTACACATCAGACACAGAAGTATATCATGATGTCACTTCCTTGCAAGGTACCCCTCATTCAGGCCAGGAAGGTTTACGATCTCCAGCCCCAGGCTCAGGTACCCCTCATTCAGGCCATGGAGGACGCCTGTGACCAAGTCGACGCCGAGGCTGTGCAAGGATGGATTCGACATTCAAGATGGTTCTTCCCGCATTGTCTTGCTAATGACGATATTGCTTGTGATGATGCAATTCTCTGGCCAGATCCAGCTAGGCGAAGAGATAATATATAGTATGTTTACTGTAGTATTTTCTGTACAATATTGTCAATTTTTTTTCAGAATTTTTTTATGTTGTTATTTACTGTAATTGTAACCTGTACTGGATACAGTATTTTACGTTTGTCTGTTTGCTGAGCTAAGTGTTATGCACACTACTGTAGTAGCATGAAAACTGGGACATGTTTTGTTGTGATTCTCCATGTTGACATGTTGACTGATTTGGGTATATGGGGAGAAATAAATTATGTTTTCCTCAGTCTGCAGCATTGGTCTTGTGTAGTGTTTGTATAGCTGCACTTTCTCTGTGTACTTCATTTACAGTACTCCAATCACTGACAATTAGACTTGCTAAAAGTGTTTTAGGTTGGCAACAGCAATGTGTAACTGGTTCAAAAAGATTGAAGTCATATGAAAAGTGTGTTTCGTATGGTAACAAAATATTATTTTTATGAAGTTGTGTTTAGTTTTGATAAGTGTTCCATTTTGCAAATGATCTGAGTGGTGTGCTACTTTGGCGTAGGGTTGTGCTAATTGTGTGTAGTGTTTTGACAAACTGGGCCCTGTTTTCAAAACTGTTCTTAAACAATTGAAGAAAAACTGTAATGATGCCATAAATAGACCTCTTCTCACATTGAAACACCATCTGTGAAATGTGATGTGCATCAAACACCATCTCTTTCTCTCTTTTTCTCTCATGACATCCCTGCTGGCTGTATCTAGATTTCACCCTTGGTGGGACAGTGTCTAGAGATCTCTCTGATTTAGAGTCACGAATGGGTGAGGTGCCTTTACAAACTACACCTTGAAACATTCTCCGGTCATACACACAAACAAACACCCATACAAAGCCAACCCCCTGCAGTGGGCTCAGCAGGGTTACACACGCTCGCTCAGAGCCCTAGATCCCTGCACGCTAGACAAGTAGCAAAGTTCTATACACACACTGCACACTAGCCATTAAAGTTGTACACACACACATATACACACACACTCACCCGTGCACACCACACAGTAAAGTTGTCCACCCTGAAGCCTTTTAGTTCCTCTCTAAAGTGTGATCACTCTGTCATGTTGATCATACTGAGGGAAATAGGGCATGTTTAAACTTATCTCATCTGAAGTAAATTGTTCTTTTACCCTATGGGCTCTACATGCTACATGCTTAACCCACATTCACCTCAGCAGTGTGGGTTATGCAATGGCACGCAGACTACATGCTTCAGGAACATACTACACAGAGAGGTCTCTGACAACATGCAGATGACTGATTACGGTGTGTGTGAGTCACGATCAATAACCCCCATGTCACCTCGAAAACATGACACGTCAGACTCATTAATGATTTAGCATAAATCAGGTCCAACTCTGCACGTGCACTCGCTTTTCTCTCATTTAAACCTTCCTCGTTCCATCCATCCTTCCCTCCCAGACAGCTTTCGACTTGACTACTTCCTAAGTATTCAATGAGAGATAAGCTGCTCTGGAGTCTTCTTAAAGGGCTACTGGAAAATATTCCTCAACAGTGTAGCAGAAAAGCTTGTGTTTATGACTTTTCTAAAACAAATTTATTTTGGACCTCTCGATAATCCTCTGGAAATCCTTTCAATTAGAGAATGGGGGAGTTCTCCCATTACTGGAAACCCCAGTCTCAGGCAGGTGCAAGGAGAGGGAGATAATTGGCCAGTACAAATGTAAAAAGGGGAGCGGAGGGAACCAGCGTGTTGTGATGTGTGTTGTTGGGGGAGGGGGGTAATCCGCTGTGACAGGTTTGTTAGGTTTCTTGGTTGATAATTGGATGCTTGCAGGCCCATTTTGTAGATACAGTATAAACGTGGTTCCCATAGCTGAGTTGGTTGTCAACACCAAAGTTGTGGGTTTAATTCCATCTTGGGCCACATATTCTGAATAGATGTTTGAGAACTCTAAGTCGCTTTGGATAAAAGCGTCTGCAAAATGAGCATATTATTTTTATTATCTGTAATTATTATCACTAAAATCCCCTCTCTCTTTTTCATATCAGGGCCATAACAATGATGATAATAGGATCACTAGAAATCCCTGGGGTCTGACTGTCCCTGTAGGATGCTCTGGGAGTAGTACTCTGTTCTATCATTCCACTCTATTCCCTACAGGCTTTTTGTTGGCATACTAATGCACACATGAACAGTTAAGAATGACGGATATCGGACCAGGATTGTCCGTGCGACTCAAGAATGCCTTACTCCACTGAGATAATGCTCAAGTCTTCAAGACTCAGATGCAAGGTTACTCATCAAATGACCCTCTACACAGACACACAGGAAAATACACACATACACACCCATATGCACACATGCACACACACTTTCAAACCCAATGGCACAGTAATGTTTGAAGCCCCTGTGTGTGCTTCAGAGAGCTCTTCGTTAACGAAACCTCCAGATGAGAGCCTGTTCATTCCAACTGTAGGGAAGAAAGAGGAGCCAAACGATTGTCTTCCAGTGGGAAAGACATCACTGATGGATCAAAACCGTCACTCCTTTTATCAGCCATCGTTTTATATTTCATTCTCAAACATTCATGTTTCTTAATGTGGAATGAGATGCTTCGATGAGATGCTTCAGTTCCTTCACAGAGATATATATTGGTGGGAATTCATTGGGTTTGTGATCAGGAGTTTTTAATGACACACACCTTACATCGTTTTTAGTTACACACATGTGCATACACACTACTGACACTGGTGTAATTGCAACACACTCACTAATATAGCAAAGTTATAGTAGTGAAACTATTTTCAGAAAAGCCTTGTGTTTCTAATGTACCACTGCCAGTGTGTGTCTGTCCATTCAACTTTCTCTCTTTAACAAATCTGATATGGGAGAAGAAAGGTTCTGAACAATGCTAGCCGGAGGGAGAGAAGGGGCTACGCACACACACACACACACACACACACACACACACACACACACACACACACACACACACACACACACACACACACACACACACACACACTCACACACTTCCCCTGCGGGGAGGCTGGGCTGATGGGATGCCAGTGTGTGGACAGTGTTAATCTCTCCGTTCCTCTCCTCTCTCTCTGTTTTCTGATCTTTCGTTCAGCATGAGTATTAGACCCCTGAGAAACACCTAACCTCAGCATGAACCTGCAGAGCAGCTCAGATATGACAGCTCACACTCCCTCTGATCACACACACACACAGAGAGACACACACACACACACACACACAAACAAGCAAACACACACACACTGCACTGATCATTCATATGCACACATACCTTTCTCACTAGCACACACTCTCACACACACATTCTAACACTCAGTCATCACAGGAGAGTTTAAGTTGGAGAGGGGCCTTTGACAGCAGGAAGGAAGAGAAGACAGGAGGGAAAAGAAGAGAAGAAAAAGCGAGGATCTGTGACCTTTAATTGTGACGAGTGTGAGAGCACTGACATAAGACTGCCATTTCTCCTCTCCATCTTATAATTGCTTCCTCTCCCTGCCTCTTCCTCTTTCTCTTCAACTCCTTGAGGATGAGTCGTGCTGGTTCTCAGATGGAAGGGCTCTGTGTGTGCGCGTGCCTGCGTATGTGCGTGTGGTATGTGCATATGTGTGTTTACGACGAGGCTCGATCAGCAGCGTGGACGCTTTTATCAGATAGTTATTTTTATCCCCAGATGAGAAAGAAGCGCTGGACGGGGGGGGTGATAGAGGTTTGGAGGGGAGCTTTTGACATAAACACGATAATGAGCATACGGCCCATTTGGATTGGCTGTGATGCTTAGAATAAAGTATTCTAATAGAAACAGGAGGTTTTGGTTTTCAGTAATTGATGCTCCAACGTGTCTCCAATAAGTGTACCTCAGTGGTAGGTGCTGCTAGGCTCTCTCTCGCTCTCTCTCTCGCTCTCTCTCGTTCTCTCTCGCTCTCTCTCGCTCTCTCTCTCGCCTTCTCTCTCGCTCTCTCTCGTTCTCTCTCTCTCTCTCTCTCTCTCTCTCCCCCTCCTCTCTCTCCATTCTCAGAAGTGTCATGTGTCTCACTGTTGAGGCCTGAGAGTGCATCCCTTTGATCTCCCTTCATTCCTCCACCCCTCCTTTTCTTCTCCATCCCCATTCTGGTACTATGGGAGCCAGACCATGATATAATGACCGCCTTGTGTCTGCCTAGTGGGGCTGAAGCCTGGGAATAGGTTTGAGGCCTCTCCCGTCCTCAGTAACACCTTTCCAGGCATACCTGGCTGCAAGCTTATCCGTAAGAATGTCCAGCTGCGTCTGAGGGCCTGTTGTTCTGACTGCTCTAATGCTTTTCTCAGATTCTAAGGTGTACGCTGTAGACTAGAAGAGCTGTGCTAGGGGAGTATAAGCTGTTCAACATAACAGAAACATACACAGAAATATTTTTTATGGGAAATACCATGTGTCCCTCTGTGCTCTTGATCACATTGATGTGCATTGTGTGGGAATTCTGTTTAATCCCTAAGAGAGAGACAGAAAGAGAGAGAGAGAGAGAGAGAGAGAGAGAGAGAGAGAATGGACAAGTAAAATGGACAAGTAAAATCAGATTTTTGATCTGTAAATAACTCTGCAATTTTTTGACCAATCAATTAGCTTTTATCAAACTAAGTTAAGATGTACCATGGGCCTACATTCTAAAGTGTGTGTCATTTGGTCCTACGGTTGATGAGAAGAAGATTTTTTGAAGTATGTTTAGCATAGTTTAGCATATTAGTGTATGTGCTAAAAGGCATCTACTGCATGGCCGTAACTTTATATTTTACTAATTAAAAAATATATATTATAGTACAAATGCAGTATACATGTTCTACACAATAAAGAAAATAAATTACTTGTCAACATCTAAATATTGCTCACAGCGTAGATCGAAGCTCAGAATGCTTATATTCTTGATCTGACTGAGTTGTAATCGCACCTAACCCAGTACTGTCCAGGTTAGGGGAGGGTTTGGCCGGCTGGGATGTCCTTGTCCCATTGCGCTCTAGCAACTCCTTGTGGCAGCCGGGCGCATGCACGCTGACTTCGGTAGCCAGCTGTATGGTGTTTCCTCTGACACATTGGTGCGGCTGGCTTCCGGGTTAAGTGAGCAGTGTGTCAAGAAGTACCGCGTCTTGGCGGGGTCGTGTTTCCGTGGACACATGGATCTCGACCATTGCCTCTCCCAAGTCCATAAGGGAGTTGCAGCGATGGGACAAGACTGTAACTACCAATTGGATATCACGAAATTGGGGAGAAAAACAGGGTAAAAAGTACCAAAAAGAAAAAAGAAAGCCCCCCACCCTCACCCCAACCCTCCAGACCAAACCCTGGTTACGACCCTGATCTACTTGTATAGTGTGGCCATCTTTGAATGCATATACGTCATTTTTTCAACTCTTTAGGGACTATGGTGATGAGTCCAAAGACCAAATTTGGAGTGAATCTGACATGAGAAGAAGATTGTTTATGATTATTTAAAGCGTTATGTTTTAAGATATTAACTTGGTTCATCGTGGTAATGTTTTTGATGGCCTTTAAACGTTTCAAGCTGATTGGACATTGTGAAGTGGATTTACAAATAATTTAAATGGACATGTTAAATCTGATTTCATGATTTATCAATATCTCAGCCAAATTTGGTGTTATTTCCAAGATGGAAGAAAATCTATCCTGATGGACCTTGTGGGTTCTTGAGGCAACTTACATACAACATTCAAGTCTCTTGGTCAAATGGGGTGTTGGGTATGATGGTTTAAGTGAGACTTCTTATAACAGTGCCACCTATAGGCCAATCAGGGTCATTATTTTTGACAAAGTTACTCATGGCCTTTAGTTTCTGTGTCCCAAATTAGAAAAAAAGTCACCCATCTTTAATTGAGTTATTTGACCATATCAAGTTTTTTTTAAATCCAAGAATAGCAATTGGTTTCACAGCTTAGCTGGGGAGAAGGTAAGAGTGTGAAAGACAGGGGAATGAGAGATAGAGGTACACATAGAGAGAGGATTAAACCTTACTAAGATGCTGTCAGTTGGATCTGCTGGCTCTGTCTAAAGTCCTGATTTATTAACAGAGCCTTCAGAAAGTATTCACTCCCCTTTACTTGTTCCACATTTTGTTGTGTTACAGCCTCAATTTAAAAAGGATTCAACTTTTATATTTTTTCCCCCCATGATGTTAAAGTGGAAATATGTTTTTCAAAATGTTTACAAATCAATGATGAATTAAAACTGAAATGTCTTGAGTCAATAACTATTCAACCCCTTTGTTATGGCAAGCCTAAATAAGTTCAGGAATTGTTATTTGCTTAACAAGTCACATAATAAGTTACATGGACTCAATCTGTGTGCAAAAATATTGTTTAAATGGATTTTTAAATGACTAGCTCATCTCTGTGCCCAACACATACATTACAAGTATATGTAAGGTAAAAAAAAGCAGACACTGAATATCCTTTTGAGTTTGGTGGTTATGAATTACACTTTGGATGGTGTATCAATACACCCAGTCACTACAAGGATACAGGTGTCCTTCCTAACTCAGTTGCCGGAGAGGAAGAAAACTACTCAGGGATTTCACCTTGAGGCCAATGGTGTCTTTAAAACAGTTACAGAGTTTAATGGCTGGATAGGGGAAAACTGAGGCTGGATCAACAACATAGTAGTTACTCAACAATACTAACCTAATTGACAGAGTTAAAAGAAGGAAGCCTCTACAGAATACAAATATTGCAAAACATGCATCCTAAAACACAAGGCCAAATCTACACTGGTCTTGCTTATCAAGAAGACAGTGAATGTTCCAGAGTGTTCAAGTTACAGTTTTGACATAAATCTACTCTGGAGCTTTTTGGAGTGTCGGCTACTGAGCTGCATACAGTATGTGTTGTTTCTAGGGGGGTTGGGGACCATCACTGGAGAGGTACAGAATGAGCAGACATTTTGTTCCAACCCAGCTCCTGATTCACCTGATTCAGCAAGGCCAGCAGAGAGATTGATGGCTGGTTGATACAGAACCCAAACTATGACCAAAAAAATAGTATCTGTTTCTTTCCCTCACCACAGAAGTGAGATGCATCCAATTTTCCTGATTTCTCTATTTCTTTTAACGTAGGGCCTACAGCTTTTAACATACAACACAATGTTGTAGAGGTGATGTGCCAAAATACATTCTTCATACACAGTATAAATGTTGCACTATGTTAGTGCAGAATGTGTGAGGTGAGAAAACAATCTATCAAAAAGTGGCACAGATCCTTTTTGTCTAGAGAATTACAAAGTCTCATGAAAGCGTTATTAATTTAATTCAATTCAGTATACTTTATTGACATGGAAAGTAAAACGCTTACATTGTCAAAGTAAACCATTTATTTTTTTATATACAAGTTATTATTTATCTATTCTTTCTACGATGTGATCATAAATAGAGAAGAGAGAGGGACAGAGTGAGAGGGGGAACAAGAGAGAGACGTAAAGAGATAAGGAGAGGATTGGGGGCAATATGCTGCAATAACAATTATGTGTGAAACGTCACTCAGTGATTGGCTCAATACATCATTTTCTGAGCGACGCATGCACGCATGCACACACACAATTATACAGCAACTACAGTGTTTTCAGAAAGTATTCATACCCCTTGACTTATTGCACATTTTGTTGTGTCACAGCTTAAATTCAAAAATCTGTTTTTCCCTCTCACTCATTTACACAAAATACCTCATAATGACAAAGTGAAAACTTTTGCAAATGTATTGAAAATTAAATACATAAATATCTCATTTACATGTGTGTTGATATATGTTAGAATCACATTTGGCAGCGATTACAGCTGTCTCTAAGAGCTTTGCACACTTGGAGCGTTCAATATTTGCACATTAATCTGTGAACTCCGGAGAATGAAGTTGAAGAAAGCCCAGTGCCCTGAGTAGAGGCAGAAGTGGAATAAAACAGACAAGTACATTAGGCTACATTCAGTGATGCCTAAGTCCAGTTTTTTGTAAATTGAAACAATATTCCCCCTATGTGTAGGAGGGTGGGAGAAGGTGTGTGTGCGGAGGTGTGGGGTTTAAGTTGTGTGTGAATTGATGAGTGGGTGGGTGGGTGGGTGGGTGGGTGGGGGTGGGTGGGTGGGTGGGTGGGTGGGTGGGTGGGTGGGTGGGTGGGTGGGTGGGTGGGTGGGTGGGTGGGTAGGTGGGTGGATATATAGAGGGGTGTAAATGTATCTTTGAGGAGGGGAGGGAGGAAAAGACAGAGGTTGGGATAAACTGGCCTGGGTGGGTAAGGGAGGGCATGGAGGGGAGGTGGTGATAAGCTTGGCTTGGGGAGCAAAAGTGGGAAAGGATGGGAGGGTGGGACAAGCTTGGCATTAGTGGTTTAGAGCATTAGTGAGGTCGGGCACTGATGTTTGGCGATTAGGCCTGGCTCGCAATTGGCATTCAAAATTAATCCCAAAGGTGGTCAATGGGGTTGAAGTCAGGGCTCTGTACAGGCCAGTCAAGTTCTTCCACACCGATATCGACAAGCCTTTTCTGTTTATATCTTGCTTTGTGCACAGGGCATTGTCATGCTGAAACAGGAAAGTGCCTACACCAAACTTTTGCCACAAGTTGGAAGCACAGAATCGCCTAGAATGTCATTGTATACTGTAGCTTTTAGATTTTCCTTCACTGGAACTAAGGGGCCTAACCCGAACCATGAAAAACAGTGTTAGGTGGAGGGGAACAGGTTAACCCAAGAGCAGACTCAGACGAGGATGAAGTAACCAAGGTATTTATTGGAACACAGGGGGAAGATGGAGTGCAGGCCAGGGGAAGGAAGGTTGGGACAGGGTAAGCAGGTCCGGAGGGGAATCCAAGGGAGTAGTAGAGTGGGGAATCCAGGACAGAGTAGCAGGATGACGAGACGTGGGACAGGAGACAGGAGACAGGGACCAGAGTCAGAGCGGGCAGAACTGTAGCGGAGAGACAAACAGCGTCAGGCAGGGTAACAGGCACAGCAGGGTAACACGCACAGTAGACTGACAGAGCAGAGATTACGATCTGGCAGTGTGGAAGTGGCAGGACTGAGTATTTGTAGAGGTCTTGATTATGGAACGGGTTGCAGCTGGTGTGGATCTGCTCTGACTCTAGCACACCTGTCTCCGCCCACACAATCACACACACACACACACACACACAGAGAGAGGGAAGGGGACACAGGATTAGCAGTAGAGGGTGTTGCAGGAGCAGATATGACACCCAGATCACATTATTCCGCCTCCACCAAACTTTACAGTTGGCACTATGCTTTGGGGCAGGTAGTGTTCTCCTGGTATCTGCCAAACCCAGATTTGTCCGTCGGACTGCCAGATGGTGAGGCGTGATTCATCATTCCAGAGAATGCCTTTCCACTGCTCCAGAGTCCAATGGCGGAAAACTTTACACCACTCCAGCCGACACTTGGCATTACGTATGGTGATCTTAGGCTTGTGTGCGGCTGCTCGGCCATGGACCCATTTCATGAAGCTCCCGCCGAAAAGTTATTGTGTTGACGTTGCTTCCAGAGGCAGTTTGGAAGTCGGTAGTGAGTGTGGCAACCCAGGAAAGATGATTTTTACGTTCTAAGCACTTCAGCACTCAGCGATCCCGTTCTGTGAGCTTGTGTGGCCTACCACTTCGCAGCTGAGCTGTTGTTGCTCCTAGACATTTACACTTCACAACAACAGCACTTAGAGTTGACCGGGGCAGCTCTAGCTGGGCAGAAATTTGACGAACGAACTTGTTGTAAAGATAGCATCCTATGACCGTGCCACGTTGAAAGTCACTGAGCTCTTGAGTAAGGCCATTCTACTGCCAATGTTTGTCAATGGAGATTGCATGGCTGTGTGATTGATTTTACACACCTGTCAGCAGAGTGTGTGGCTGAAATGGCTAAATCCACTAATTTGAAGGGGTGTACACATACATTTGGATATATCTTCTGATATAACTGACCAATATTGAAACCTTTTTGCCCTCTTTGCTAAAGATATTTTCAGAATACTCAGAAATCTCAGGATATAAAATGAATGTGGAAAAAAAATGTTCTTGCCATAGAAGTCAAAACTGTAACTCGGCAACTCAGGAACATTCACTGTGTTCTTGGTATGCAGTACCAGTGTAGATTTGGGTTTGTTATTGTCCTGCTGAAGGTGAATTTAATCTCCCAGTGTCTGGTGGAAAGCAGATTGAACCAGGTTTTCCTCTGGGACTTTGCCTGTGCTTAGCTCTATTCTGTTTATTTTTATCCTACAAAACTCCCTAGTCCTTGCCGATGATAAGCATATCCATAATATCATGCAGCCACCAGCATGCTTCAAATATATGAAGAGTGGCACTCAGTGACATTTGTCCCAAACATAACACTTTGTATTCAGGACAAAGATTATTTATTTTTCTTTCTTTCTTTTTTGCTGTTTTACTTTAGTGCATTATTGGATGCATGTTTTATAAGGATGTATGTTTTATAAGATTTTTATTCTGTACAGGGTTCCTTTATTTCACTCTGTCATTTAGGTTATTATTGTGGCTTAACTACAATGTTGTTGGTCCAACCTCAGTTTTCTCTTATCACAGCCATTAAACTCTGTAACTGTTTTAAAGTCACCATTGGCTGAGTGTTTTTTTTCCTCTCCGGCAACTGAGTTAGGAAGGACGCCTGTATCTTTGTAGTGACTGGGTTTATTGATACACCATCCAAAGTGTAATTAATAACTTTACCTTGCTCAAAGGGAAATTCAATGTCTGCTTTTTTTTACCCATCTACCAATAGGTGCCCTGCTTTGCGAGGCATTGGAAAGCCTTCCTGGTCTTTGTGGTTGAATCTGTGTTTGACATTCACTGCTCGACTGAGGGACTTTGCAGATAATTGTATTTGTGGGGTACAGAGATGAGGTAGTCATTCAAAAATCATGTTAAACATTATTATTGCACACAGAGGCCATGCAACTTATTATGTGTCTTGTTAAGCACATTTTTACTCTTGAATTTAGGTAAGCTTGTGTCATGATGTTGGCCTGTTGGTGAGGTTTATGGGGTTTACCCCATAAATACTTTTCCCTCTTTTCTCTCTACTCTACAGAGTGACTCTTGGAAAGCCCTTTGTTAACGTAGAGAGAGAGTCTGGTAACATCAAAAGGTGGGGAACAGAATCATATTTTGGTAATCCAACCAGTTGCAAATATCCATTGGTACTTAAAGAATATGATTGTCAGATCAGTTGTCGTCTGAGACATCATTACTGATGATAGGATGACATAAACTGTATCTTGGAAAGTCTACACATTCTAGTTATCAGATTCACATGGAATTGTTGTGCAATTTAAATGTTTAAATATAAAACTATTTGTGAAAAGATTCAATGTAATTTTAGCTTCTAAATGAGAGAATTGTTTTCATAGAGTTAAAACTCTGTGGCCCCGCCCATGTGAACAGACATTGGTTGTAAACTATGAAACATGCCCTTCTCTCCCCTAAAACTTAAGCCCCTTTAAGAAAATGTAACTTTGTGTTCCCGAGGACGTGAGGACGACGGTCCATACGTTAAAAGGGCTAATATCAAACTACAGAACTAAGCCAACTTCAGCATGAGCTTAAAGTATGGCAACTTGGTATGAACTTTGAACTCGTGTTCACTAAAGAAGTGATACCTCCTAGCCGTTGAGTGAGCAGCAGCAGTTGTAAACGTGGGCTAGGAAAGGATGGACAAAGTATCTCTTCTACCAAACACATGACGGTACGACAACATATCCATTCTACCACAAGACATATTCTTCAAAGGACAAGGGAGATCTCTGTTGGGCAACACGGCCTTCCATCCACAACCAACCTATTGAAGCACCACTCAGAGTAAATATTTCTTGCATTTTCCTTTTCCAAATGGGCAATTATTTAGAGTTCATAAAATTCTGTATTTACGATAGCATAGCTTTACAAGGTCCGATCAGAGACCAAATTCCTTTGTTCCTCAGTCTTCCGCGCTTTCATTCAAAACCCAACCCCCTTTCTTTGTGTAACCAGCCGTCATATCTGTTCCGGCCGCTAGGGACGTTTTCTTTTATGACATAATTAGTAATCAATGTATGACCCATCCTGTGTATGTGTAATTCTGTGTGATTGTTTAGGTATTTAGTAAATAAATAATTCAACCAAATCTTGTATTGCTGATTCAAAGTGTTAGCCACGGTTCGTGAAGATAACCAATAATTCTACGACTTCAGATGAGACTGAATAAGGTGACGATTAAGAATTGACCGCTATTGATGTAAAAGATTAAACATTCTTTCGTGGTTCCCCGACTTTCTTGTTAATTACATTTACATGATTAGTTCAATCAGGTAATATTAATTACAGAGAAATTATTTTATATAATAGCATGTCACTTAATCCGGCATAGCAAAGACACGACACTTGCCATAAATAGTAGTTGAATACCTATTGACACAAGACATTTTATTTATTAATATAAAAAATGTATCTAAAAACATAATTCCACTTTGATATTATGGGGATTTTGTGTAGGCCAGTGACACAAAATCTCAATTTAATCCATTTTAAATTCAGGCTGTAACACAACAAAATGTGGGAAAAGTCAAGGGGTGTTGTAAGGGTTGTGGAACTGGTGGCAGTGAAGTCAGACGCAGGTTAGCAGAGATCGGTAATAGCCAGAGCAGTTTAATTACAAAACCCACGGCATTACAAAAAGGAACCGACCTGGGTACAAAACCCAATGCGCACCAGTAACATAGAGTACACGCACTTACAAACGGCTGATACCCCAGTACACACTGGAAGGGGGAGAGATTAGTGGGGGATTGGCGGATCGAGTTCTGGGCCATCTCTGCCCAGGGCACAAATGCTGTCCACTCCCCCGGCCGGTCCTGGCAATAAGACCTCAGAAACCTACCCATATCCTAGTTAACTCTCTCCACCTGCTCTCGGGGTGAAAACCCGAGGTAAGGCTGATCTAGACCCCCAGACGTTCCATGAACCCTCGAAGTGAACTGGGGACCCCGATCAGACACTATGTCTTCAGGCACGCCGTAGTGCCTGGATGACCAGAGGAGGGTGACGTGTGGGCCCAATAGATCAGCCGGTCACGGACAGCAGACGGAACGTACAGATGCCCAGCGGGACACTGGAGGGGAGCGGGCTCTGCACGCAATGTCTGCTCAATGTCCGCATCCAGCTCCCACACTGCCGGCACCACCAGGCAGGAGGCTGAGAGTATGGGGCTGGGATCCATGGGCCACACCTCTGTCTCATACACCCAGGACAGTGGATAAACCTCCAGTAGTAATTGGCATACCCTAGAAACCGCTGCACCTCCTTTACAGTGGTGGGAGTCGGCCAATTACGCACGGCTGACATGCGCTCACTCTCCATCTCCACACCTGAGGTGGAAATGCGGTACCCTAGGAAGGAGATGGACTGTTGGAAAAACAGACATTTCTCAGCCTTGGCGTACAGGTCATGCTCCAACAGTCGACCAAGCACCTTGCGCACCAGGGACACATGCTCGGCGCGCGTAGCGGAGTATATCAGAATGTCATCAATATACACCACTACACCCTGCCCATGCAGGTCCCTGAAAATCTCATCTACAAAGGCTTGGAAGACTGATGGAGCCTTCATCAGCCCGTACGGCATGACAAGGTACTCATAATGCCCTGGGGTCGTACTGAACGCCGTCTTCCACTCGTCTCCCTCCCAGATACACACCAGGTTGTAAGCACTCCTGAGATCAAGTTTGGCGAAGAAGCACGCCCTGTGCATTGACTCAATTGCCGTGGCACAGATAACTGTACCTCACAGTTATCTGATTAAGGCCTCGATAGTCAATACACGGGCGCAGCCCTCCCTCCTTCTTCTTCACAAAAAAGAAACTCGAGGAGGCGTGGGAAGTGGAGGATCGAATGTACCCCTGATGCAGGGATTCGGAGACATATGTTTCCATAGCCACCGTCTCTGCCTGTGACAGAGTATACACGTGACTCCTGGGAAGTGCAGCGTCTACCAGGAGATTTATTGCGCAATCCCCCGTCAATGGGGTGGTAATTGAGTCGCCTTCTTTTTGGAGAAGGCGAGAGCCAAATCGGCATATTCAGGGGGGAAATGCCTACGGTGGAGACCTGGTCTGGACTTTCCACCGTAGTAGAACCTACCGAAACCCCTAAACACCCCCCCACCCCCTGAGCACTTTCGCGACAACCCCCTGAGAGCCCTCCTTTGTCATGACAAGCCAACCAGGGTAGGCCTAGGACCACGGGAAATGCAGGAGAGTCAATGAGAAAGAGACTGATTCTCTCCGTGTGACCCTGCGTCACCATGCCCAATCAACCCTGACCCTAATGGTCTACTATCTAAGGCGTAAACTGGGAAGGGCATAGCCACGGCAGTGTGACCTCTGCGGCCACAGATGGTGCACGAGACGGAATCTCCTCCGGTCTCCCTAAGCGGAGCACCTCCCAACTCCCAGCACCTCCCAACTCCATGGGCATCGGAGTGGTGGTGCCAACAGACCCCTATCTGAACGTCCGCGGGTAGCCAGCAGGTTATCCAGCCGAATGGATAGGTCTACCAGCTGGTCGAAGGTGAGGGTGGTTTCCCTGCAGGCCAACTCTCGACGGACGCCCTCGTGTAAAACTGTGTGGAATTATGTGAGGGTTGTGGAACTGGTGGCAGTGAAGTCAGACGCAGGAGAGCAGAGATCGGTAATAGCCGGAGCAGTTTAATTACAAAACCCACGGCATTACAAAAAGGAACCGACCTGGGTACAAAACCTGACGCACACCAGTAACATAGTGTACAAGCACTTACAAACAAACAATTCCACACAAGGACATGGGGGGAACAGAGGGTTAAATACACAACACTTAATGAGGGAAATAGAAACCAGGTGTGTAGGAAAACAACACAAAACAAATTGAAAATGAAAGTGGATCGATGATGGCTAGAAGACCGGTGACGCCGACCACCGAACACCGCGAGAACAAGGAGAGGAAACCACTTCGGTGGAAGTCGTGACAGGTGTGAATACTTTCTGAAGGCACTGTCCATGGTAGAGTCCTATTTGCCTATGATAGATTGGCAGATAAAATAAGGGATGCTCCTCCTGGTCCGAGTTGCAGCACACTGAACTAAATGTGACAACTGTATGTCATAGCAAAATTGATGGATGTATTTGGTTATTCAAAGCTCGTTGACAGAACAGGGTCTTCATGAACGTTTCCTGGTTTAGAAGCAGAAGTATCACTTCAACTTTGACATGATGGACTTGTAATTCCTTCTGGTTCCTATGATGTGACTTTTTTGAGTATAGTGAAGGTATGACAGTTGTTCTGACAGGTCTTATTTTTGTATTGAGCAAATGAGAATTATCTTTTCAATTTCCCCACTCCTCATGTTCCTCCCCAATTGAGTAACTGTCAAACCCTCCCCATTCAGTCTATGTGAACTGAGAGAGATCAAAGTCCTGTCTCTGTGCATGCCTGTCTACATACATACATACACACACACACACATTCTAGGGATGCTGGGACACATAATCACAGTGCAATTGCCTTGGTAAACATGCAGAGCAGCTCCATACAGGGCTCTCTCTACACACACACACACACACACACACACACACACACACACACACACACGCACACACACACAGGGAGAGAGAGCGAGATACTTTACAGACGGATGGTGCCTATTTGAGTAAAAAAAACAATTAACTGTGGAGACGGAGAGAGCGGGGCCAAAATCTGCTCTGGAATTGTTTCTTTATTTGAAAATTGTGTTATTGCTGGTTTAATGTGTGTGTGTGGGGGGGGGCAGGGGGGGAGTGAAATAGAAAATGGCATAGAGAGTGAAAGAAAGACTAGAGAGGCAGGGAGAGCTAAATGGAAAAACAGAGAGTAAGGAAGACAAATATAAAGAGAGAGAGAGAGAACAGGGTAGAATAGTTCAAAGAAGAGTCCTCGTCCCTTCTGTTTCCCTCGTCGTCTCACCCCCTTTAACCTTGACCTACCTACCTGTCCTGTCTGCTCCTGTGGCAGCTGCTCACACAGTCATGAAACACACACACATACACACAGACATACACACGTACACACACACATGTACATGAACACACACTGGGATGATGAAATCTGTTTGAAGAGGCCATTTGTAATTACACACACTGCAGGACAGTGGAAATGGATTGTGACTCCACACACACACACACATACACACACATACAGTGTATACAGGACATGTCTGGGATCCATACTCATCTCCCAGGAGAGAGCAGCTGTGTGGTACACGGTTATCAGTCCGGATGCATTCAACCTATACATATCCATCGTTTACTATGGCATATATATCTGTATAGGGATAGAAGACACAGTAGTCTTATATAGGACACACACTGATTTCTACAGTAATACTGTACTTTTTACATTATTTTTGCTCTAGCTCTAGTGTGCAAGTTTGTGTAAGGCTAAATGTGACATCTTTGCTAACTCAGGTTTTGCACAGTGAGAAAGCCACCCTGCGATAGCCTGGAGAGAGCTTGGGGCTAACCCTGAACACCAGATTACAGAAGGTTTTTTCTTTCCTCTCTCTGCATCGGTTTTCTTCTATTCCATGT
This sequence comes from Oncorhynchus tshawytscha, assembly GCF_018296145.1. Classification (NCBI taxonomy): domain Eukaryota; kingdom Metazoa; phylum Chordata; class Actinopteri; order Salmoniformes; family Salmonidae; genus Oncorhynchus; species Oncorhynchus tshawytscha. The sequence continues at coordinate 31,099,897 of NC_056430.1, read as the reverse complement.
TTTGCTAATACAGGAAAACTAAAACTTCTCCCTCTATCCTCCTTTTTAGTACATATTGAATAATCAGTCCTTGTTCAAGGTACAGCAATCATTCACTACATTGATCCTTTGTTCTAATTTCAAGAGGAATTGGATTGTGCTTTCTCTATTGAAACGTGACATTTGGTAGCTACACAGTACAACTACACTCCTTCCAATATCCAAAGTCCTCTTACCTTTTCTCTTCATAACAACTTCATCCCCTGCATGATCCTAGAGTATTTAGCATCCTTGCAGCTGTGATTTTATCACTGTTCCAGGTCAGTCAGAAATGGGAAATCATCCTTTAGTTCCAGTGGATACATCCAAGGATGGCACCCAGTGGCAACAAAGACCACTACACAAACACAACATTTAATTATCTTTCTCACATTCTACCCAAATACATGCCTGCCTTTGCTCTATACAATTCAACTCAACAGTTGATTCAACAGTATACCACCCTGCATCCCACTGCTAGCTTGCTTCTGAAGCTAAGCAGGGTTGGCCCTGGTCAGTCCCTGGATGGGAGACCAGATGCTGCTGGAAGTGGTGTTGGAGGGCAAGTAGGGGGCACCCTTTGCTCTGGTTAAATAAATATCCCAGGGCAGTGATTGGGGACATTGCCCTGTGTAGGGGGGTGTTAATGGGTGTCCTGACTCTCAGTGGTCACTAAAAATCCCATGGCACTTATTGTAAGAGTAGGGGTGGTAACCCTGGTGTCCTGGCTACATTCCCAATCCCAATTTCACCTAATCATCCCCAGTTTACAATCGGCTTATTCATCCCTGTACCTATTCCCCAAGTTGTTGCTGTAAATGAGAATGTGTTCTCAGTTAACTTACCTAGTAAAATAAGGGTTAAATAAAAAACAAGCCTTTATGGAGGGGTGAATATTAGACATTTAGAGAAACAAGATGAACATCTCAACCATGCCCCCCGAGGAACATCAGACTGCTGTAGCACTGTTTGTTTACTTAACATAATTAATGTTCATCTGCATCCTTCATGTATCAAAGCTATATAGTTGAGGGATCGTCCTCCCTCTCTCCCCCTTCTTCCTCTGTGTTCTGTTTTTAACTAAGATCATACTGGTGTGGTTGTTTCATGCCATTCTGTTAAAGTTTCCAAATAACAAGCAGTTGAAATGGAGTTCAGTGTTTTATCCCAAATCTCCACACTTCCATAAGGACCTGGGTTAGCTTCCCACTGTCATGAATCAGGATCAGTCAGAACGTTCAACAACAGACAGCTTCATGTGGTTGGTTCTCCTGTAGGGGTTAAAGGAACAGGTTTATAGAGGCTGCAGCTCCTCTTCAGTACACATTTGCTGCTGGGTTTGTATCTGTGTCAGAGAGCCACCATGTCCTCTCGTTCACCCCAAAAACAGACACACTCACTCTCTTTCCCCCGTCTCTCTCTTTCATTATTTCTCTCTCCCTCCACCCCCGCCCCTCTTTGATCCGTGCCTGCAGACACACAGGGAAGATGACAGCTCCTCAACAAGCGTGGAATGAGGGAGAAGAGAGGAGAGGGGGAGAGGTGGAGAAAAGTGGAGAGGGGGAAAGAGAGATGCTGGGGTGCTCATCATGAGGTGAGACATGGACTCAAACAGCCCTGGAGCTGGGTTAAATGCAACACATCCTGCAAGGTAAACATACGCACCCACGTACACAGACAGACAGACAGGACAAACCATGTCTCTACAAGCTCAGGAATAGATGGAGAGAACTTTTCTCCTAGGGTCCTCGTTCAGATGGTCAGATGTTCCAAACAAACTGTCCAGCAGCCTACAATCCCCCATGTAATCAGGAGAGGGATTAGACCAGCTGTGAGTGTGTCTTTGGGACCATGTTGACTAGCACGCAGCATATGGGTTAGAGATTGGAGAGGTGTACAAACCAGACACACACTCAAACACATATACCCAAACAAATGCTACAAACACACACTTACTCTAACCATCAGCAACAGAACCATGATCATTTTTTGCTACATCTCGCCCATCCGTGGATTGGGCATAGGAGGTGACTATTGTAGACAAAGTGGCAGAAATACAGTGTGACTGGCTGGTGAATGCACTGTACGTGTGTGTGTGTGTGTGTGTGTGTGTGTGTGTGTGTGTGTGTGTGTGTGTGTGTGTGTGTGTGTGTGTGTGTGTGTGTGTGTGTGTGTGTGTGTGTGTGTGTGTGTGTGTGTGTGTGTGTGTGTGTGTGTGTTTGAGTAAACAGGATAAATGCCTGGGTTTTGCAAGAAGTTGGCAGCGACAGGGATTTCTGTGTCAGTCAGGTTTTCAACAACAAGGGTTCGGAGTCCGGAGACACACACACACACACACACACGAAAGTGGACATACAAATAAAAGATGCCCGAACCTTATGCGTTATGAGTCCAATATGCCGTGTCTCAGGCACTGCACCTAACCTAGCAAAACAACAGCTCACACTTCCTCATACACCCAGTGAAATACTGAAAAAAGCAAGACAAATATGAATTGAAACAATTGCAGTGCACTCAGTTTTATCGACTGTCCCGCATCTGAACCCCTGATTCTGCAATTCACACTGTACCATGGGGAGTCTGATCAAATACACTCCAATTCCCTACTGCTCCCTCTCTCTGTACACAAACACATAGACAGTAGCATATGTGGGGGGGTAGGCTTGAATATTAATAGTGGACTTATTTGCAATTCAAGCCAAAGGACTGTAAGCAAATCTGTTCTCTGAGAGAGTGGGGATTTGTGGGGGAAACACGTGCAGTCCCTAGAGTCAATTCAACCTCTTCACTGAAGGCATTGTGTTAGAATATTCTTATATCAATGAAAACAATAGTACTTAAATTAACAGAATTCATCTAGGCTTAGGTTGCATCCTTGTTTGTAGAAATGCTGTGTTCAGATGTTTGTGTTAGAGTTTAACATAGTAAAAACAGTCAGAATTCACTTTAAACACAGTTTTGCTTGTCAAAATGGACTTCCTTTTCAGAGACGGTGCATGGCAGGTACAGTCACTTCCGCTGGCTTTTACAACCTCACTCTCTTTAAGCCTATAGTTGTTGATCCTCTGAAACTTTGCAAATGAAGCAAAGTGAAGATGGAACATCTATCAAAGTGCAAAACAAAGCAAATAATGGGAACTGAATTTGAATCAACCAATGAGCAAATGAACTCAAAGCAGCAGCGAGTAAACATTCACCCGGAGGTATCCATCTAGCTTCTAGATAGGCATCCATCAGCCATCAGAGACAGCTGCTTATTGGACAGAAATAAACTCAGCATCATTACCAAATCTCCCAAACCAGCCAATCAATTACAGGTAGCTCTTATCCAATCAGCTAATGCGATGACAAATGACTCATCAAATCATGGGCAGAGTATTGATCAGTCAGGAGGGAGGATGTGGCCATCAAATGAAGCCCTAAAAGGTGACCTGTAGAGCTACAAGGTGAGCTGGGTGTGTGTATGCGCGTGCGTGTGTGCGTGCATGCGTGTGTGTGTGTGCTTGCAGATGTCAGGCTGGTGTTTCCCATGTCTTAATGAGACATCTGAAGTCATCAATGGTCTGATTAGGCCACTCCAGCTCACTCACTTATCAAATCCTAGAGAGCCACGACACCTGCCAGATCTGTGTCCACTCGAGACTGTTACGTTTGTGTGTGTGCATAATGGACTGTTATGATTAGTTCCATCTCAAACGTACCTCAAATTGATTTTGACTAATCAATGACATTTAGTTAGATTCCTTTTAGGATTTCAGTTATGGCACTAACTCATACATCAAGTATTAATGAAGATCATATAGAGATCAAACTACTGCAGTTAAAAAGGGATTTGGCTGAGCAAGGCCAGTAGTTGATTAAATATGCACAGAGCAACAGAGTACTTAAACCACCAAAATGAAACCTTTCATAGGTATATTATCATTTTGTTGTCAAGATGATGAGGAGGATGAATCTCTGAATAAGTGCTTCAATAGAGAAAAGCATTCAAACTCTTTACTTCATTATATACAGAATTGGAATAGGCCTCATTCTCGTATGGGTTCTAACTCACACAGTCATTCATTAGAATATCATTTATTTAAATGTTCAACAAAGACAATCACATGCTATTATTGGTACAAGAATTAGAATGGAAGGGTTAAATGGAGAGCTGGTGACATGACGAGAATAGCAATCCCTGTCATAACACTAGCTAACGGAACGCAGCAAACTACAGAGTTCTCTGTGGGACAAATACAAACACACAGAACTCGATCACTCTCTCTGGCTCTCCCTCGCTACCCCTCTCACTCCTAAACTAGGGTCCACTCCTCCACTGAACCGCCCAGAGCAACTCATGTAGAGGGAGTACAGAGAAAGCAAGGGATAAAAAAAACTTCTCTGCCAGAAGGCATGTGGTAAGTCTTTAAATAGGAAATTCATTCATGGAAATGAATTTAGCCCTGAGTATTTTCTTTCTTTATCTCTCTCTCTTTCTCTCAGTCTTAAGAGCACCAAAAGGACAAACACATAAGTTGTTGAAGGACAAGTTGAAGCTCATCAACAGGGAACCCAGAATTCTCTCAGGTCGGCAAACAATTGAATCAGACTTCCCGAATCAAAGTTTGAATTTGGCCTGCTCAAATTTACTAATTTGAGGATAGATCATAGTAGGCTACGGGATGGGAGAACTTGATTATGCTGTTTTGCCAATGGCAGTCTTGCACTGCCCCTGGGTGGTTTAATAGTGAAGTGAATTCAACTTGAAAAAAAATGATATTAACAAACAAGATCAGACAGTTATATGGATGGAGTGTAGTATATTCTTTCAACCACTAAGTGACAGTACAACACAGGGAAAGATGTATTACTGATCCAGCAGCTCTACTGTGACTTTGGCCTGGTTCTATTCCAGTCCTTAGCCACTTTACTTAGCTCTTAGCCCAGGCATAGGAAATTCCTTAGAAACTGGCTTTCATCCATTCACGTCAGAGATTGCTCTGATTTCCCAGACCTATATCTGTTACTGATTTTAGGATCAAGGGAATTGAGAGTATTCTTGAAATGGAGTACCTGTTCATGGCAGCTCAAGAACCCATAGAGGCTGATAAGATATGTAAAATATCTAGGGGCCTCCTGAGTGGCGCAACGGTCTAAGGCACTGCATCGCAGTGCTTGAGGCGTCACTACAGGACCGGGTTTGATCCCAGGCTGTGTCACAACCGGCTGTGATCAAGAGACCCGTAGGGTGATCACACATTTCTCCCAGCGTCATCCGGGTTAGGGGAGGGTTTGGCCATGGGGGCTTTACTTGGTTCATCGTGACCTAGCAACTCCTTGTGGCAGGCCACGCACCAGCGGGCTGACTTTGGTCGTCAGTTGAAAGGTGTTTCCTCTGACACATTGGTGCGTCTGGCTTCAGGTTTAAGCGGGCGGTTGTTAAGAATTGCTGTTTGGAGGGTCATGTTTCAGAGGACTCATGACTCGACTCGCCTCCCGAGCCTGTTGGGGAGTTGCAGCGATGAGAGAAGGTCAAAAAAGGGGGTAATGTCACGACTCCTACCGAAGGTGGCTCCTCTTCCTGTTCGGGCAGTGCTCGGCGGTCGTCGTCACCGGTCTACTAGCTGCCACCGATCCCTTTTCTGTTGGTTTTGTATTATTGGTTTCACCTGTTTCTTGTTTAGGTTTTTAGTTGGGCTATGTAAGCCGGCAGGCCCGCGTGCTCTTTGTGAGGGATTCTTTTTCCACTGTGTTTATGTGTGGTAGTGTGTTTCGTGTTGGGTTTTTCTCCGGACTCCGGACCTGTTTTTGGGCTTATCGTGGAAGTGCGCCCGTTATTTGGCGTGTACGATTTTTCCTGTGCCGAAAAATAGGCACTATTCTGTACCTTCTGCCTCCTGCGCCTGACTCCGCACCCACTACGCCTGAGTGCGTCACAGAAGCCAGCACCATCAAGAATGGAGTCAGCAGGAGGAGCGGCCACCCCCCTTCCATCGATGGAGCGCGTCCTCCATCATACCACCGTCTTCCATCGGATTGGGTCTGTGATGGACCAGATGATGGAGAGAATGGACCGATGGGAGACGAGTGGTCTCCCCACCGCACATCCAGCTCCTCCGACGAGTCAACCTACTCCTCCGGTGGCGTCCGGCTCCAGCGCACTTCGTCTTGCGCCCCTGAGGGAGTACGATGGAGCAGCGGCTGGGTACCAGGGGTTTTTACTCCAGCTCGAGTTGTACCTGGCTACCATGAGGCCGACTCCCTCGGGCGAGGAGAGTGTGAGCGTCCTCGTCTCCTGCCTGACGGGCCGAGCTCTGGAGTGGGCCACCGCTGTCTGGAATGGACCAGACTCGGAGAGGGATGACTATCCAGAGTTCACCCACCGTTTCCGGGCCGTGTTCGACCACCCTCCGGAGGGCCGAGCGGCGGCTGAGCGGCTATTCCACCTTAGGCAGGAGACGAGGAGCGTGCGGGACTTTGCGTTGGAGTTCCAGACCTTGGCCGCTGGGGCCGGGTGGAATGACAGGGCCCTGATGGACCACTACCGATGCAGCCTCCAGGGGAGGAAGTCCACAGGGAGCTAGCTTGTCGGGACGCCACTCTCTCCCTCGACAAACTCATAGACATGTCAATCCGGCTGGACAATCTGCTAGCTGCCCGCAGGCATTCAGAAAGGGTCCTGTCAGTTCCACCTCCTCGCCCTCCCGCTCCCATTCCTATGGAGTTAGGAGGGGCCGCTTCGAGGGGTACCGGAAGAGGAGGCTCCTCCTGCACCAGCTATGGTCGGAGAGGACACACGTCCGACCGGTGCTGGAGGAGCCCGTCTGAGAGTCGAGAGGGCAGGCAGAACACTTCTTGGTCCCCCCAGGTGAGTCAGCATCAAACTCACCCAGAGCCCCCTGTTGGGATTGTATGCATTTTCTTCCTTTAATTTTCTCCCTCTCTCCAGCATAAGGCGCTAGTCGATAGATCCCCCCTTCCCCGTGCACTCCTTAGATAGCCGACCATTAGGGTCAGGGCTGGTCAGGGAGGCCACGGTTCCACTGGACATGGTAATGCAGGGGGATCATAAGGAGCAGATTAGTCCCTTATCGATTCACCTGCATTTCCAGTGGTGATGGGGGTTCCCTGTCTGTCCAGTCACAATCCCAGTATTTTGTGGAAACAGGGGGCTCTCCAGGGGTGGTCAGAGGAGTGTTCAGGTAGGTGTATGGGAGTTTCCATCGGTGCCACGTCGGTGGAGAGTCCAGACCAGGTTTCCACTGTGCACATTCCCTCTGAGGATGCCGATTTGGCCTTCTGTAAGAAGAGAGCGACCAAATTACCACCTCATCGCCAGGGGGATTGTGCGATAAACCTCCAGGTAAACGCTGTGCTTCCCAGGAGTCACGTGTACCCATTGTCACAGGAGGAGACGTTGGCTATGGAGACATATGTCACGGAATCTCTGGGACAGAGGTACATTCGGCCCTCCATGTCACCCGTCTCCTCAAGTTTCTTTTTGTGAAGAAAAAGGAGTGAGGTCTGCGTCTGTGCATTGATTATGGATTTCTCAATTCCATCACAGTGGGGTTTAGTTACCCGCTACCTCTCATCGCTACGGAAGAGGAATCATTTCACGGAGCGCGTTTTTTCACAAAACTGGAATAACATAAAACCGCGTTTAGTACCACATCTGGCCATTATGAGTACCTCGTCATGCCGTATGGGTTAAAGAATGCTCCAGACGTCTTTCAATCCTTTGTAGACGAGATTCTCAGGGACCTGCACGGGCAGGGCGTGGTTGTATATATCGATGATATCCTGATCTATTCCGCCACGCATGCCGCGCATGTGTCTCTAGGGCGCAAGGTGCTTGGTCGACTGCTGGAGCATGAGCTATACGTCAAGGCTGAGAAGTGTGTGTTCTCCAAACGAGCCGTCTCCTTCCTGGGTTATCGCATTTCCACCTCGGGGGTGGTGATGGAGTGTGACCGCGTTAAGGCCGTGCGTAATTGGCCGACTCCAACCACGGTAAAGGAGGTGCAGCGGTTTTTAGGGTTTGCCAATTACTACCGGAGATTTATCCGGGGTTTTGGCCAGGTGGCGGCTCCCATTACCTCACTGCTGAAAGGGGGGATGGTGCGGTTACGGTGGTCGGCAGAGGCTGACAGAGCCTTCAATCGGTTGAAGGCGCTGTTCACTGATGCGCCTGTGCTGGCGCACCCGGACCCCTGTTTAGCGTTCATAGTGGAGGTGGACGCGTCCGAGGCTGGGGATGGTGCCGTGCTATCACAGCGCTTGGGTACGCCACCGAAGCTCCGCCCCTGCGCCTTCTTTTCAAAGAAGCTCGGTCCGGCGGAGCGAAACTATGATGTGGGGGACCGGGAGTTGTTAGCTGTGGTAAAGGCCCTGAAGGTGTGGAGACACTGGCTTGAGGGGGCTAAGTACCCTTTCCTCATCTAGACTGACCCCCGTAATCTGGAGTATATCCGGGCAGCGAGGAGACTGAATCCACGTCAGGCAAGGTGGGCCATCTTCTTCACCCGATTTAGGTTTCCGATCTCGTATAGACCAGGTTCCCTGAACACGAAGGCCGACGCGCTGTCCCGTCTCTATGACAAGGAGGATAGGCCCATCGATCCTACTCCCATCCTTCCAGCTTCTAGACTGGTGGCACCAGTGGTATGGGAGGTGGAAGCGGACATTGAGCGGGCATTACCGGTGGAACCTGCGCCTCCACAATGTCCTACAGGACATTGTGTGTGAGTGGGCTCACACACTACCCTCTTCTGGTCATCCTGGTGTGGCGAGGACAGCGCAGGGTTCATAGGGGGAAGTACTCGTGACCCACCTTAGTTAGGGACGTGAGGTTCTATGTCTCTTCCTGTTCAGTGTGCGCTCACTACGGGGTGCCGGAGGACATCGTCTCTGAACGGGGTCCCCAGTTCACGTCCTGAGGGTGGAGGGCGTTTATGGAGCGTTTGGGAGTCTCGGTCAGCTTGACCTCTGGTTATCACCCGAGAGTAATGGGCAGGTGGTGAGAGGGAACCAGGAGGTGGGTAGGTTTCTGCGGTAGTGTTGCCAGGACTGGCCAGGAGAATGGGCGGAGTTGGCCCAGAACTCACTCCGCCACTCCTCCACGAACATGTCACCATTTCAATGCGTGTTGGGATACCAGCCGGTCCTGGCACAGTGGCATCATAATTTGCCAATAAATTCATTAAAAATCCTACAATGTGATTTTCTGGATTTTTTTTCAAATTTTGTCAAATTTTGTCTGTCATGGTTGAAGTGTACCTATGATGAAAATTACAGGCCTCTCTCATCTTTTTAAGTGGGAGAACTTGCACAATTGGTGGCTGACTAAATACCTTTTTGCCCCACTGTATATATAAAATGTCTATGGATGCAAGGCAAGGTAGCAGAGAGTATCAATTCCTTTTTTCCATGTACCTGACGTTCACTGAAAAGCTGAAACACTGAAAGATGTCTGCTTTGACATTTTGCTAAGGTGAGTGTCAAACTGTTTCTTCTAAACCATGTATTCCCATACTCCAATGCTGTGGGTGGTAAACCAAAAAAATAAATATATATATAATTTTTTTTTTTACATTCGTTTCTCTTCGCATAATCAAACAGTCCATTTAGATTTTCCGACGGGGCTATACATTTGGGTGAGTAGCCTGAGTAGCCTTCACTGCAAAAATCAAATTAAACCATCTAGTGTTCAGCAAAATAACAACACAATGTCAAATGCAGGTAGCCTCGTCAAATAATTAACATCCAATCACATTAACCATTACCACTAACGGTCCATATGTAGCCAAACATAGCTGCTGCTCATGTTGGTATCTGTACTGATGGCGCAAAAGCCATGACAGGGAGACAGGGAGACATAGTGGAGTGGTAACACAGGTGCAAGCAGTTTCTTCCAACGCTACTTGGGCACACTGCAGCATCCCCCGAGAGGCTCTTGCTGCCAAGGGAATGCCTGACAGCTTGAAAGGTGTTTTGGACACTACAGTGAAACTGGTTAACTTTGTTAAAGCAAGGCCCCTGAACTCTTGCGTATTTTCTGCACTATCCAATGATATGGGTAGCAACCATGTAACACTTTTACAACATACAGAAGTGAGCTGGGGCCGGATTCACAAAGGTTACTTATGAAAAAATGTAAGAAGTTTCTTAAGGAAAAAAATAGGAAGTTCATAAGATAGTTTGTAAATGCAATTCCTCAAAATGTTTTTAGGAATTCATAGTTTTCTTAGGACTTTGTAAACTTTGTAAATATCTTTCTTAAAAACTTCTTATTTAGCATTGACATTAGTGACGTGCTTGAAACCAATAAATAAACCCCTATGTGATCGGATTTGGCTATTTAGCTATTTTCCATACATTATAGCCATCAGACTAGCTATATCAAAATCAAAAATGGATAACCAAGAAAAGAGATTGAAGTGATGGTGGAGTAAATAGCAGCCAGGAAAAGCTTGCTGTTGGGGAGACTTGATAACTGCGGGGTAACTGCAGAGACCAAAAAGAAAGGATGGGCAAGTGGCCAAGTCTGTCTCTGCCATCGGGGGTATGGCAAGGGACAGTGATGCAGTAAAAAAGAAGTGGTCCAACATCAAGTCTGCTACTAAGAAGAAGGGAGCAGAGAGACCATGTGGACCAGCTGGAGGCGAAGGTGTCGTCCATCATAGAGAAGGTGGTAGAGGGACTGTGCGACTGGAAATTTAGTTCGCTACGTTAGCTAGTTAACGTGTAAAGACATTATAGCCAAAATAGCTAACGACGGTAACGTTAGCTAAGTTAGCCAAGTTCTTCTTTGCAAATTGACAAGATATTGCTAGCTATTTAACACTTCCAGAATATTGTAATATATTGTTAATTACTAGCTAGCTAGATAATGCCTGTTTAATTTGTATTCTTACTGTATTTAAATATCCGGTAGCCAACTGTGTCTGTGGCGCAAGAAATCGTTCATGGTTACAAAAGTATCCATTCGTCTCAAGACAAAGGTTTACCTAAAGTTAAGTACATTTCCAAGAAATCCTAAAGCATTATTTTCAATCCCATTTCTTCTTAACTTTTTTCTCAGGAAACTTAGGAAAAACCTTAAGAACTTTTCCAATAACTTTATTGAGGAATAGCAACTTTGCTTAACTTCCTTCTTAAATCTATAGTTTAGGGAAAAAATGGCAGTTAAGAAGAAATTTCTTCTTAAGAATGTTTTGTGAATCCGGCCCCTGGTTATCAAGGGGCAAAGTATTGACATATTTTTTTGAATTGAGAGAAGAGCTTAAAGTTTTCTTTAATGACCATGATTTTCACTTGTCTGACCGCTTGCATGATGTCGAGATTCTCACACGGCTGGCCTATCTGGGTGATGTTTTTTCTTGCCTGAATGATCTGAATCTAGGACTACAGGGACTCTCCGCAACTATATTCAATGTGCAGGACGAAATGAATGCTATGATTAAGAAGTTGGAGCTCTTCTCTGTCTGCATTAAGAAGCACAACACACAGGTCTTTCCATCATTGTATGATTTTTAGTGTGCAAATGAACTCAAGCTTACGGACAATGTCAAATGTGGGTGCGCAATTAGGCATGTACTTTCGCGAAATGAATGACACAAACAACTGGATTTGTTATCCCTTTCATGTCCTGGCTCCAGTCCACTTATCGATATCTGAACAGGAGAGCCTCACTTCGAAATTGCAATAAGCGTTTCTGTGAAAATGTAATTTAATCAGAAACCACTGCCAGATTCTTGGATTGGGATGTGCTCAGAGTATCCTACCTTGGAATATCTCGCTGTTAAGACACTGACGCCCTTTGCAACCACGTACCTACAGTTGAAGTCTACATAAAAGTTTACATAAAAACTTGTTTTTCAACCACTCCACAAATTTCTTGTTAACAAACTATAGTTTTGGCAAGTTGGTTAGGCCATCTACTTTGTGCATGACAAAAGTAATTTTCCAACAATTGTTTACAGACAGATTATTTCACTTATAATTCATTGTATCACAATTCCAGTGGGTCAGAAGTTTACATACACTAAGTTGACTGTGCCTTTAAACAGCTTGGAAAATTCCAGAAAATTATGTCACGGCTTTAGAAGCTTCTGATGGGCTAATTGACATCATTTGAGTCAATTGGAGGTGTAGCTGTGGATGTATTTCAAGGCCTATCTTCAAACTCTGTGCCTCTTTGCTTGACATCATGGGAAAATCAAACAAAATCAGCCTAGACCTCACCAAAACAAATGTAGACCTCCACAAGTCTGGTTCATCCCTGGGAGCAATTTCCAAATGCCTGAAGGTACCACGTTCATCTGTACAAACAATAGTACGCAAGTATAAACACCATGGGACCACACAGCTGTCATAATGCTCAGGAAGGAGATGAGTTCTTTCTCCTAGAGATTATCGTACTTTGGTGCGAAAAGTGCAAATCAATCCCAGAACAACAGCAAAGGACCTTGTGAAGATGCTGGAGGAAACAGGTACAAAAGTATCTATATCCACAGTAAAGCGAGTCCTATATCAACATAACCTGAAAGGCCGCTCAGCAAGGAAGAAGCCACTGCTCCAAAACCGCCATAATAAAAGCCAGACTATGGTTTGAACTGCACATGGGGACAAAGATCATACTTTCTGGAGAAATGTCCTCTGGTCTGATGATACAAAAATAGAACTGTTTGGCCATAATGACCATCATTATGTTTGGAGGAAAAAGGGGGAGGCTTGCAAGCAGAAGAACCCCATCCCAACCGTGAAGCACGGGGGTGGCAGCATCATGTTGTGGGGGTGCTTTGCTGCAAGAGGGACTGGTGCACTTCACAAAATAGATGGCATCATGAGGGAGGAAAATGATGTGATGTCTTGAGATGTTGCTTCAATATATCCAGTCAGGAAGTTAAAGCTTAGTCGGAAATGGGTCTTCCAAATGGACAATGACCCCAATCATACTTCCAAAGATGTGGCAAAATGGCTTAAGGACAACAAAGTCAAGGTATTGAAGTGGCCATCACAAAGCCCTAACCTCAAACCTATAGAAAATTTGTGGGCAGAACTGAAAAAGCGTGTGCGAGCAAGGAGGCCTCAAACCTGATTCAGTTGCACCAGCTCTGTCATGAGGAATGGCCCAAAATTTACCCAACTTATTGTGAGAGGCTTGTGGAAGGCTACCCGAAACATTTGACCCAAGTTAAACAATTTAAAGGCATTGCTACCAAATACTAATTGAGTGTATGTAAACTTTTGACCCACTGTGATAAAAGAAATTAAAGCTGAAATAAATAATTATCTCTTCTATTATTCTGACATTTCACATTCTTAAAATAAAGTGGTGAACCTAACTGACCTAAAACAGGGAATTTTTACTAGGATTAAATGCCAGGAATTGTGGAAAACTGAGTTTAAATGTATTTGGCTAAGGTGTATGTAAACCTCCGACTTCCACTGTATGTGAGAGTGGATTCTCGGCCCTCACTAGCATGAAAACTAAATACAGGCACAGACTGTGTGTGGAAAATGATTTAAGACTGAGACTCTCCAATACAACTCAACATTGCAGAGTTATGTGCATCCTTTCAAGCACAGCTTCTCATTAACCTGTGGTGAGTTATACACAATTTTAGATGAACAAATAAGGTTTCATATGTAAGGTGGCTAAATAATATTATTGATTAATATTATTTGTGCCCTGGTCCTATAACAGCTCTTTGTCACTTCCCACAAGCCGGGGTGTTGACGACAACTCACACTCATTCTCATGTTTAATAAATATATCGTATAGCAGGCTTACAATGATGGCAAAAAACAACATTTGAGAGTGCGCTGACCCTGGTGCTAGAGAGGGTACGCAGCTAGAGGTTGAATGTTTGAAGGGGCACAGGACTATAAAAAGATTGGAAACCCCTGCTCTAAACAACCTTGGCTACATTGAACATCGAAACCAATATTGAGAAAGAAAGCAGAAGAAGGGGATGTAGAGGGGAGAAACTCTCTCACCTGGTTACCATAGAAACGTCTCTTCTCCTTACTCCAGTATCAGCCCTGAGCACAGACAGCCAGAGCACAGTCTGATCTCACACAGAACACTCGAGAAGACAGACAGCATGCATTTTTAAAACTGCCTCACCTCATACATTTACAATCCACAGGTCTCATGTACACACCTTCCGTACACACCACACAATGCCTCTGACTGTAACACACCTCACAATGTTTGTCATGTATCAGTGAATTCATTTTTTATTCAATACTACACTTAAAATGTCAATGTTGCATTGCTCACCTGTATTGCTCACAATGTTATTTTATACATGTACACAGTATCATAATCATGGATCTCTATGCAGTTATGCTCACTACATAGTTCTAATAACATCTATCAACACTGCAGCAGTTTAGTCCAATTCTCAGCTCTGCATGACTTCAAACCATAACTGAAAACATTTCACATGCACACACGTGCGCACGCCCACACACACACAGCTCTTTGACAACACTTCCCTCTCCAAGCCAGCACTGAACACAGCCTACAATTTGAGCAAAGCCTACTCTTAGTTACCGCACGTGTGGGGGCAGACTTTAAATTACACCAGCCTAAAAAACTAAGGTTTTTGTTAAGATCCTGTGTTACTTCTAGTTTTTGTCAAGCTCCAGTGTTACATCTAGCTGTGTGTAATTCATCTCTATTTGACATAATGAACTGTCTATCTCAGATTCGTCCATGACTGGTGCACATAAATGATTGACACTAGAGGTTAGAGGAATGAAAGGAGAAAGAGCAGGGGTCCTCTCAGATGGTCTGATATGAATGTCTTATAATGGTATGACTTTACAACAGCCTTCTATATTTCCACTGGATCCAGGGGATGTTACTCTACTGGCATATTTTGTGCTCATTAATTGGGCTTATTCATTTAAGCACACAAACCAAAATCAACAAAATCTGGCAAGGGACAAATCTAACAGAAAAACTGGGTCTGTAGTCAGTGATGTGAAACGTGAATGGTGCAGATAGAAACAGAATGAATAAATCTGACATGATTCCATATTCTATGACAAATACCCCTATCTGTTCTACAGTGCCTTGCGAAAGTATTCGGCCCCCTTGAACTTTGCGACATTTTGCCACATTTCAGGCTTCAAACATAAAGATATAAAACTGTATTTTTTTGTGAAGAATCAACAACAGGTGGGACACAATCATGAAGTGGAATGACATGTATTGGATATTTCAAACTTTTTAAACAAATCAAAAACTGAAAAATTGGGCGTGCAGAATTATTCAGCCCCTTTACTTTCAGTGCAGCAAACTCTCTCCAGAAGTTCAGTGAGGATCTCTGAATGAGGTTTCTAACCTCCTCCCTGTAGGCTGTCTCGTTGTTGTCGGTGATCAGGCCTACCACTGTTGTGTTGTTTGCAAAGTTAATGATGGTGTCGGAGTCGTGCCTGGCCACGCAGTCGTGGGTGAACAGGGAGTGCAGGAGGGGACTGAGGACGCACCCCTGAGGGGCTCCAGTGTTGAGGATCAGCGTGGCTGATGTGTTGCTACCGACCCTCACCACCTGGGGTGGCCCGTCAGGAAGTCCAGGATCCAGTTGCAGAGGGAGGTGTTTAGTCCCAGGATCCTTAGCTGAATGATGAGCTTTGAGGGTACTATGGTGTTGAACACTGAGCTGTAGTCAATGAATAGCATTCTCACATAAGTGTTCCTTTTGTCCAGGTGGGAAAGGGCAGTGTGGAGTGCAATAGAGATTGCATCATCTGTGGATCTGTTAGGGCGGTATGCAAATTGGAATGGGTCTAGGGTTTCTGAGATAATGGTGTTGATGTTTATAAGCCTTTATAAGCCTTTAAAAGCACTTCATGGCTACCGACGTGAATACTACGGGTCTGTAGTCATTTAAGCAGGTTGCCTTAGTGTTCTTATTTTCCACCATTTTCCACCATAATTTGCAAATAAATTCATTAAAAATCCTACAATGTGATTTTCTGGAGAAGAAAAATTCTAATTTTGTCTGTCAGAGTTGAAGTGTACCTATGATGAAAATTACAGGCCTCTCTCATCTTTTTAAGTGGGAGAACTTGCACAATTGGTGGCTGACTAAATACTTTTTTGCCCCACTGTACATATTCAAATAGGTTAATCAAACAGTCTCAGCACAATCCTCTCATTCATCATAAGACCATCTCTTCAAATTTCGAGGATTTTTGTCAACAAAGAAAAGCATATGACTAAACAGCAGGACATTTTTTTAAATAAAGATTGTTTTTGAATAGCATACCCTTCATACTACTATTGTCTTGTCATCAATACTGCATGAATAGTATTTAGTGTAAGAATAGCCCATGTTCATCAGCTCAGTATATAGGCCAAGAATGTACTGAGGACCTTATGTGTTATGTTCAGAGGTAAATTGGCTCTGGCAGAGAAAACAGCCAAATACTTAATCTAAACGTAAATCGATTCTCAATTATGATACAGTTCTAGAAACTTAAAGCCCTGTAATTTCATATCACATAAAAATAATTTCATACATAGAAAATATAAATTTACTGCACAATGTTTTAACCGTTTTAATTGTTTCAGTGTTTTAATTTTAACACAGGTGCAGCCGACAATATTTTAAAGTTACAACACGTTTCTGGCATCCTTCTGTTACACACAGGTATTCGGAGAAGCTATAGATACAGTGCCTTCAGAAAGTAATATTACCCATTGACTTATTTGACATTTTGTTGTGTTACAGCCTGAATTAAAAATGGATTAAATGGATACATTTTTCTCACCCATCTACACGCAATACCCCATAACGGCAAAGTGAAAATATGTTTTTTGACATTTTTGCAAATAAATATTGAATTTACATAAGTATTCACACTCCTCAGTCAATGCTTTGTAGAAGCACCTTTGGCAGCGATTACAGCTGTGAGTCTTACGTCGTAAGTCTCTAACAGCTTTGAACACCTGGATTTTACAATAATTGCACATCATTCTTTTTAGAATTCTTCAAGCTCTGTCAAGTTGGTTGTTGATCATTGCTAGACAGTCCTTTTCAAGTCTTGCCATAGATTTTCAAGCCAATTTAAGTCAAAACTGTAACTAGGCCACTCAGGAACATTCAATGTGGTCTTGGTAAGCATCTCCAGTGTATATTTGGTCTTGTGTTTTAGGTTATTGTCCTGCTGAAGGTGAATTTGTATCCCAGTGTCTATTGGAAAGCAGACTGAACCAGGTTAGCCTCTAGGATTTAGCCTGTGCTTAGCTCTATTTCGTTTATTTTTATCCTACAAAATTCCATAGTCCTTGCTGATGACAAGCATATCCATAACAGGATGCAGCCACCACCATGTTTGAAAATATTTAGAGTGGCACTCAGTGATGTGTTGTGTTGGATTTGTCCCAAACATAATGCTTTGTATTCAGGACATAAAGTTCATTTCGTTGCCACATTTTTCACAGTTTTACTTTAGTGCCTTATTGCAAACAGGATACATGTTTTGGAATATTTTTATTCTGTGCAGTCTTCCTTCTTTTCACCACATGAGTGTTGTAAAGCAATACAATGTTGTTAATCCATCCTCTGTTTTCTCCTATCACAGCCATTAAACTCTGTAACTGTTTTAAAGTCACCATTAGTCTCATGATGAAATCCCTGAGCGGTTTCCTTCCTCTCTGGCAACTGAGTTAGGAAGGATGCCTGTATCTTTGTAGTGACTGGGTATATTGATACACCATCCAAAGTGTAGTTAATAACTTCATCATGCTTAAAGGGATATTCAATGTCTGCATTTTTTTTTTTTACCAATCCACAACTAGGTGCCCAATGCGAGGCATTGGAAACCTCCCCTGTCTTTGTAGTTGAATCTGAGTTTGAAATTATCTGCTCGACTGAGGGACCTTACAGATAATTGTACATGTGGGGTACAGAGATGAAGTCATGAAGTCATTCAAAAATCATGTTAAACATTATTATTGCACACAGTGTCCATTCAATGTATTATGTGACTTTTTAAGCACAATTTTACTCCTGAACTTATTCAGGCTTGCCATAACAAAGGATTTGAATAGTTATTGACTCAAGACATTTCAGCTTTTCATTTTTTCTTAATTTGTAAACATTTCTAAAAACATAATTCCACTTTGACATTATTGGGTATTGTGTGTAGGCCAGTGACACAAAATGTCAATTTAATCAATTTCAAATTTACACTGTAAAACAACTACATTTTGAAAAAGTCAAGGGGTGTGAATACGTTCTGAAGGCACTGTAGCTAATTAAATTAGGCGGTCGCATTCGTCTTCCATACACAAACATTTTTACATTTTTAAAATTTGATTTCCCCTTTATTTAACCAGGTAGGCCAGCTGAGAACAAGTTCTCATTTACAACTGCGACCTGGCCAAGATAAAGCTAAGCAGTGCGACAACAACAACAACACAGAGTTACACATAAACAAACGTACAGTCAATAACACAAAAGAAAAGAAACATAGAAAAATCTAGGTACGGTACATGGCCTTGTGGGAACCCTAGCCCTTTAACAATGTGTAGTAGTTCAACATTATTTTGTATTATTATTTCTCGTCGATATGAAAGTTAAGTTCCAAATGTTTCCAAAACTGTTCTGCCTAAAAGTATTTACGTTTAGACAGGGCTTATTGGCAGTGTCTATGCATTTGCAGTATATGGTATGTTTAGCATTAGCGTCTATGAAAAGGCTACTTGGTATATTGACAGGGAGAAACTATAATGTAAAACCTGACAAATTTTTCTGTTTAAATATTCTTTGATTTTCACATTAGATTGTTGTTTGGACATCATGATATTGGTGGAGGTTATGAATATTCACTTTTTCAGACTGTAGAATAACATTTATACCTGACTCAGTCTTCTGTGCAATTCAGGTTGAAACTTAGATCTACCAGATAGGCCTATTCTGGTTGCCTGGGAATGGCTGCATGGTGGTGCCTGAGGATACATACAGTGTCAGGACCACAAGCCCCCGTCAGTGGAAAATATATTACAAATTCATATCCACTACAGCCATTCATGTAACTACTATGCTGGCCTGCCGCGCATCTTTCCAAATAAAAAAAAGTTACATTGCGGTCATTTCGGACACAAACTCCGGCAACTTACATCCACACTGAGGGCCTCTTTTTGTTTTCTTAGTAGTGCTGTCTCAACCTATCGTTGAAAGGGGGAGGGTAAATGGGTTGAACAACTGAGTTTGATGAGCAACTAGAAGATCCAACCAAAAAGGAAATCATCATTCAAACTACCCAATAGAAGCTTTTGAGTGTTGATGCTATCCTTTCAGCGGCAACGATGGGCGGTCCTCTGTGCCAAGAGCCCGCCCCAGGGCCAATCAGTTAGGTTGCGCACATGCTGCAGTTTCAGTTTGTTTTATTCACCATTTTGAGTAGCTCAAGGTAAAATTTAAACTAAAATCGCGTTTGGAAAATAAATTCGTTCCCGTATATTTCGTTTTACGCAGTAGCTCGGGCGTTGGAACGTTTCGTTGCGCCCATTGGAGTTGCAGAGCGGGACGATTTCATTTTTATTTTCCAGGATTTAATTTCCCCTTTCTTACATTCTTAACCTCTACAGTATTTGTGCAAAATGTCAAGACCAGTGAGGTACGTTTTTCTAATGTCCTTCGCTGAAACAGTGTGGCGTGCACGCTGCCTTTACAGGAGACACGTACGTCTCTACCATGTTGTGTTTTTGGCTACAGTTCCGTTTATTTGATGAAACATTTATGTAAATGTCTTTTTTTTCTAATTGTGCACGCACTTACTAGCATGGATCATTGCAATGTGGACTGTTCGTTCGCCATGGCGGGGTGAAAATGCCTGTATTGCGCGCCCCTTGGCGAGAGTGCGTGCATCTGGTGTGAATCATGTCTACAAAAAACGATCCTACTCGAATATCATTTGGTGCGATACCCTTATGTTTCAGTTGTATTTACCTTGGTTTTATGTGTTCCTAGAATGTGATATGTCATGGTATTTTGTGTGAGATGGGAGGTAGATCAGACTGAGGAATATGGCTACCCATTCATCCACGAGAGCCTCTGAAACGTTAATAAAAAAACAGGACTGGAGGTGGACATCGGTTCATGGGATGTGATCTTATTAACACGCAGCCTAGCGACGTCTGTACTAGTTCCAAGTAGGCTATCCACCATTGAAACGCAATTGTTTTATTCTATGGTCTTATTAGGGAACAATGAAATGTGAAAGGGGCGACGGCAGCCTGTTGGTTTTGAGTGAAAACGCGGTACGAGAAAGGGAGAGCTGAGGAGCTACATTTTCACTGATAGCAGGGGGGCGGAGTGGCTTTAGAAGTCACCCCCCCACGCCTAGCTCTTCGCTGCCTGAAAAGACCGAGAGGGTCGCATTTGAGCGAAGAAAATAACCTATTTCGCAAGAAAAACACACATGGACGTTGCTTGTTAATTAAATATCGCGGAAGCGAATCAAGCAACTGTTGCAACAATGTAACCGATATTGCACACGAATATGCAACAAAGTAGCAATGTGGCGTCGATGGTTGCCCCTCCCCTTGCTCCCGTTTTTCCCCCAGGTAATGCGTGGGTCCCTCTTAAATAAAAATAAAAATAAAAAACATTCTTTTTTGGAGGGGGGGGCCTCGTTTGAGCTCATGCGATTGCTTTTCTAGTGGTGGTCAGGGCTTTGTCTTTCGGCCTGTGTGTCTGAGGTCTTCACGGTGGCGACAGGGCCTGCGCTTGTATAAGCGTTTATTGCCTTGACCTCCCTTGCCCCCGCTAGCACATTAAACCATATGAGGTACCTTGGAAGCCTATAGTTACTATTACAGACAATGTTTCCAATCACTTTGGTGTGTGTTAGGACGTCAGGGGGGTGGGAAAATAGAAGGGTGTGTGTTCGAGATCAAGACCACTGTATGTAGGTTATGTATGCCTCATGCCTGTGTGTGTATATTATGGCACGGCTCTGAAGGTGTGTATTACATTGAGCACCTGCCTGTGGTCAGCTGTGTCACCTACAGCACTGGTCTTCTGTAGTGTGTGTTAACCCATTCCACTCATCCACTTTCCCAAATGAGCCCTTGAAACTGGAGAAGTGAGACAAGCATCCAGTTTACTAGAGAAACTATCCCCTTCTGTGTGAGGGAACCTTTTTAACATCAAAACACATACTGCTGATGCATGATTGATGGCTGAGTGTATTTGGGGGTGTGGTGGAATAGACGGAACTGAGGTGGATGAAATCCTGTTTGCGCCTTGATTTGGAATAATTGGAAATACATTGTCCCGGCTGCATTTTGATGCATACGTTTTCTACTTACTGGAGATGAGAAGAACCATACTGAGTTGTGCATCTTATATGAACCAGGTGTGGTTCCTAGAGTTATGTTCAACTAATCTGCGTCTATCTTTGCCCTTCTGACTCTACATTACATTGAAGTCATTGAATCTTCCTTTTGATTCCCTGAGGGGAATTTATCAGTGTGAAATGAAAAAATCTAAAAATCTCAATTTGTGATAAATTGTGCCCAGTATCCAAAAACGTATAATCTAAAAACAACTTTACTAATATAAAAGTTCTAAATCAAATTGTATTTGTCGCATGCGCTGAATACAACAGGTGTACCGGTACCGAGTTAATATGCAGGGGTACTGGTTAGTTGAGGTAATTTGTACATGTGGTTAGGGTGACTATGCATAGATAGTAAACAGTGAGTAGCAGCAGTGTCAAAACAAAGGTTGGGGGGGTCAATGCAAATAGTCAGGGTGGCCATTTGATTAATTGTTCAGCAGTCATATGGCTTGGGGGTAGAAGCTGTTAAGGAGCCTTTTTGACCGAGACTTGGCGCTCCGGTACCGCTTGCTGTGTGGTAGCAGGGAGAACAGTATGACTTGGGTGACTGGAGACGCTGACCATTTTGAGCCTTTCCCTGACACCGCCTGATATAGAGGTCCTGGGTGGGAGGTAGCTTGGACCCAGTGAAGTATTGGACCGTACGCACTACCCTCTGCTGGCGCCTTATAGTCTGATGCCGCGCAGTTGCTATACCAGGCGGTGATGCAACCGGTCAGGATGCTGTTGATGGTACAGCTGTAGAACTTGTTGAGAAACTGAGGACATGTGACAAATCTTTTCAGTCTCCTGAGAGGGAATAGGCGTTGTCGTGCCCTCTTCACGACTGTCTTGGAGTGTTTGGACTAGAGGTCGACCGATTATGATTTTCCAACACCAATACCGATTATTGGAGGACCAAAAAAAGCCGATACCGATTAATTGGCCGATTTCTTTTGTGTATATATATATATATATATATATTTGTTTTTTTGTTCGTTTTTAAAATTTACCAAAAAGTTATATTTTGGTTTCATCTGACCATATGACATCTTCTTCTGGATCATCCAAATGCTCTCTAGCAAACTTCAGACGGGCCTGGACATGTACTGGCTTAAGCAGGGGGACACGTCTGGCAATGCAGGATTTGAGTCCCTGGCGGCGTAGTGTGTTACTGATGGTAGGCGTTGTTACTTTGGTCCCAGATCTCTGCAGGTCATTCACTAGGTCCCCCCGTGTGGTTCTGGGATTTTTGCTCACTGTTCTTGTGATAATTTTGACCCCACGGGGTGAGATCTTGCGTGGAGCCCCAGATCGAGGGAGATTATCAGTGGTCTTGTATGTCTTCCATTTCCTAATAATTGCTCCCACAGTTGATTTCTTCAAACCAAGCTGCTTACCTATTGCAGATTCAGTCTTTCCAGCCTGGTGCAGGTCTACATTTTTGTATCTGGTGTCCTTTGATAGCTCTTTGGTCTTGGCCATAGTGGAGTTTGGAGTGTGACTGTTTGAGGTTGTGGACAGGTGTCTTTCATACTGATAACAAGTTCAAACAGGTGCCATTAATACAGGTGACGAGTGGAGGACAGAGGAGCCTCTTAAGGACGTTACAGGTCTATGAGAGCCAGAAATCTTGGTTGTTTGTAGGTGACCAAATACTTATTTTCCACCATAACTTGCAAATAAATGCATTAAAAATCCTACAATGTGATTTTCTGGATTTTTTTCCCTCATCTTGTCTGTCATAGTTGAAGTGTCCCTATGATGAGAATTACAGGCCTCTCTCATCTTTTTAAGTTGGAGAACTTGCACAATTGGTGGCTGACTAAATACTTTTATGCCCCACTGTAATGAGATGAGTAATGCAAAATATGTAAACATAATTAAAGTGGCCAGAGGTTTCAAGTCTATGTACATTCTTGGCCAAATGTTTTGAGAATGACACAAATATTAATTTTCACAAAGTCTGCTGCCTCAGTTTGTGTGATGGCAATTTGCATAAACTCCAGAATGTTATGAAGAGTGATCAAATTCATTTAAATTAATTGCAAAGTCCCCCTTTGCCATGCAAATGAACTGAATCACCAAAAAAAACATTTCCACTGCATTCAACCCTGCCACAAAAGGACCAGCTGACATCATGTCAGTGATTCTCTCGTTAACACAGGTGTGTGTTGACGAGGACAAGGCTGGAGATCACTCTGTCATGCTGATTGAGTTCCAGACTGGAAGCTTCAAAGGGAGGGTGGTGCTTGGAATCATTGTTTTTCCTCTGTCAACCAGGGTTACCTGCAAGGAAACAAGTGCAGTCATCATTGCTTTGCGCAAAAATGGCTTCACAGGCAAGGATATTGCTGCCAGTAAGATTGCACCTAAATCAACCATTTGTCGGATCATCAAGAACTTCAAGGAGAGCGGTTCAATTGTTGTGAAGAAGGCTTCAGGGCGCCCAAGAAAGTCCAGCAAGCGCCAGGGCCGTCTCCTAAAGTTGATTCAGCTGTGGGATCGGGGCACCGCCAGTACAGAGCTTGCTCAGGAATGGCAGCAGGCAGGTGTGAGTGCATCTGCACTGACAGTGAGGCAAAGACTTTTGGAGGATGGCCTGGTGTCAAGAAGGGCAGCAAAGAAGCCACCTCTCCAGGAAAACCATCAGAGACTGATATTCTGCAACAGGTACAGGGATTGGACTGCTGAGGACTGGGGGTAAAGTCATTTTCTCTGAATCCCCTTTCCGATTGTTTGGGGCATCTGGAAAAAAGCTTGTCCGGAGAAGACAAGGTGAGCGCTACCATCAAGTCCTATGTCATGCCAACAGTAAAGCATCCTGAGACCATTCATGTGTGGGGTTGCTTCTCAGTCAAGGGAGTGGACTCACTCACAATTTTGCCTAAGAACACAGCCATGAATTAATAATGGTACCAACACATCCTCCGAGAGCAACTTCTCCCAACCATCTAGGAACAGTTTGGTGATGAACAATGCCATTTCCAGCATGATGGAGCACCTTGCCATAAGGCAAAAGTGATGACTAAGTGGCTCAGGGAACAAAACATCGATATTTTGGGTCTCTGGCCAGGAAACTCCCCAGACCTTAATCCCATTGAGAACTTGTGGTCAATCCTCAAGAGGCAGGTGGACAAACAAAAACCTACAAATTCTGACAAACTCCAAGCATTGATTATGCAAGAATAGGCTGCCATCAGTCAGGATGTGGCCCAGAAGTCAATTGACAGCATGCCAGGGTGGATTAGAGGTCTTGAAAAAGAAGGGTCAACACTGCAAATATTGACTCTTTGCATCAACTTCATGTAATTGTCAATAAAAGCCTTTGATACTTATGAAATGCTTGTAATTATACTTCAGTATTCCATAGTAACATCTGATAAAAATATCTATAGACACTGAAGCAGCAAACTTTGTGGAAATTAATATTTGTCATTCTCAACTTTTGGCCACGACTGTATGTAGGGCAACAGCCTCTGTGGTAGTGAGGCTATTCGATATTCTGATGGACTTGAGATAGAAGCTGTTTCTCCGTCTCACGGTACCAGCTTGATGCACCTGTAATGACCTTGCCTTCTAAATGATAGCAGGGTGAACAGGCAATGGCTCGGGTAGTTGTTCTTTGGGCCACTGCAAATAACTTTTTGGCCTTCCTGTGGCATCGGGTGTTGTAGGTGTCCCAGAGTGCAGGTAGTCTGTCCCTCGTTATGCGTTGGGCAGACAATAACTACCTTTGGAGAGCCCTGTGTTTGTGGGCAGTGCAGTTGCCATACCAGGTGGTGATGTAGCCTGACAGGATGCTCTTAATTGTGCCTATATAAGTTTGAGGGTTTTAAGTGCCAAGCCAAATTTCTTCAGCCTCCTGAGGTTGAGGAGGCCCTCAGTGTTACGGGGCGCTAGTCATTTAGGCAGGTTACCCTTTCTCGTTCTTGGGCACAGGCACTATGGTGGTCTGCTTGAAATGTAGGTGTTACAGACTCTGTCAGGGAGAGGTTTAAAATTACTTTGAAGACACTTGCTAGTTGGTCCACGCAGGCTCTGAGTAAATGTCCTGGTAATCCGTCTGGCCCGGTGTCCTTGTGAATGTTGACCGGTTTAAAGGTCTTGCTCACATCAGCTATGGAGAGTGTGATCACAGTCGTCCGGGAACAGCTGGTGCTCTCATGCATCAGTGTTGCTTTCCTCGAAGAGAACATAAAAGGCATTTAGCCTATCTGGTAGACTCGCGTCACTGGGCAGCACCTGGCTGAGTTTCCCTTTGTAGTCCGTAATAGTTTGCAAGCCCTGTCACATCCATTGAGTGCCAGAGCCGGTGTAATCCATGGCTTATGGTTAGGATATGTACGTGCTGTCACTGTTGGGACGACATCGTCGATACAGTTTTGATGAAGCCGGTGACTTGAGGTGGTATACTCCTTAATGTGAATCAAGCAAATTGATTTATAAAGCCCTTTTTACATCAGCCGATGTCTCACAGTGCTGTACAGAAACCCAGCCTAAAACCTCAAACGGCAAGCAATGCAGATGCACGGTGTGAATAGGTAAAATCCCTGAGCATATTCCAGTCTGTGCTAGAAAAACAGTACTGGAGTGTAGCATTCACATCATCTGACAACTTTTGTATTGAGCGAGTCACTGGTACTACCTGCATTGGTTTTTGCTTGTAAGCGGAAATCAGGAGGATAGGAAACGGTGCATAATTCTATCGAAATGCATTGAAAATTGTACACTCTCTTTAAGAATGTCACTTTTGTGTTATAACATGAAAATCATTCATTCATTGCTGTGGTCATTGATGTCCTGAAGTAGCTGTCCTTTTAACATTCTTTCTGTGCCCCCATATGTTTGGATATACTGATGAAGTTACCAGGTTGTTAACTAACTAATGAGGTAATGTCATGACTGAACAAGGTGTTCACAGCCCGTTACCTGGGTGGCAGGTAGCCTAGCGGTTAAGAGGGTTGGCCAAGTAACCGGAAGGTTGCTGGTTCAAATCCCCGAGACGACTAGGTGAAGAAAAAAAGGTCTGCCCTTGAGCAAGGTACTTAACCGTAATTGGTCATGTAAGTCTCTCTGGATAAGAGCGTCTGGTAAATGACAAAAGTAAGAGAAATGGTTTCTGAGTGTAAAATGCGCCCCCCTCCCCAGCGGAAATGCATCCATCAAAACGTAGCGCCGATAATATGGTCACAACTTTTGATTGGTTTAGGCTAGAGACCAGCAGTTTTCTCTGTAGGCATTTTTCATGAATAGGAAAAAGCGGTACAGCGACGCCTAATCAATTATAACAATTATAATCTGGCTGATAACTGGTGCCTCCAACTTAAAATGACAGTTTGCACAGCAAAATATTTAGGAGCATATGTGACCCAAATGGTTTCACTTAGAGCCCTGTCCTCCAAATTGCTTTCATCCACCCTGTGTTTGTTGAAATCGGTGCAGACGAAGGAGAGGAAGCCACATTAGACTTTTGACTTGTACCCGGGATGGGCAACTCTAGTCCTCGAGGGCCTGATTGGTGTCACTTTTTTGCCCCAGCCCCAGCTAACACACCTGCCTCCAATGATCACCTAATCATGAACTTCAGTTTAAAATGCAATTAGTTTAATCAGCAATGTTTGCTAGGGGGGGGGGGGTAAAGGTGTCAACTGGGTCCCACTGACAGCATGTAACTGCTAGTGAAGGCTGTCATGATGATTATTTCTGCATGTTTTGTCTTACGGCAACAGTCTTCATCCTACCGACTAGAAACAGGATAGGAAATCTCTGTTTGTGTTTACTTCACAGGAACAAGAAGGTGGTGAATTACTCACAATTCCAGGAATCTGATGACGCAGGTGAGAGAGCAAGAGTTTGTGTACGTGTGTGCAACTCCAACCCCTTTCCCCTGTAGATAAGCTGTGTGTGTAACCCCTTTTTAATTCCCTTGTAGATGAGGAGTATGGGAAGAACTCAGACAAGCCTAAGAAGCCTCGTGCGGCTCCTCGCGAGGTGAAGCGCAAGCGGTCAAAGAACTCGCAGGAGGACAGGTGAGCCCGGAGAACCACAGTAAATGGCTGAATCCTGACTCAAACTTCAGTGAACATCTTCCATAGGCATCATGCATGATTTAGAAATACGAGTTGAGGGCGTTCAACTCGAGATTTGGTGGTTCTATAAAAAACAGACTTGGTGTGTAGAGTTGCGGTGTCTTGTTGCTCAATTGTTGTTTTTTGTTTCAGTGAGGATTCTGATGAAAAACTCTCCAAATCCAAAAATGATTCAGCAGGTAAGCCATTCTGACATTTTCCATTCATCAACTGGTTGATTAACAATTATTTTTGTGTTAAGTCTTAATTTGTGATAGAGCTATGAATTATGATAAATCTATGATCCCTTTCAGTAGTGGAGATGTTGTTCAAGCTTGGGGTCAGGGAAAATGTTCTGAAGAGGAGGCTATGGTTCAAGCTTGGGGTCAGGGAAAATGTCCTGAAGAGGAGGCTATGGTTCAAGCTTGGGGTCAGGGAAAATGTCTTGAAGAGGAGGCTATGGTTCAAGCTTGGGGTCAGGGAAAATGTCTTGAAGAGGAGGCTATGGTTCAAGCTTGGGGTCAGGGAAAATGTCTTGAAGAGGAGGCTATGGTTCAAGCTTGGGGTTAGGGAAAATGTCCTGAAGAGGAGGCTATGGTTCAAGCTTGGGGTCAGGGAAAATGTCTTGAAGAGGAGGCTATGGTTCAAGCTTGGGGTTAGGGAAAATGTCCTGAAGAGGAGGCTATGGTTCAAGCTTGGGGTCAGGGAAAATGTCTTGAAGAGGAGGCTATGGTTCAAGCTTGGGGTTAGGGAAAATGTCCTGAAGAGGAGGCTATGGTTCAAGCTTGGGGTCAGGGAAAATGTCTTGAAGAGGAGGCTATGGTTCAAGCTTGGGGTTAGGGAAAATGTCCTGAAGAGGAGGCTATGGTTCAAGCTTGGGGTCAGGGAAAATGTCTTGAAGAGGAGGCTATGGTTCAAGCTTGGGGTTGGGAAAATGTCCTGAAGAGGAGGCTATGGTTCAAGCTTGGGGTCAGGGAAAATGTCTTGAAGAGGAGGCTATGGTTCAAGCTTGGGGTTAGGGAAAATGTTCTGAAGAGGAGGCTATGGTTCAAGCTTGGGGTCAGGGAAAATGTCTTGAAGAGGAGGCTATGGTTCAAGCTTGGGGTTAGGGAAAATGTCCTGAAGAGGAGGCTATGGTTCAAGCTTGGGGTCAGGGAAAATGTCTTGAAGAGGAGGCTATGGTTCAAGCTTGGGGTTAGGGAAAATGTCCTGAAGAGGAGGCTATGGTTCAAGCTTGGTGGGGTCAGGATTCAACTAGTGATATGGGGGGGAGAAATCGATAGTTAAATATATTATTTTTGACTATCGTTTTGACAATATCGCTAAATAAATGTTGTGCTGCTTTATGAACCTTTATTTAAACAGGTAGTCACATTGAGATACAACTATTTACAAGAGAGCCCTGTATACATTTACAAATGAAGCCCAATACATAAAAAAAATTAAACCGAAAAATATATATAAACGCAACATGTGAAGAGTTGGTCCATTGTTTCATGAGCTGAAATATTTATTTCTCTCATATTTTGCACAAATTTGTTTACATCCCATTTAGTGAGCATTTCTCCTTTGCCAAAATAGTCCATCCACCTGACAGGTGCGGCATGTCAAGAAGCTGATTAAACAGCATGATCGTTACACAGGTTCACCTTGTGCTGGGGACAATAAAAGACCACTCTAAAATGTGCAGTTTTGTCACGGAACACAGTGCCACAGAGGTTGAGGGAGCATGCAATTGGCATGCTGACTGCAGGAATATCCACACCAGCCCAGGACCTCAACATCCGGCTTCTTCCCCTGCGGGATCATCTAAGGACAGACAGCTGATGAAACTGGGTTTCCGCAACCAAATCATTTCTGCACAAACTGTCAGAAACCATCTCAGAGAAGCTCATCTGCGTGCTCGTCATCCTCACTTGGGTCTTAACCTGATTGCAGTTCGGCACCATAACCAACTTCAGTAGACAAATGCTCACTTTCGATGGCCACTGGCTCGCTGGATAAGTGTGCTATTCAGGGATGTCACTTTTTCAACTGTACCGGGCAGGTGGCAGACAGCAGCATGTATGGCGTTGTGTGGGCTAGGGGTTTGCTTATGTCAATGTTGGGGAATAGACGGCCCCATGGTGGCGGTGTGGTTATGGTATGGGCAGGCATACGCTATGGACAACGAACATAATTGCATTTTATTGGTGGCAATTTGAATGCACGGAGATACTATGACAAAATCCTGAGGCCCATTGTGGTGCAATTCATTCGCCACCATCACCTAATGTTTCCGCGTGATAATGCATGACCCCATGTCCGGAGGATCTATCCACAATTCCTGGAAGCTGAAAATGGCCTAGTTCTTCCATGGCCTGCATACTCACTAAACATTTCACCCATTCGGCATGTTTGGGAAGCCCTGGATCGACGTGTACGACAGCGTGTTCGAGTACCCCCCAATATCTAGCAACTTCGCACAGCCATTGAAGAGTGGGACAACATTCCACAATCAACAGCCTGATCAACTCTATGAAGGAGATGTGTTATGTATTCTGCATGAGGCAAATGGTCACACCAGATACTGACTGGTTTTCTGATCCTCACCCATAGCTTTAAAACGTTATCTGTGACAAACCGATGCATCCCTGTATTCTCAGTCATGTGAAATCTATAGATTAGTGCATAATGAATTAATTTCAATTGACTGATTTCTTTATGAACTGCATATCTTTGAAATGGTTGTTTTTATAGTATTTTAAATGTATATAAATTAAAACGCATTATATAAAATACAACAGCCCTACAAAGACATTACAAATAAAATGCACATTAAACATATTTAACTTCTTGCGTCGAGCAATCCTGTATCCGGGAGCGTAATCATAGCCTCAAGCTCATTACCATAACGCAACGTTAACTATTCATGAAAATCGCAAATGAAATAAATATATTCACTCACAAGCTTAGCCTTTTGTTAACAACACTGTCATCTCAGATTTTCAAAATATGCTTTTCAACCATAGCTACACAAGCATTTGTGTAAGAATATTGATAGCTAGCATAGCATTAAGCCTAGCATTCAGCAGGCAACATTTTCACAAAAACAAGAAAAGCATTCAAATAAAATAATTTACCTTTGAAGAACTTCGGATGTTTTCAATGAGGAGACTCTCAGTTAGATAGCAAATGTTCCGTTTTTTTCAAAAAGATGATTTGTGTAGGAGAAATCGCTCCGTTTTGTTCATCACGTTTGACTAAGAAAAACCCCCGAAAATTCAGTCATTACAACGCCGAACTTTTTTCCAAATTAACTCCATAATATCGACAGAAATTTGGCAAACGTTGTTTAGAATCAATCCTCAAGGTGTTTTTCACATCTATTCGATGATAAATCATTCGTGGCAGTTGGGTTTCTCCTCGGAAGCAAATGGAAAAATACACGCAGCTGGAGATTACGCAATAATTGCGAGGGAGGGACACCAAGCGAGCACCTGGTAGATGTAGTGTAAAATGGTCAATCTTCCAATGATATGCCTACAAATACGTCACAATGCTGCAGACACCTTGGGGAAACGACAGAAAGTGTAAGCTCATTCCTGGCGCATTCACAGCCATATAAAGGGGACATTGGAACACAGCGCCTTCAAAATCTGGGGCATTTCCTGTTTGAAATTTCATCTTCGTTTCGCCTGTAGCATCAGTTCTGTGGCACTCACAGATATCTTTGCAGTTTTGGAAACGTCAGAGTGTTTTCTTTCCAAAGCTGTCAATTATATGCATAGTCGAGCATCTTTTCGTGACAAAATATCTTGTTTAAAACGGGAAAGTTTTTTTTATCCAAAAATTAAAAGAGCGCCCCCTATATCGAAGAAGTTAAGAAAAGCAATCACATTCTGTAACATAAGTCTCCAATCAATAATATTAAATGCCTGAAAGGAACCAGAATATCTAACTGCAAGGATTTCTGCATATTCCACACATCAGGGACCAAAAAAATTAAATCATGTGGAGACAAAAGGAGTTATTGATCCCTGAGAACGGGTTTGATCATTTGTACGTCTGAATTTAATCAATGAAGTTATGTACAGAGGAAGTTTCCGTACGACTGCTTTGTGAATAAATAATGCACCTCTCTTCTTACAGAGGTCCATCCCACATTTTTGTACAGAACACAATGGGTCCTATAACCGTCCCCAGTGGTAAAACGTATTGGTGAATGGAATACGGACTCCAATGGTTTAAAAGCAGAGGCTGCCGCATGCATGTAAATGTCACCATAGTCTATTACAGGGAGAAGCGTTGTTTAAACAATCTTCCTTCTGGTTTCAGAACTGAGGCAGGATTTATTTCTATAAGAAAAAATATATATACAGTGGGGCAAAAAAGTATTTAGTCAGCCACCAATTGTGCAAGTTCTCTCACTTTAAAAGATGAGAGAGGCCTGTAATTTTTTATCATAGGTACACTTCAATTATGACAGACAAAATGAGGAAAAGAAATCCAGAAAATCACATTGTAGGATTTTTAATGAATTTATTTGCAAATTATGGTGGAAAATAAGTATTTGGTCACCTACAAACAAGCAAGATTTCTGGCTCTCACAGACCTGCAACAACTTCGTTAAGAGGCTCCTCTGTCCTCCACTCGTTACCTGTATTAATGGCACCTGTTTGAACTTGTTATCAGTATAAAAGACACCTGTCCACAACCTCAAACAGTCACACTCCAAACTCCACTATGGCCAAGACCAAAGAGCTGTCAAAGGACACCAGAAACAAAATTGTAGACCTGCACCAGGCTGGGAAGACTGAATCTGCAATAGGTAAGCAGCTTGGTTTGAAGAAATCAACTGTGGGAGCAATTATTAGGAAATAGAAGACATACAAGACCACTGATAATCTCCCTCGATCTGGGGCTCCACGCAAGATCTCACCCCGTGGAGTCAAAATGATCACAAGAACGGTGAGAAAAAAATCCCAGAACCACACGGGGGGACCTAGTGAATGACCCGCAGAGAGCTGGGACCAAAGTAATAAAGCCTACCATCAGTAACGCACTACGCCGCCAGGGACTCAAATCCTGCAGTGCCAGACGTGTCCCCCTGCTTAAGCCAGTACATGTCCAGGCCCGTCTGAAGTTTGCTAGAGAGCATTTGGATGATCCAGAAGAAGATTGCGAGAATGTCGTACGGTCAGATGAAACCAAAATATAATTTTTTGGGTAAAAACTCAACTCATCGTGTGGAGAACAAAGAATGCTGAGTTGCATCCAAAAAACACCATGCCTACTGTGAAGCATGGGGGTGGAAACATCATGCTTTGGGGCTGTTTTTATGCAAAGGGACCAGACTACTGATCCGTGTAAAGGAAAGAATGAATGGGGCCATGTATCGTGAGATTTTGAGTGAAAACCTCCTTCCATCAGCAAGGGCATTGAAGATGAAACGTGGCTGGGTCTTTCAGCATGACAATGATCCCAAACACACCGCCCGGGCAGCGAAAGAGTGGCTTCGTAAGAAGCATTTCAAGGTCCTGGAGTGGCCTAGCCAGTCTCCATATCTCAACCCCATAGAAAATCTTTGGAGGGAGTTGAAAGTCCGTGTTGCCCATTGACAGCCCCAAAACATCACTGCTCTAGAGGAGATCTGCATGGAGGAATGGGCCAAAATACCAGCAACAGTGTGTGAAAACCTTGTGAAGACTTACAGAAAACGTTTGACATCTGTCATTGCCAACAAAGGGTATATAACAAAGTATTGAGATAAGTATTTGGTCAATAACAAAAGTTTATTTTCCACCATAATTTGCAAATAAATTCATTAAAAATCCTACAATGTGATTTTCTGGATTTTTTTCTCTCATTTTGTCTGTCAAATCAAATCTAAATCAAATTTATTTATATAGCCCTTCATATATCAGCTGATATCTCAAAGTGCTGTACAGAAACCCAGCCTAAAACCCCAAACAGCAAGCAATGCAGGTGTAGAAGCATGGTGGCTAGGAAAAACTCCCTAGAAAGGCCAAAACCTAGGAAGAAACCTAGAGAGGAACCAGGCTATGTGGGGTGGCCAGTCCTCTTCTGGCTGTGCCGGGTGGAGATTATAACAGAACATGGCCAAGATGTTCAAATGTTCATAAATGACCAGCATGGTCGTATAATAATAAGGCAGAACAGTTGAAACTGGAGCAGCAGCACGGTCAGGTGGACTGGGGACAGCAAGGAGTCATCATGTCAGGTAGTCCTGGGGCATGGTCCTAGGGCTCAGGTCCTCCGAGAGAGAGAAAGAAAGAGAGAATTAGAGAGAGCATATGTGGGGTGGCCAGTCCTCTTCTGGCTGTGCCGGGTGGAGATTATAACAGAACATGGCCAAGATGTTCAAATGTTCATAAATGACCAGCATGGTTGTATAATAATAAGGCAGAACAGTTGAAACTGGAGCAGCAGCACGGCCAGGTGGACTGGGGACAGCAAGGAGTCGTCATGTCAGGTAGTCCTGGGGCATGGTCCTAGGGCTCAGGTCCTCCGAGAGCGAGAGAAAGAGCGAATTAGAGAACGCACACTTAGATTCACACAAGACACCGAATAGGACAGGAGAGGTACTCCAGATATAACAAACTGACCCCAGCCCCCCGACACAAACTACTGCAGCATAAATACTGGAGGCTGAGACAGGAGGGGTCAGGAGACACTGTGGCCCCATCTGAGGACACCCCCAGACAGGGCCAAACAGGAAGGATATAACCCCACCCACTTTGCCAAAGCACAGCCCCCACACCACTAGAGGGATATCTTTAACCACCAACTTACCATCCTGAGACAAGGCTGAGTATAGCCCACAAAGATCTCCGCCATGGCACAACCCAAGGGGGGGCGCCAACCCAGACAGGATGACCACATCAGTGAATCAACCCACTCAGGTGACACACCCCTGTCATAGTTGAAGTGTACCTATGATGAACATTACAGGCCTCTCATCTTTTTAAGTGGGAGAACTTTCACAATTGGTGGCTGACTAAATACTTTTTTGCCCCACTGTATATGTATCATAGAGCTCAGCTTTGTCACATTTTCAATGTGTTTTTCCAAAGACAACTTGTTATCAATCCAGATACACAAGTTCTCACTACACAAGTTCTCATAGTGAGAAACTTGCTCCATTTGGAGGGCAAATACTCAGGTCCCCAGTCAACATTGTGGGACCTAGAGAACAGCATAAAGTTGGTTTTATTAGCATTTAACACCAAGTTAAGATCCGGAAGTTATGAGTCAATCATGCTGAAGGTCACGAATGGCCTGCTACACTGAAGAGGCACAGGAATAAATAACTTATCTACATAGAGATGAATTTTTTATTTTTTTTATGCCTTTATTTAACTAGGCAAGTCAGTTAAGAACAAATTCTAACATTCAATGCCATTTATATACAACGTGAACAACAATGGCCCCAAAATTGAACCCTGGGGTACACCATTAAGCACTTTAAGAAATGTGGATTTAACCCCGTCTATCATAATAGCCTGGGTTCGGTCACTAAGAAAATTCTGAAACCACAAACGGGCATCAGTGCTAAGGACTAACACAGACAACTTACTCCGTAAGATGGAATGATCAACTGTATCAAAACCCTTTGACAAATCTATAAATAGGGCAGCACAATTCATTTTAGCATCCAAAGAATTGACAATATAATATACAACAGATGTGGTTACAGTAATATTTATGTGGCTTGGTCTAAACCCTGATTTGATGTACATTCAAAATACAGTTCACAGATCTTATTTTTTAAAGCTAAAAGAAAAGAAAAAGAACAAGGTTGCACATTCACCAAGGATTCAATAATCTTAGCTAGACAAGGAAGCCTTGATATGGGACGATAGTTGTCAAGATCACAACAATCACCTCCCTTATGTAGTGGCAGGACATTTCCACACTTAGGAACCTGATAAGTGTTTAATGTAAAGATGTGGGTTATTGAACCAACAATGACCTGGATCCAAATGGTCGGCCCTGTAGATATCTTAATGTCAACAACCCATTGTTTGTGAATTGCCGAAAGGAAAAACCCTGACTGACATTTTCTAAATTATTCAGTAAAGCTCCCCCATCAACATCCAGTACATTCTCGCATTGAGTAGGCTTTTGAATTCTCACATTGAGTAGGCTTTTGAATTCTCACATTGAGTAGACTTTTGAATTCTATTGGCAGAAATCGAATGTTGATTTAATTAATTATTTATATCAATGTTATCAGTTATATGGCCAAACGCTACATTGATTTGTAAGGGAAGAGTAGAGGAAGTACAGCCCTTTAATGATTTCAGTTTTCCAGATTTTATAGGGATTTCCAGTACAGTCAGGAGTGTTTTTAATATAATAATCAGATTTAGCTTTTAAACACACAATTCTCAATTCTCTGAAGGACAATTCTCAATTCTCTGAAGGATTGCCAGTCCTGGCGTAGTCAGTACTTCTAGCCATAGCCCAGGAAGCGTCTCTATTGCATATGAACTCCGATAATTCAGGTTGTGAAACAATGGGTCTACCTATTTTGAACAGTTAAACTATATATATATATATATATATAAATAAACTGGGCATGCTTATCTGCAGTCATGTTAAAAACAGTCATAAAGTGATTAAGAGCCAATTCAGAATCCGGTATAGTGAAGATACCATCAAGATCACAATGGTAGAGGTGTTAATGTCTCTTTGTAATAATGCATGGTTTTGTCCTATGAGTCCTAACATCTCTAATACAAACAATAGGACAGTGGTCACTAATGTCCAGGGAGAAAACAACACCACTAGCCACACATTTCTCTGCAGTATTTGTAAACATCAGGACAGATTTGGCCATGTGGACTTGGTAACCAACTGGGTGAGGTTTAGGTTATTATAAAAAATCCTTTAAACGGTCTTGGGTTCCTCAGGACACGTTAAAGTCACCAGTGACAAAGTCAGCGGGACTAGTTAACAAACGTTTCTTAGGGCGGTAGACTCCCAGAACAGTTACGTTAGAATTAGAACCTAGTTGAAGACTTGGCTAGATATGTGAATTGTTTAGGATTGGAAGTCGCCTTTAAGAGACACAGGAAGGGGACTTTTTGTATAGATGGCAACACCGCCACCTTTGCCCGTTTTATCAGCACGAGTACTCTAAGACCATCAATAGTAACCTCAGAATCCACATTTATTTCAGTTAACCATGTTTCTGATAAAACACAAATATCTGGATCTGCCTGGGAATCCCAGATCTTGATGTAGTCCATTTTTGGCAAAATGCTGCAAATATTTGATTAATAATTGGGCTAAGTAAATTTTGACTCATCATTACCACTTACATTACATGGGATGTGCACATTTACAAACATCATGCTCTCCCTCCGTGTAAAGACATTTGACTGCAACCAACCACAGCGCAATCAAATTGTACCGGAGGCGGGACAGGCGGCAGACTGAGTTCCCTGATATCGCTCGCTTTGTGACTGACAAATAGATCACTAGAAGATGCATATCGTTCATTCTAGCGGGAGAGTGCTCGACAGAAAAGTGACTTGAAACTTTTTAAATGGAAAGTAACCTAGTTAATATGAAATCAAAGTAGAAAATCGTCTGTGACTGGCTGGTTTAGCCGACCCGGGGCTAATGGAAAACACTATCAAGGACGGAAGGGGACTAGGGCTATGGGAAGGGGACTAGGGCTATGGGAAGGGGACTAGGGCTATGGGAAGGGGACTAGGGCTATGGGAAGGGGACTAGGGCTATGGGAAGGGGACCAGGCTAGTGGCCAGGAGTTATGTGACCGGGCTACTGCTAATGTTTTTCTGTTTGGTTGCAGATGACTTTGGCAGTGATGAAGACAACGACTTTGGAGAGGAAGATGAGGAGGATGGAGGGAGCGACTACGAAGCTAAACGAGGCAAAAAGGGAAAGACAGCCAAGGTGGCAAAGCCCACTAAGAGGACACCCAAGAGAAAACGACCCACAGGTAAGACTCATACACTGAGGTGTCAGTGTGTACGCCAGTTATAATATGACTGTGTGTTATAACCTGGCTACTCTGTATGTTAGATGACAGTGATGAGGAGGTGAGTCGTAAGGTGCGTACAGTGCGCCAGGCCGCCACCAAGGCTGTGTCTAAACAGAGAGAGATCTTGCTGGGAGACGGCGGCAGTGAGGACGAGGAACGTGAAGACAAGGAGGAGGCCTTCGCAGACCGTAAGTCAACCACTCAAAGCAAAACGGGCCTACCCGGACCTAACCCTTGATCATGACTCTGTTCCATTACATTACAAATAAGTATTTGAATTGAAGGCATAGGCCTGGGCAATATGGCCAAAATATAATATCACGGTATTATTATTTTTAAATAATTTGCTGTATAAAATTTGCTTAGTGCGTGACCCTGGGGTGGCAACACATATTCTATGTGATTTAAATGGGTCTTTCTTATTTCTGATTGTTTTATACTGTTCAATTCAACTTCAAGAAAATACAAACTAGCTGTTTGCAGATGTAAGAAACACAAACGAATAAGGTAATTGTAGTAAGCCAGTGGATTTATATTAAGAAGCAAAGTGAAAATGTCATTGTCATCAACATCGTATGTGCTGAAATGACCATGCAGACTGAACGCAAGTGTCTTGGGATCGATGAATAAGAAATGCTTTCCTTGAGTGACGTGGCGGGGCTAATTCTGTGTGGAAAGCTGCATTTGGAGAGATTACTCAATTAGCGAAGTAAACTATAAAAGTGGAGGTACACACAGCATATTCCATTTAACAAACCAAACATTCAAATCCCGTTGTAGAAGGTAAGCTAAAAACCCAAACAGGTTCGTGCATCATTACCGCTATAATGTAAAATACAGTATACCGCCCAGCCTTACGAAGACGTCTTCTGTATAGGGGGAGTTTTTTTAAGAACCCCGATGTTCGGTTTGAACATTAACACGCATCGCTTGATGCACGATTTTGGAAGCATAAGGACCTTTATCTTTCATATAGCGTAAATCATAAAAAAGTTTAATGGAGACACCTTTGATAGGGTTAGTGTTCCCACAGGCCATATCTCCATGTTACAGCGCCTGTTTATGGAAGACCGAGGGACCACCTGTGCTAATTAGCTATCTAGCATGATCCAAATTATGGAACGCCGTTTGGGTCTTTGCATGTCAAAAAGGATACACGTCAAAATAAAAATTTTGACCAATCAGGACCTGAATATGACTGCACGTCACATAATAATTTAACGCGTTCATAATTTTTTTACGTAGTTATTACACATTGATTACACTATCACCCGTATTTCATATGTCACAACGATTCATCGATACATATGCTGGTAAAGTTATCTCGCGCACCTACAGTGCTGCTCATAAAAAGCTAGCTAGCTGATGGCTGCAAACAATGTTCTTCCCCAAAAACATAGCAAAACGACAACCTGTTTCAGTAGCTGTAGTTAGTTAGCTAGCTAACTATATAACTAGGTGTCGTCATCTAAAATGACCTTCATTTATAAGATGGTTTTTATTTGATTAATGGTGGTCGGGACCCATCTATGTGAAGCTAGCCACAATAAGGATTAGCCACAATAGTGGACTTTGCTGTTAGCCTTCCAAATTAAATTATGCCATTGACAGTGATGCAAATAAATAGTACAATTATGCCATGAGGTTGGAATGTTATAGAAAATCAACAAAATACTTTTTGTTAAGTTTCGGCGCTGACAGAGATGGCTGCCTCGCTTCGTGTTCCTAGGAAACTATGCAGTATTTTTTTTAATATGTTATTTCTTACATTGTTACCCCAGGAAATCTTAGGTTTTATTACATACAGTCAGGAGGAACTATTGGATATAAGAGTGACGTCAACTCACCAACATTACGACCAGGAATACAACTTTCCCGAAGCGGATCCTCTGTTTGGTCCATCACCCAGGACAATGGATTGGATCCCAGCCAGCGATCCATAACAACGGCGCCGCAGAAGGGGCAGACGGAGCGGTCTTCTGGTCAGGCTCCGTAGACGGGCACACCGCCCACCACCCCCGAGCCTACTACTTGCCAATGTCCAGTCTCTTGACAACCAGGTTGATGAAATCCGAGTAAGGGTTGCCTTCCAGAGAGACATTAGAGACTGTAACATTCTTTGTTTCATGGAAACATGGCTCACTCGAGACACGCTATCGGAGTCGGTACAGCCACCTGGTTTCTTCACGCATTGTGCCGACAGAAACAAGCATCTCTCTGGTAAGAAGAAGGGCGAGGGTGTATGCCTTATGATTAACAAGATGTGGTGTGATAACATACAGAAACTCAAGTCCTTCTGTTCACCTGATTATCTACCAAGAGAATTCTCTTCGATCATAATCACAGTCGTGTATATTCTCCCCCAAGCAGACACATCGACGGCCCTGAAAGAACTTCATTTGACTCTATGTAAACTGGAAACCACATATCCTGAGGCTGCATTTATTGTAGCTGGGGATTTTAACAAGGCTAATGTGAAAACAAGGCTCCCTATATTTTACCAGCATATCGATTGCACGACCCGGGCTGGCAAAACCCTGGATCATTGTTATTCTAAATTCTGCGACGCATATAAAGCCCTCCCCCGCCCTCCTTTCGGAAAAGCTGACCAAGACTCCATTTTGTTGCTCCCAGCCTATAGACAGAAACTAAAACAGGGAGCACCCGTGCTCAGGTCTGTTCATCGCTGGTCCGACCAATCGGATTCCACGCTTCAAGATTGCTTCGATCACGTGGACTGGGATATGTTCCGCATAGCGTCGAACAACAACATTGATGAACACGCTGATTCGGCGAGCGAGTTTATTAACAAGTGCATCGGTGATGTTGTACCCGTAGTGTCTAGTAAAACATTCCCCAACGAGAAACCGTGGATTAATGGCAGCATTCGCGCAAAACTGAAAGTTCGAAGCACTGCTTTTAATCAGGGCAAGGTGACTGGAAACATGACCAAATACAAACAGTGTAGCAATTCCTTCCGCAAGGCAATCTAACAAGCTAAGCATCAGTATAGAGACAAAGTGGAGTCGCAATTCAACAGCTCAGACACGAGAGGTATGTGGCATGGTCTACAGTCAATCACGGACTACAAAACAAAAACCAGCCCTGTCGCAGACCACGATGTCTTGCTCCCAGACAGACTAAACAACTTCTTTGCTCGCTTTGAGGACAATACAGTGCCACTGACACGGCCCGCTACCAAAGCCTGTAGGCTCTCCTTCACTGCAGCCAACGTGAGTAAAACATTTAAACGTGTTAACCCTCGCGAGGCTGCAGGCCCAAACGGCATTCCCGGCCACGTCCTCAGAGCATGCGCAGACCAGCTTGCTGCTGTGTTCACGGACATATTCAATCAATCCTTATCCCAGTCTGCTGTTCCCACATGCTTCAAGAGGGCAACCACTGTTCCTGTTCCCAAGAACGCTAAGGTAACTGAGCTAAATGACTACTGCCCTGTAGCACTCACCTCTGTCATCATGAAGTGCTTTGAGAGACTAGTCAAGGACCATATCACCTCCACCCTACCTGACACCCTAGACCCACTCCAATTTGCTTACCGCCCCAATAGGTCCACAGACAACGCAATCATACTGCACACTGCCCTAACCCATCTGGACAAGAGGAATACCTATGTAAGAATGCTGTAAATCAATGACAGCTCAGCATTTAACACCATAGTACCCTCAACTCATCATTAAGCTAGAGACCCTGCCAGCCCTGTGCAACTGGGTTCTGGACTTCCTGAGGTGTGGTGGTGAGGGTCTCGAGCTTAATGATGAGTTTGGAGTGTACTATGGTGTTAAATGCTGAGGTGGTGGTGAGGGTAGGTAACATCTCCACCCCGCTGATCCTCAACACTAGGGCCCCACAAGGGCACATTCTCAGCCCTCTCCTGTACGCCCTGTTAACCCATGACTGCGTGGCCATGCACGCCTCCAACTCAATCATTAAGTTTGCAGAAGACACTACAGTGGTAGGCTTGATTACCAACAAGATGGCCTACAGGGAGGAGGTGAGGGCCCTCGGAGTGTGGTGTCAGAAAAATAACCTCACACCCAATGTCAACAAAACAAAGGAGATGATCGTGGATTTCAGGAAACAGCACAGGGAGCACCCCCCTATCCACATCGACGGGACAGTAGTGGAGAGGGTAGTAAGTTTTAAGTTCCTCGGCATACACATCACGGACAAACTGAAAAGGTCCACCCACACAGACAGAGTGGTGAAGAAGGTGCAGCAGCGCCTCTTCAACCTTAGGAGGCTGAAGAAATTTGGCTTGTCACCAAAAAGCACTCACAAACTTTTACAGATGCACAATCGAGAGCATCCTGTCGGGCTGTATCACCGCCTGGTACGGCAACTGCTCCGCTCACAACCATAAAGCTCTCCAGACAGTAGTGAGGTCTGCACAACGCTTCACCGAGGGCAAACTACCTGCCATCCAGGACACCTACACCACCCGATGTCACAGGAAGGCCAAAAAGATCAAGGACAACAACCACCCGAGCTACTGCCGGTTCACCCCGCTATCATCCAGAAGGCGAGGTCAGTACAGGTACATGAAAGCAGAGGCCGAGAGACTGAAAAACAGCTTCTATCTCAAGGACATCAGACTGTTAAACAGCCATCACTAACATTGAGTGGCTGCTGCCAACATACTGACTCAACTCTAGCCAAAATTAATGTAATAAATGTATCACTAGCCACTTTAAACTATGCCACTTTATATAATGTTTACATACCTTACATTACTCATCTCATATGTATATACTGTACTCTATACCATCTACTGCATCTTGCTTATGCCGTTCGGCCATCACTCATTTATATATTTTTATGTATGTATTCATTCCTTTATACTTGTGTATGCGTATAAGGTAGTTGTTGTGAAATTGTTAGGCTAGATTACTTGTTAGATATTACTCCATGGTCGGAACTTGAAGCACAAGCATTTCGCTACACTCGCATTAACATCTGCTAACCATGTGTATGTGACAAATAAAATTTGATTTGTTTAAATCTCAGTGGATGTATTAGACTTTAGAATTGCATTAGGGGCATACTTATTTCACTGTACAGCCTTACCTATGGATAGTGGATCAATGACATGGGGTATCAGTCTACTCAGTAACACCCAGAGAACATTAGCGTCGTAGCTCTTACACGGAACCCAAACCGGCTGCGTGCGTGCACCACCGTGCGCTATTATGCATAAATGTATTTTGTCCCCCTA
This sequence comes from Oncorhynchus tshawytscha, assembly GCF_018296145.1. NCBI lineage: Eukaryota > Metazoa > Chordata > Actinopteri > Salmoniformes > Salmonidae > Oncorhynchus > Oncorhynchus tshawytscha. Next base: position 31,057,221 of record NC_056430.1, on the reverse strand, counting down.
TAACAAACACGATCATGACACGCAGGTTAAAATATCAAAAACTCTGAACCAATTACATTAACTTGGGGACAGGTCCAAAAGCATTCAACATGTATGGCAATTTAGCTAGTTAGCTTGCACTTGCTAGCTAATTTGTCCCGGGATATAAACATTTGAGTTATTTTACCTGAGATGCATCAAGGTCCTCTACTCCGATAATTAATCCACACATAAAACGGCCAACTGAATCGTTTCTAGTCATCTCTCCTCCTTCCAGGCTTTTTCATCTTTGAATTTATATGGTGATTGGCATCTACACTTACATTGTATTACCACAATGACCAACAAAACATTTTGTTTTTCAATCACCCACGTGGGTATAACCAATGAGATGGCACGTGGGTACCTGCTTCTATAAACCAATGAGGAGATTGTAGAGGCAGGACTTGCAGCACGATCTGCGTCAGAAATAGGAATGACTTCTATTTTAGCCCTTGGCATCGCAGATGCTCGTTGGCGGGCGCGAGCAGTGTGGGTGCAATAATTGAATAACATGGATTTCTACATTTATTTTGAAGCACACGCGACATGTCTGGTCAGCATGTGACTGCGGAACTCTGAAACAACTGTGAATTGAGCAACAGTTATTGTCAACCAATGTGTATTGAACACTATTCCTGAGGAGAAACAATAGTGCATGGATGTTTTGGAGTCTGATAATTCTGAGGAGGACGTTGGAGAAAAATCTCTATGGTATTGAGTAGACTGATTTCCCATTTCATTGATCCTCTATCCTTAGGTAAAGCTGTACAGTGCAATATGAATGTCAATGCACACAATAGGCTGACTGGGTAGGTCATTTCACACAGTCACTCCCGCAATAAGAGCTACAACGCTAACATTTGCGTAAACTCTTAAGTTGTGTTCTGTGGGTGTCACCGAGTAGATTGATACCCCCATTCCATTGCTTCACTTCCAACCTTGTTTAACATGATCTAGTATAAATATGGCATGATTCCACCAATTGTAACCATCACTTTCAAAGAGGTACTTTTATTTTGAAGGCAATCTGCAAATTCCACTATTGAGCCACAATAAAGATTAGGCAAGCTTCACAACAGATCCTGGTCCGGTTGAGCCTCACTAGCCAGATGAAGCTAGCTGGCTGCATATAACGTTAGCTTTGGTCAACCGGGTTAAGTAGCTGGCTAGCTATTTATTTTCATGAGCTGAAGTACAATTTCAATAGGCGAACAACAAGTGTCTACCTAGCTAATACTTACTCACAAGGATTCTGATATCAGAATAATTAAAATTACTGCAGTTTCTACTGGTCATTGCTAGCTAGCTACCCCAGAAGTTGCGGGCGAATAAATACGTCCTTATTACCAGTGCGGTATTGTAAACACATCGTTTGTGGCCGGTGTGCGCTTGTGTACAGCTCTGACAGTGCTACTGATAGTGTTGGCGCTTGCCTTGCACGTGAAAATTCAGCACACACAACATTCTATAATATTGTGTTATTTGACGTGTAACTTTTTTGACAGGCAAAGACCCAAAAGGCGTTCCATACCGGATACCTGTGTGTAACAGAAAAATACTGTTGGCCTCAAACGTGATAAGGCTGGCCTTTAAGTGTGTATTTTGCATTTGTGAAATTATTTTCATGTAATATGAAATTAAAGTGATTTATGGTTCTAGAACCGTATCACAATTGAGAATCGATTTGCGTTTAGATGTATTTATCTGTTTTGCCTGCCAGAGCCAGTCTACCGCTGAAAATAACAAGGTCCTTGAACCTTTAGGAGTAACGGTAACATTAGGCTCCTTAAGAGTACATCTTGGGCTTGGAATTACCAGGGGCCTCAAGATACGGTATTATCACGATATTATCACAAAATGTCTTGTGGTTCTCACGATTTTTAAAAATGTATATACACACACTAACATTCAAAAGTTTGGGGTCACTTAGAAATGTCCTTGTTTTTAAAAGAAAAGCACTTATTTTTTCATAACATCAAATCGATCAGAAATACAGTGTAGACATTGTTAATGTTGTAAATGACTATTGTAGCTGGAAACGACAGATTTCTTTCAAAAAATGTTTTGTGGAATATGTACATAGGCATACAGAGGCCCATTTATCAGCAACCATCACTCCTGTGTTCCAATGGCATGTTGTGTTAGCTAATCCAAGTTTATCACTTTAAAAGGCTAATTGATAATTAGAAAACCCTTTTACAATTATTAGCATAGCTGAAAACTGTTGTCCTGATTTAAAGAAGCAAGAAAACTGGCCTTCTTTAGACTAGTTCAGTATCTGGAGCATCAGCATTTGTGGGTTCGATTACAGGAACAAAATGGCCAGAAACAAAGGACTTTCTTCTGAAACTCATCAGTCTATTCTTGTTCTGAGTAATGAACGCTATTCCTTGCGAGAAATTGCCAAGAAACTGAAGATCTCGTACCACGCTGTGTACAACTCCCTTCACAGAACAGAGCAAACTGTCACTAACCAGAATAGGAGTGGGAGGCCCCGGTGCACTACTGAGCAAGAGGACAAGTACATTAGAGTGTCTAGTTTGAGAAACAGATGCCTCACAAGTCCTCAACTGGCAGCTTCATTAAATAGTACCCGCAAAACACCAGTCTCAACATCAAAACGGGATGCTGGCCTACTAGGCAGTCTCAGCATCAACAGTGAAGAGGCGACTCCGGGATGCTGGTCTACTAGGGATGCAGTGGCCTCCGGGATGCTGGTCTACTAGGCAGAGTTCCTCTGTCCAGTCTCAACATCAACAGTGAAGAGGCGACTCCGGGATGCTGGTCTACTAGGCAGAGTTCCTCTGTCCAGTGTCTGTTTTTTTGCCCGTATTAATCTTTTCTTTTTCAAATCAAATTTTATTGGTCACATACACATGGTTAGCAGATGTTAATGTGAGTGTAGTGAAATGCTTGTGCTTCTAATTCAAACCATGCAGTAATATCTAACAAGGAATCTGAACAATTTCACAACAACTACCATATACACACAAGAATAAATGAATGAATAAGAATATGTACATATAAATATATGGATGAGCGATGGCCGAATGGCATAGGCAAGATGCAGTAGATGGTATAGAGTACAGTATATACATATGAGATGAGTAATGTAGGGTATGTAAACATTATATAATGTGGCATTGTTTAAAGTGACTAGTGATATATTTATTACATCCCATTTTTAATTATTAAAGTGGCTAGAGATTTGAGTCAGTATGTTGGCAGCAGCCACTCAATGTTAGTGATGGCTGTTTGACAGTCTGATGGCCTTGAGATAGAAGCTGTTTTTCAGTCTCTCGGCCCCTGCTTTGATGCACCTGTACTGACCTCGCCTTCTGGATGATAGCGGGGTGAACAGGCAGTGGCTCAGGTGGTTGTTGTCCTTGATGATCTTTTTGGCCTTCCTGTAACATCGGATGGTGTAAGTGTCCTGGAGAGTAGGTAGTTTGCCCCCGGTGATGCGTTGTGCAGACCTTACTACCCTCTGGAGAGCCTTACAGTTGTGGGCGGTGCAGTTGCCGTACCAGGCGGTGATACATCCCGACAGGATGCTCTCGGTTGTGCATCTGTAAAAGTTTGAGTGTTTTAGGTGACAAGCCAAATTTCTTCAACCTCCTGAGGTGTTATTGCGCCTTCACCCCACTGTCTGTGTGGGTGGACCTTTTCAGTTTGTCCGTGATGTGTATGCCGAGGAACTTAAAGCTTTCCACCTTCTCCACTACTGTCCCGTCGATGTCCCGAGAGGGGTGCTCCCTGTGCTGTTTCCTGAAGTCTACAATCATCTCCTTTGTTTTGTTGACATTGAGTGTGAGGGGTGCTCCCTGTGCTGTTTCCTGAAGTCCACAATCATCTCCTTTGTTTTGTTGACATTGAGTGTGAGGTTATTTTTCTGACACCACACTCCGAGGGCCCTCACCTCCTCCCTGTAGGCCGTCTCGTTGTTGTTGGTAATCAAGCCTGCCACTGTAAACTTGATTGAGTTGGAGACGTGCCTGGCCATGCAGTCATGGGTGAACAGGGAGTACAGGAGAGGGCTGAGAATGCACCCTTGTGAGTCCCCAGTGTTTAGGATCAGCGGGGTGGAGATGGTGTTTCCTACCCTCACCACCTGGGGGTGGCCTGTCAGAATGTCCAGGACCCAGTTGCACAGGGTGGGGTCGAAACCCAGGGTCTCGAGCTTAATGACGAGTTTGGAATGTACTATGGTGTTAAATGCTGAGCTGTAGTCGATGACATAGGTATTCATCTTCTCCAGATGGGTTATCGCAGTGTCATTGCGATTGCGTCGTCTGTGGACGAGACGGCCTACAGGGAGGAGGTGAGGGCCCTCGGAGTGTGGTGTCAGGAAAATAACCTCACACTCAACGTCAACAAAACTAAGGAGATGATTGTGGACTTCAGGAAACAGCAGAGGGAACACCCCCCCATCCACATCGATGGAACAGTAGTGGAGAGGGTAGCAAGTTTTAAGTTCCTCGGCATACACATCACAGACAAACTGAATTGGTCCACTCGCACAGACAGCATCGTGAGGAAGGCGCAGCAGCGCCTCTTCAACCTCAGGAGGCTGAAGAAATTCGGCTTGTCACCAAAAGCACTCACAAACTTCTACAGATGCACAATCGAGAGCATCCTGGCGGGCTGTATCACCGCCTGGTATGGCAACTGCACCGCCCTCAACCGTAAGGCTCTCCAGAGGGTAGTGAGGTCTGCACAACGCATCACCGGGGCAAACTACCTGCCCTCCAGGACACCTACACCACCCGATGCTACAGGAAGGCCATAAAGATCATCAAGGACATCAACCACCCGAGCCACTGCCTGTTCACCCCGCTGCCATCCAGAAGGCGAGGTCAGTACAGGTGCATCAAAGCTGGGACCGAGAGACTGAAAAACAGCTTCTATCTCAAGGCCATCAGACTGTTAAACAGCCACCACTAACATTGAGTGGCTACTGCCAACACACTGTCAATGACACTGACTCTACTCCAGCCACTTTAATCATGGGAATTGATGGGAAATGATGTAAATATATCACTAGCCACTTTAAACAATGCTACCTTATATAATGTTACTTACCCTACATTGTTCATCTCATATGCATACGTTGATACTGATCGACATCCTTATGTAATACATGTATCACTAGCCACTTTAACTATGCCACTTGGTTTACATACTTATCTCATATGTATATACTGGATATCATCTACTGTATCTTGCCTATGCTGCTCTGTACCATCACTCATTCATATATCCTTATGTACATATTCTTTATCCCCTTACACTGTGTATGACAGTAGTTTTTTTTGGAATTGTTAGTTAGATTACTTGCTCGTTATTACTGCATTGTCGGAACTAGAAGCACAAGCATTTCGCTACACTCGCATTAACATCTGCTAACAATGTGTATGTGACAAATAAAATTTGATTTGATTTGACCTATTGGAGTGGGTCTAGGGTGTCAGATAGGGTGGTGATATGGTCCTTGACTAGTCTCTCAAAGCACTTGATGATGACAGAAGTGAGTGCTACGGGGCGATAGTCATTTAGTTTAGTTACCTTAGCGTTCTTGGGAACAGGAACAATGGTTGCCCTCTTGAAGCATGTGGGAACAGCAGACTGGGATAAGGATTGATTGAATATGTCTGTAAACACACCAGCCAGCTGGTCTGCGCATGCTCTGAGGACGCGGCTAGGGATGCCTTCTGGGCCGGCAGCCTTGCGAGGGTTAACACGTATAAATGTTTTACATTATTGGCCAGTCTGTGATATGGCTTTTTCTTTGCAACTCTGCCTAGAAGGCCAGCATCCTGGAGTCGCCACTTCGCTGTTGACGTTGAGAATGGTGTTTTGCGGGTACTATCTATTGAAGCTGCCAGTTGAGGATTTGAGGCGTCCATCTCAAACTAGACACTCTAATGTACTTTCCTCTTGCTCAGTTGTGCACCAGGGCCTCCCACTACTTTTATTCTGGTTAGAGACAGTTTGCGCTGTTCTATGAAGGTCTTCAGTTTCTTGGCAGTTTTCTCGCCTTCATTTCTCAGAATAGGAATAGACTTGACGAGTTTCAGAAGAAAGTCCTTTGTTTCTGGCCATTTTGAGCCTGTAATCAAACTCACAAATGCTGATGCTACAGATACTCAACTTATCTAAAGAAGGTCAGTTTTCTTGCTTCTTTAATCATGACAACAGTTTTCAGCTATGCTAACATAATTGCAAAAGGGTTTTCTAATGATATACTTAGATTAGCTAACACAATGTGCCATTGGAACACAGGAGTGATGGTGGCTGGTAATGGGCCTCTGTACGCCTATGTAAAAATCAGCCATTTCCAGCTACAATGGTCATTTAAAACATTAACAATGTCTACACTGTATTTCTGATCAATTTTATATTTTAATGGACAAAAAATGTGCTCTTCAAAAACAAGGACATTTCCAAGTGACCCCAAACTTTTGAACGGTAGTTTGTGTGTGCATATTGGGGCGGCAGGGTAGCCTAGCGGTTAGAGCGTTGGACTAGTAACCGAAAGGTTGCAAGTTCGAATCCCCAAGCTGACAAGGTACAAATCTGTCGTTCTGCCCCCGAACAGGCAGTTAACCCACTGTTCCTAGGCCGTCATTGAAAATAAGAATTTGTTCTTAACTGACTTGCCTAGTAAAATAAAATAAAAATAAACTGCAAACTAGAGGAAAATAATGTTGAAATATTGTCAAATCCATGTAATCTCCATAGACAACCATTTGCAATAGAATGGCCCATTCTGAAGAGCTCAGTGACTTTCAACGTTGCACCACCATAGGATGCCACCTTTCCAACAAGTCAGTTTGTAAAATTTCTGCTCTGCTAGATCTACCCCGGTCAACTGTAAGTTATTGGGAAGTGGAAAAGTCTGGGAGCATCAACTGCTCAGCCGTAAATTGATAGACCACACAAGCTCACAGAACGGGATTGCCGAGTGCTGTGGCGTGTAAAAATGGCCTGTCCTCGGTTTCAACACTCACTACCGAGTTCCAAAGAACGGTTCGTCGGGAGCTTCAAGAAATTGGTTTCCATGGCCGTGCAACCGCACACATGTCTAAGCTAACCATGCGCAATGCCAAGCGCCGTCTGGAGTGGTGTAAAGCTCGCCGCCATTGGACTGGAGCAATGGAAACGCGTTCTCTGGAGTGATGAATCATGCTTCACCATCTGGCAGTCCAACGGACAAATCTGGATTTGGTGGATGAACAGGCAAATGCTACCTGGCTGAATGTATCGTGCCAACGGTAAAGTTTGGTGGAGGAGGAATAATGGTCTGTGGCTGTTTTTCATGGTTCAGGCCCCTTAGTACCAGTGAAGGGAAATCTTAACGCTGTAGCGTTCAATGACATTCTAGATTGAGTGCTTCCCAACTTTGTGGCAACCGTTTGGGGAAGGCCCTTTCTTGTTTCAGCATGACAATGCCCCCTGTGCACAAAGGAAGGTCCATACAGAAATGGTTTGTCAAGATCGATGTGTAAGAACTTGACTGGCCTGCACAGAGCCCTGACTTCAACCCCAGTGAACACCTTTGGGATGAATTGTAATGTCAACAGCGAGCCAGGCCTAATCGCCCAACGTCAGTGCCCGACCTCACTAATGCTCGTTTGACTGAATGGAAGCAAGTCGCCGCAGCAATGTTCAAACATCTAGTGCAAAGCCTCCCAGAAGACTGGTGGCTGTTACAGCAGCAAAGGGGGGACCAACTACATATTAATGCCCATGATTCTGGAATGAGATGTTTGACGAGCAGGTGACCACATACTTTTGGCCATGTAGTGTATTTGTCAGGTGAAATGACCAATAATCACCACCTCGTCCTCCTCTCTCTAGCTGATGAGTCGGGCAGTGATGAAGACTTCATGGTTGAGGATGATGATGATAGTGACTATGGCCGCTCCAAGAGCAAGAGGAGCAGCAAGAAGGTGATCAAACGGAGCCGGCCAGAAAGGAAGGAAAAGAAATCCCCCAAACCACGACTAAAGGCCACTGGTAGGACCGCTCACCATGAATCAATCACCCATATTCTTCAGAACTGCAAGCATCGGTTGTTATATGCTTTTTTTCAGATAATGTGTAAGTATCTTCCCAGCCTCATAACTTCATTGAATGAATGTGTATTCATAACTTTGTGTGTCTCTCCTCCCCCAGTGACCCCCAGCCCAATGAAAGGAAAGGGTAAAGGTCGCCCCAGTGCTGCCAAGGCCCTGGAGAAGAGCTCGCCCAAAGAGGAGGAAGAGGAGGAGCCGGAGAGCCCCCTGGAGGAAGAGGAGGAGGAGGAGGTGGTGAAGAAGGACTCCTCCCCCACTCCCAAGAAAACAAAGGAGGCACCCGGGAAGGAGAAGAAGGAAAAGGAAGATGAGGAGGAGGAGGAGGAGGAAGAGGAGGACGGATCGGAAGAGGACGTGCCCTCTGGGGAAGACTAGACCCACAGAAGTCCCACCTCTCTCTCTTCCCCATTCCCTCTCTTTACCTTCTCAAGTTTTTGTTTCTCTTGGTTTAGAGTTTATTTTGGTTTCATTGGTGGCCTGGCTCAATGGTTTGAACCTCATGTGGATTTGTTGTTTAGTGTTTGTTGTTTAGTGTCTGGCTTCCCGTAATGACTGACTGACTGAGCACATCGTATCTGTGTGCATAAGAACATGCATACCATATGGCTGTGAGGGATGGAAGGAAAGAACAAGTGAGATTTTACTCCATCTCTCTGAACATGTCCCATTCCTCCATCCCTGTCCCCTCTGCTCAGCTACACCTCTACTGGCACACCTCTCTTCTCTTTTTCATCTCCCTCTCCACAGTGGCTGCATTAGTCTTTCCTACACAAGTCTGTGTGAAGCTCAGAAAACAGTTATTTGGGCTTTGTTAGTTTGCCTTTCTGAGAGCTCCGTGCTAGTGGACATCTGTCCTCAACAGTCGCTTGAAGTGTAGAGTCATTCCTTTTCTTTCTGCAGGCTGATGTGTGTGCAAGTGAGCCTTCTATTAAAAATATATATATATATATTCTAGCCATTTTCTTTATCTGCTGAGTTCTCCATTCCCCTCTCCATGTAATCTCTGGTCTGACATGACTGGATAGGTGAAAGCTATGTAGTATAACTCTTGCCTGACCTATCCAGTAGTGAAAGATCAGTGATTACTGAGCCCTGGGTCTGTCTGGGTTAGGGTTTCCATCTCTATCCTGGTTTCTCAGTGGACTGCTGTTGTCCAATCAAAGCACTTTTTTATTTTATTCACTGTGCCACAATACCCATTGGTTTAGTTACAGCCCAATGCTGACTAATCAGAGAAGGCCACACTGGAGACTCGGAGGGAGGATATGTAAGCGTGTTAGATTGTTCTCCCTTAGGTCCTGTGCCCACTCACCCCATAGCGCTGTGCCGACACTGACAAAGTGCTTTTTAAACTCTCAAACACAATATGTTTTAAGGAAGGTTTTACGGTTGTTATTTTAAATGTTAACTTGGTTGAATTAATGCTGTTGTATTTCCACCTACTCCGAAGTTAAGCTCTGGCCCTGTGTCTTCACTATAACACATACACAAACTTGTTTTGTTATTGAATATAGAACTGTCCAGTCGTGCTTTGAGATCAATTGTTTTGATTTTATTAAAGCAAATAGGCAGAATAATTGGCACGGGACAAATAACAATCAGCGCACACCCAACACATTTTTACATGATATTCAATATAACAGTACATTCATAGTACAAGGAACAGAGTTGAAGATCACTTTGGAGTAGCAGTGTGTTATTGTGCTTTAGACAGAGAGATTGCTCTGAGCTGTAAACGGTTAATTATGTCGTGAGAGGGGGTCATGGAAGCAGGTCTTAGATCAGCCCTAAGAGAGCCTGTTTGTTTGCTGCGTGCTGGTACTACCAGTGTGTGGTTGTGATGGAGCACACGCTCAGGGGGGTTGGTGTTTCCTCACCCTAGACCCTCTACCATTGGTTTGTGGTTCTGAGATTTTGGCTGCATCTGTGCTGGGCATGACACAAGCATAAACCATACACCCATGCCAACACACACACTACCCTGGCATGGCCAGAGCATCCTTTCAATGTTCAACCCTTTGTGCCAGGCATCCACAAGCCTTTTTAATTGAATCGAGAGTTGTTTTTTTGAGAGCCCCTAAAATGAATGTGTTTTTTTTTTTTTTTTTTTGTTTCAATTCTCTATTCAGATTTTTTGTAATGTTTGTTTTTTAAGAAAATAAATAAAATGTATCTTGATTTTAAAAAGAAAAGTCGACCCTATCCATCTGTTTTTCTGCTGGGTTTAGGCAGACTGGGGGAGCAGACCCAGCAACTCCTTTCTGTTCCACTCTTCTCCTTTTCTCTCATTCTATCGCTCATCTCACGCGCTCTCCCTCTCCTGCACTCAGCTCATACTTACTCCTTCCCTCTCTCACACACACACACACACACACACGGCTCATTCACCTCAGACAGAAGAAGTCAGTATGTTGATGTAGTCAGTGATGCCGGCATATGTTTTTCTCTATACCTCTCCTCTGCACTCTACAACCAATAAAAACTAGCTGCAGCTAATTAGCATTTAATTTTAGGTGGGTAAATACAGGCCAATATATTAAGTCACATTGTCCTAGAGAGATTCACACCGTTATTAAAACGTCACACCAGGGTAAGTCTACACGAAACACAGTCCTTATTTTATTTGAAGTGTTTCTAAAGTCCACTATGAGAAATGAATGGTGGAAAAACGATTGGAACCATTTCCTTTTTTGACCGCTAGGTATTATGACTCATACTGTGGTACTCTATATGAAGGAATCTAGGTCAAACCACTGCTTATGCCTTTCCGGTTGTTTCAGATCTGCAAATAGGAGTGTACATGGGCAGAAGTGAAAGAGAAGGCATGAAATAAGTGCAAGAGAATGTTTGTTACTCCTCCCTGGGTTGAAAACATTTTTGAGCCAAACCTATGGTATTGTAAAGCATTCTTGGTCTGTGGGTTCATTATTGTTTTCGCTGAGAATAAAAGCTACTAGTAATTAAAACAAGTTTGGGTGCTTAAAGATTGACTCGGTTTCTTATTGCCTTATATTCCCTTGGTACTACTAAACTAGAGGGGCTCTCGGTATGGCGTAATACAGGGGGATTGGAGGGATGTTAGTGTGAATACTAAACCTGTAGATCTGAAATGATTCCACCCGGCCTACAGGAGTGCCTAGGGCGTTGGGGCTAGTGGTCGCTTTGGAATTCCGCAAATGAGTGCTCTGCCTCGGATGTTGACCAACTGAAGCCATAGATCTAACATAGTATTAGAGGATGACGTCTGTCATCAAAGAAAATAATGAAATAGAAGACCTAGCTGACTGAGATCAAAGCTGTTATTATACCAAGGGACCACTGTATGTATATATTTTTTGGCCTATCTGTCAGACCCAATGATGTTCTGACCAGTACCAAATCGCTCAAGACTGCAAATATGTGCCCTAGAAGATGTTTCAGCAGACCCAAACCAAACTTTGGTTCTGGTGCACTTTCCCTGGTACCCTCCTGACGGCAGTGGACAAGTGTTTATATGCCTAACTCCAAACTGGCCCCTATAGGTCCAAGCAATTCTGTAGATCAAAGATGGGTATTAGCAAATTTTGATGACAAAAATCAAACGTTATTGATTACCAAATTGCCTATTCAAGCCTTGGCTCCACATGGGCCTTAGGGTTAGGAGTTCATTTGGATTGGTCATCTTAGTATAAGGCTTGTATCATGTTCCTGAATGCTTGTACTGTGTGGGGTTTCTGTGTCCAGGCAGTAGGGGATCCCACACAGGGCTATAAGGTCCATACTTTTAGGCTTCTTTTCTGCTAGTTAATCAAATGATTCATGTCACTGGTTGGCCAGAGAACTCTCTTACATGGTAGGAGGTTTGAATCGGGAAGGATTGAAACCAGTAGTGCTGTGTACCTCCAGGCCCAGATTTGAATCCCCCTGTTTAACATGAACACATGACCATGATAAACAATGGATTTACTATTTCTTTCCCATCCTTTCTTCAATATCCCTGCATTATATTGCTTTTCATTTGTTTTTTTCTATGTATCTTAAATTGTACTGGCAATGTAAATGTAAGCAAAATTGTGATTCTTACAGGTGATTGCGCCGAGAAGCTTTTGTCAGTGTTGTGGAATGGGAACGCTGAACTGTTGAATATTTTGCATGTTGTGGAAAAGTGAGTGGCGACGATGATGGTAATGATGATGAAGGCAATATTGTGGTCTTAAAGTATTAACGACAACAATGATGTTGATGACATTTTGGTTTCCCGGCTTCTAATAAAGGCAACCTACTTTTTATACAGATTTAACTAGTTGTTTTGTGATGTCGAGCTCTGTGTTTCATGTGCGAGTAGGGTTGCACAGCTACCAGTATTTTAACAAAGTTACCAGAACATTTAGTCATTTTGGTAATTAACATGTCATCTATGGCAATCTTGGGTAACTTTGGTAATTTATACTTCAATAACTTTTAAATGTATTCATATATAGTATAAATGTTCTATATCTGTGTCCATATTGTTCATGAGTTTCTAGTGGATAGACCATATGGTTAAAGAGAAAATAGCCTAATTAATTAAAAAAGCATTAACCAACAATGGCATTTTCAATTAACTCTGTTTTGGTGCCAACACATTAACAAAGACATATTGACATAGTAAAATAAATAAAAGTTTGTAAAAAAAAAAGCTGTCATACATTTTATTTTACATAATCATTTGATATACAGTTGAAGTCGGAAGTTTACATACACTTAGGTTGGAGTCATTAAAACTCGTTTTTCAACCACTCCACAAATTTCTTGTTAACAAACTATAGTTTTGAAGTCGGTTAGGGCATCTACTTTGTGCATGACACAAATATTGTTTACAGACAGATTATTTCACTTATTATTCACTGTATCACAATTCCAGTGGATCAGAAGTTTACATACACTAAGTTGACTGTGCCTTTAAACAGCTTGGAAAATTACAGAAAATGATGCCAGGCCTTTCGAAGCTTCTGATAGGCTAATTGACATCATTTGAGTCAATTGGAGGTGTACCTGTGGATGTATTTCAAGGCCTACCTTCAAACTCAGTGCCTCTTTGCTTGACATCATGGGAAAATCAAAAGAAACCTGCCAAGACCTCAGAAAAAAAAATTGTAGACCTCCACAAGTCTGGCTCATCCTTGACAGCAATTTCCAAATGCCTGAAGGTACCACGTTCATCTGTACAAACAATAGTACGCAAGTATAAACACCATGGGACCACACAGCTGTCATAATGCTCAGGATGGAGACGCATTCTGTCTCCTAGAGATTATCGTACTTTGGTGCGAAAAGTGCAAATCAATCCCAGAACAACAGCAAAGGACCTTGTGAAGATGCTGGAGGAAACAGGTACAAAAGTATCTATATCCACAGTAAAACAAGTCATATATTGACATAACCTGAAAGGCCGCTCATCAAGGAAGAAGCCACTGCTCCAAAACTGCCATAAAAAAAGCCAGACTACGGTTTGCAACTGCACATGGGGACAAAGAACGTACTTTTTGGAGAAATTTCCTCTGGTCTGATGAAACAAAAATAGAACTGTTTGACCATAATGAACATCGTTATGTTTGGAGGAAAAAGGGAGAGGCTTGCAAGTCGAAGAACACCATCCGAACTGTGAAGCACGGGGGTGGCATCATGTTGTGGGGGTGCTTTGCTGCAGGAGGGATTAGTGCACTTCACAAAATAGATGGCAGCATGAGAAAGGAAAATCATGTGGATATATTGAAGCAACATCTCAAAACATCAGTCAAGAAGTTAAAGCTTGGTCGCAAATGGGTCTTCCAAATGGACAATGACCCAAGCATACTTCCAGAGTTATGGCAAAATGAGAAGACCAGCCACACAGAGGGCCAGAGATAATTTCAGATAACTGAGATAATCTGAAGTAACCAAAAGGGCCACTTGTGAATAATTACATAAAATCCTTGAAAGTTAACAAAATTCTGGTAGTGTACTGGTAAACTTCGAAAGTGACCCTCCCTTTAAAACCCTATGTGAGGCTCATTCCAAGAGCCTTTTTCTCCAAGGGCCCAATATGTGCACTACTCACTGTTAGCCACACAGTGGCACTGTTTTCATGCAGTCCAGGGCTGTATATCACAATAGTTTAGTCTAGCGGCCTCATCTCCTTTGTTTACCTTAGTCACAGGAAAGAATAGGTGAAAACATGATCTTAATCATTACACATAATACAAAAATCATTAAATAGTTAACACATTGACATCGGATCATCAATAGCCTAGGCCTAGTCATAAAAAGGTATAGGTACTAAAGTCGCAGTCAGTCCACTATAGGTCTACATAGCTCTGCAGTGAGTCTGCTTAAAAAAACGAAGTTTAGTAGTCTAAATAGGTGGACACTTTGTTGAATTATTTTATAATCAATAATTATCCTATCATGGCCCATAATTAACATCGAACGTTTTCCTCATATTGATATAGAACGGGTTATAGCTACCTAATTTTCTTTGTCCAATCCCACTGCAGTAGAGTCAGGCAGTTACATTTTAATCTGGCTCCGCTACTAAACAGGGAAGCATCTCCAAGTGCGCGCACAGGCTCCGCAGAATGAAGCCACTGGTTCCACAACTAGAGTTCAACAGGTACAGTAACTTTAAACGCACCTCTCATTTTGTACAGAAGTGATCGAGAAGAGTTTGATGCGGTACATGTTTTCTCCAGGGTTGTATACACTGTGCTTTAGTCAGCCTAGAACAGTCTATTGTCATTTCACTTGGTTCTTTAATTAGTTTTGATGTATTGTTTGCGAGCTTGGTTTAATTAGGCTATGTGCGTTTGATGCAATAGTCTTTTTAAAGTCTTGACATCACGATTTGACCTACCATTTCCGGAATGGGTTCTTAACCTGTCTGTGAACGAGGAACTACAAACACATGTTTTAAAACAACTTCGTAAGCACAAAAAGTAGGCTACTTTTCAAACATCAATGTGAGAATTGTGCTCATTTTACATGTAATCTACAGAAAGTAGGCTTTGACTACACTAATATCAAAGATATTAAAGACAGTACAGTATGAATATAGGCTAACACTGCTTCTCCAATAGAAATAGCCGAGCACACTTATAGGCGATGTTATGGCGACGTTGGCATGCAGAGGCCGCATTGAACTGGGTGCCACATTAAAAGTCACCCTGTAAAATAGAACTTGAGCAAGTCTAAAAGTATTTGATTTGAAATATACTTAAGTATCAAATGTAAAAGTATAAATAATGTCAAATTCCTTATTAGTCTAACCAGAAGTTTTTTAAATTTACGGATGATATTCAAGGGGCACACTCAAACATAATTTACACATGAAGCATTTGTATTTAGGTATGATCAGGGTTGTTCTCTTGATAAGTGCACGAATTTAACCATTTTCCTGTCCTGTTAAGCATTCAAAATATAAAGAGTACTTTTGGGTGTCAGGGAAAATGTATGGAGTAAAAAGTACATTATTTTCTTTAGGAATGTAGTGAAGTAAAAGTAGTCAAATATAAATAGTAAAGTACAGATATCCCAAAAAACTACTTAAGTAGTACTTTAAAGTGCTTTTTCTTAAGTACATTACACCACTGGTCTTCAAATCAGAGGTACTCGTTTCATATAAAGTTGTTTTTGACAAAAATGAAAATGTGTCACTTTAATAAGGTTATGGTAATAACATGTTCAACTACTTAAGACATTGGTTCGAATCTAGGTTGTGCCTTCAGATTCTGGAAGAATATTTCACTTCTCTCATTTGGCGTGTTTGAGTGACAATTCGACTGGACACAAGTAGACAAGTAAAGTCAGGGTGGAAGTACATGCACCAACAGCCAATCGGACAACTTCTGCTGTTTCTAGGAAACCCAACTCTAATCAGGTTTCCGTCCAACCTTTTTATGCTAGTAAAGTACATGTTGGATAAAACATGTAATGACAGGCCTGATGGAAAGAGAATATTTTTTGGTTAACTTTCCAAATGTCAAAAAAACTAAATATGCTAGACAAGGTGGGATCTTTTGTGTCGAGATATGCTAGAAATATCGTAGAAACGCTTTTATGCGCAAATACTGATATAGTAACCATTATATGGAAGTAAACTTGGAGTCATGTGATGACATGTATGGTCCTCCCATTAAGTCAGGGAGGGAAAGCATGCAGTTTATTAGCCTACAGATTAAATTATGATGAACTTCACAGGGTGGTGATGATGCAAGGTGAGCTTGATGCTGCTTTCCAATAAATATCAAGGGTCTTATTCTGTTGACGTGATAATCGATGCTTTGCTGCCATTTGACAAATAAAAATAATCTCGCTCTTTCGTCCATAATAATCTCATCATGTAGGCTACATATATATAATTGGCAGCATATAGGATATGCTCTGTTGTTTGCCAGTACTTCATGCCCTTGTACCTTCCCCATTATTGTTTGTGATTGTGCAACATTGAATTGTAACGAATGTGATTGAGTCCACAAAGATTCTTACTGTATGGTACATGTTTGCATGTTAGCATCACTACAGCCTGCAGTGTATTTCTTAAATTCTCAACCTTTATGTTGCTTTTGTCAGTCAGCATGTACAAAATAGAATTTGATTCAGTCACATGAAGTACAAAACACTCACTGTACAGAAAAGGATTAGGCTATACATGCACATATATTACTAGGTAAACACTATGAGAAGGATTAGATTACATGTACATTAGTTCACATAAATTACTGGGTAAACACTATGAAAAGGATTAGATTACATGTACATTAGTTCACATAAATTACTGGGTAAACACGATGAAAAGGATTAGACTACATGTACATCAGTTCACATAAATTACTGGGTAAACACTATGAAAAGGATTAGACTACATGTACATTAGTTCACATAAATTACTGGGTAAACACTATGAAAAGGATTAGACTACATGTACATCAGTTCACATAAATTACTGGGTAAACACTATGAAAAGGATTAGACTACATGTACATCAGTTCACATACTGGGTAAACACTATGAAAAGGATTAGACTACATGTACATCAGTTCACATAAATTACTGGGTAAACACTATGAAAAGGATTAGACTACATGTACATCAGTTCACATACTGGGTAAACACTATGAAAAGGATTAGACTACATGTACATCAGTTCACATAAATTACTGGGTAAACACTATGAAAAGGATTAGACTACATGTACATCAGTTCACATAAATTACTGGGTAAACACTATGAAAAGGATTAGACTACATGTACATCAGTTCACATAAATTACTGGGTAAACACTATGAAAAGGATTAGACTACATGTACATCAGTTCACATACTGGGTAAACACTATGAAAAGGATTAGACTACATGTACATCAGTTCACATAAATTACTGGGTAAACACTATGAAAAGGATTAGACTACATGTACATCAGTTCCCATACTGAATAAACAATATGCCAAGCAGATACACTTGGTATTGACCCCACAACTGGTGTCTGGGGTACTTGCTCATAAAGGGCCAGTTTCCCAGACACAGATTAAGCCTCTAAAATTGTAGATATCCCCTACAATAACCCATATATAGCCTACAATATGTATTACATTTTATTCACACTTAATAGACAATCAACACATTTGAATTTGTTTGGTGACAATAATAATACAGAGAAGACAAATTGTAGGCTATAACATGGGACACAACATTACAGTAACGTCGAGATAAATACATGAGCTATATTGTCACAAGTAGGATATTTCATTTATTTATGTTAGAAATTTGGATCACATGTAAAGATAAAGATGTATTTAAGCTCTAAATAGTTATCCACCCAAAACAGTAAACATGCATTGTTAATAACCAGTGACAGGTGGCGACATCAACCATTTATGAGCATGTCGTGCCTTTTGCTTCCAAAAAAGAAGGTCATCTCCCACATTTCTTTGGTTCCGACTTCAAGTTACAGTTGGTGAGGAGAAACTACAGAAATTACCAGTTGGCTGCAGTCGAAAGTTCATGACGTTTGATCACATGGTTGTTGTAAAGGTCATGCAGTCGACATGTAGTCGCAAGTCTGACAATTGTTATACCCATAATGCAACACACTTTGAAAGGTGGTGACCAACGTTGATCAACGTCTTGCCAAAAGTGATCCGCTCGAACGTGGAATAGAATGGCATCAAACACACGGTAACCATGTGTTTAATGTATTTGATACCATTCCACCTATTCTGCTCCAGCCATTACCACGAGCCCTTCCTCCCCAATTAAGGTGCCACCAATCTCCTGTGGTTCTCAGAAGTCTTGCGATGTTGTGCTTCTAGGTTTAGAAACTCTGATAATATACTGCAGTCCAGTCCACTGTTGTTGGCTGTTAAAATGTTCCTTAGTATTGGCAAATATACTGAGATGGGTTAAACTTACTTGCTCAGACGGGCTGGGCCATCCATCATCTCTGCTTTCTTCTTCTTCTTCTTCTTCTTCTTCTTCTTCTTCTATGGTATTATGGCGGTACGCAAACAAGAGTTAGAGGTGCATGCCGCCACCTACTGTATGGGTGGTAAACTATAGAAAAAATATCCATTGTTGGAAAAAAGGGGGAAAAACGGCTTCATACAAAAATCGACACATGAGAAAAACAGCCCACTCCTTCAGTCACATTCCAATTCAAGTCACATTCCTACAAAGGCTCAGGGGTCTGTGAGGGCGCAACATCCTTTGACAGGATTTCTTGCAATGCCTCGGCTGTAAAGTCACTGACTCCAAAAAAGGGTTCTGCTGCACTCACAATAATTCTAATTTTCTCTGATTTCTTCTTTGTTTGTGCTGTACTGTTTATGACCATTGCAATAAATGCTACAAAGTCCACCTTTTTCACATGTAATATATCAGGATCCCTTGATTGCCGAGAAACATTCACTTGTGCAGTGTCAATTACCATGGCGTCTTCAACGCCACTTGCTCCTTCCACTCTTCTCGCCGACTCCAGATAGGAGACATGCTGGAAATCCCTTAGTCTCCTTCACCCTAACAGGGCAATCTGGGGATTCGGGCGCATGTTTGCCACCACAGTTGCAACATATAACCTCAGCTGGCATACAATTTTCTTTTTGTCAGCATACACTTGGTACATGCCCAAATCTTTTGCCTTCATAACACTGGAGGGGCTTGTGCACAAAAGCTCTTACAGGGTATCTCATTAAGCCTAGCTTTACATGAGAAGGGATAGACTCGTCCTAAAAACAATAATATGGACAAAGTGGGTTTACTTACTCCATCCACCATACAGGTCAGTCGACATGCACTAATCACTTCACCTACTTCCTCAGGTATGTCATCTGCATTCACTTAATTTGCAACCCCAGAGATAATCCACTTGACAGTCGCCCTGCTTTGGAAATCCATATACAACATTATATAAACAAATATTTTTGAGGTGCAAAGCACGCTTCTTCTGTTCCGCGGACAGAATTGGAATACCAGCTGTTGTGACTCTCACCTCACTCAACGCAGCCATGATACTCCTGGTGACTTCAAACAGATCCCCCAAGTAACATTGATCCAAAACCTTCACTCTGACTATAAACAAATCCAGGGATTTCTTAGTTTCCATCACGACTATAACCCACTCGTTCTCACTCTCATCTTCACCCAACCCGTCATCAGTTTCAAACAGAACATCCGTTTCCCACCATCTTCCCTGAGTAAAACTCATCTCTGCTTTATCAATCTGTCTTAATTGAATCCTCCTGGACTCGGGTAGATGTAACATAGTAAATGTAAATCCGGTACATGCCAATATGATGTTACATTTCGTATGGTATGTATTCATTTGTGGATGTCCATCATCAATTTTGTATCATATGCTACGAATTATAATCCGTATGATATGTTAAATTGCAATTCGTACAATGTGTTAATATTTGAAAAATGTATGATATGTTAAAAATTCCAATTTAGATAGGTGGCTAATGTTAGCTAGGCTCGGGGTTAGGTTTAAGGTTAGGGTCAGGAGTTAGGTTAAAGGGTTATGGTTAGGGTCAGGGGAAGGGTTAGCTAACATGCTAAGTAGTTGCAAAGTAGCTCAAAAGTAGTAAATAAATGCTAATTAGCTAAAAATGAAAACGTTGTCCATGATGAGATTCGTTGCTAGAAGTTTGCGTTATAATGCCACAAATCCACACCAACCATTCACCCTGCTTTCGTTTTTGCCTTGTGTAACCTTGTTTCTTATGTCACCATACCAAACATAATGTCATACTAATTTGAGTGTCCCAGATTTAAATTTACTATGTTACGTCTAGCCTATGAGAACAGACTAATTTAATGGGATTTGTAGATAGGAAGTGCCAAACCTCTGTCCTTTCTAGTATGGCCAGAAAGTCACAACTCAGAAGATGCACCTTAGACTACAATGGGGGTATCTAAACACTTCACTGCCCACTGGGTACAAACTGATTGAATCAACATTGTTTCAATGTCATTTGTCAACGGATTGTGACATGGAATCTACATGGAATAAAACATTGGATTTCAACAAGTCATTAACTGTTGTTGAGGGTAACATTTCAACAACAAGATTAGGTCATCATGGTAACCAAATCTTAACATGGACAAACCTTGTATAACATATGTTTAATTTGTAACTTTTAAAGCAGGGGTGGGGAACTCCAGTCCTTGAGGGCCTGATTGGTGTCACACTTTTTCTCCATCCCTAGCAAACACAGCTGATTAATCAAACTGCATCCTAAACTGAAGTTCATGATTAGTTGATCATTGGAATCAGGTGTGTTAGCTGGGGCTGAGGCAAAACTGTGACACCAATCAAGACTGGAAATTCCCACCCCCGCTTTAAAGCAACATCAGATTTTCAACGTTATATCCACTATCAGCAATAAAACAATAGGCTGGGCAGATCTCCTCCTGGAGAATTGATCTATCTTTGGTTTCCCATCCAAGGTGTTAACCAAGCCCAGCCCAGGTATGATATTTGTCACTGACTATTACCAATGTGCTGTGAGACAGATTCTTGAGAGATCTCCACTTAAACTAAATCGATTTACTGTTGCTATCAAAGTCATTCCAAAGGGTAGGTTTAACAGAGTAAATTTAATGTGACCATACCTTTATCATTCATATATCATCAATTAAGCTATTTCAGCCTAAAGCATTTGCAAAGTCATCAGCTGCTATTGTTTCAGTTTAACCTAGAATTCAACTAAAAATAGAACAAATAGACCTGGGGTTTTAAGCTCTGGTTGATTTAAAATGTAATGATATTTAGTGAGTTTTGAATTGTTTGGTTGTCAACGCAACCAAATATCAACATTTTGAAGGAGATGTTTCTTCTGCGTCTGTGCCACTAATTAGTCTGGCTTTAATTTCAGTTTGTCTGCAAATGAATACTTGATATGTTGGAGTCACGTCTCCATCTCAACCACAGTTAAAGAAAAGGACTAAATCAAATCGAGCTTTATTTTAAGTGCATTTAGAGTTTGATTTGTTTTAAGTTAAGATTTTTGGTTGAGATGGCGATGTGAATCCAACATCAATTATTAATTTGTAGACAAACTTGAATTAAAGACATTAAGTGCACAGATGGACCTATCCAAGTTAACTTTTTGATATTTGGTTGCTTTGACAACTAGACACAATTCAATATCACTTTGGAAATACAATAAATACCCTTTTAACATGTTGACAAGTTAACAAATGATATGTTGGATTCATGTCTCCAACTCAACCAAAAATACAGTTAAAGAATGTGATTAAGCCAGTGGCTCAGATGTATCTACTGCTTGGATAGTTCCATCTCCTTTAAATTTGAAGTTACTGTGACTATACATTTCTTCTTATAGTAAATATTTTCTTAACTCTATTTCTTGAACTGCATTGTTGGTTAAAGGCTTTTAAGTAAACATTTTACGGTAAGGTCGGTGCTTTGATTTGATAGTATTGTTTACTAGATGTTGTCCAACTAATATTGACTCTTCTGTAACTACTCCCTCTTCTCAAATCAGGGTTGATTGGAAACTGCTTTGTTCCAAGAAATCTTTACTCCATGACGAAGGCCAAGCAGCCGAAATGCTTCAGAGTTTAAAAAAAGATTTGTTTAATTGAACATGCCATACAAAAATGGGCATTTTTATTAATTAAATGAAGAGTGCCTTGGTGCATTCCAGGTCCATTGGTTCTGCTAACAGTGATGACAATCTATTGTATAAATAAAGTATCTGACATTGTATTCCCATTTGAAATATGCTGTGCTTTTAAATGGTTGAAAGCACAGTGATAGACATTTGGGTGACAACTAAACCAAAAATCAGACATTGGGGGGACAAAATGGCGCCGTAGAGAGAACACGGTGTTTCAGCGAGCTCTCGTGGCATTCGTAAATTTATATTCTTACATTAATCTCCTAGCTTGAAAAACTGGTAGAATTGGCTAAATAAGTTACCATATCATGAGTCTTGACGACTATTTCGCAAAAATCTCTGACAACATGCCCAATAGAACTACTAAGAAGTCGACCAAAACCACCACCCCTGTGGATGTGCATGAGGAGCTAGCTAACGTTAGCGAAGCTAACACCATTGCGGATCCAGGCACAATGGACCTGATGATTCAAAAGATGACTGATCGATGCTAAGATAAGAACGGTCTTGGAAGCAATAGCAGGCCATTCAGCTGAAATACAGAGGGTTGTGAAACGTGTTGGTGAGGCGGAAGGAAGAATTGCTGCAGTGGAAACTTCAACTACATCTATGGACGCTAAGATAAAAGCACTTGAGAAACAGGTGTGCGAAATGGCGGAGCACATTGACGACTTGGATAATCGAGGACGCAGATGCAATATTCGTGTTGTGGGACTCCCGGAAAATTCTGAAGGGACACGTTCAGTAAAATTCTTTGAGGAATGGATCCCTGGCTACCTACAAATTGACACTAAGGCTGGTGAAGCTGGACAGAGCCCATCGCTCTCAAGCACCGATACCCGGTCCCAATCAGCGCCCATGGATCGAGCAGCGCGTCATGGATGCAGCTAAAAACATCGGCTCTGATGGTAGTCAACATAAAGGTCCAAAGGTCTCATTCTTCAATGATTATTCCACAGCGGTTGTACGAAGACTCAAAGCGTTTGAGGCGAAGGCTTGACTCAGGAGAATGAAGATGGACTACGCACTGTTGTACCCGGCCACATTGAAGATTATGGTCAACGGATCACCTAAAAAGCTCTACACACCTGAAGAGGCTGCTGCGTTTATTGACACTCTCGGGTAAATAACTTTAAGCTGCACCTTCACAGCATTGAATAACTTTGTTTATTTTTGGTTGAATCTGATCATGAAACAGTGGTGTGAGTCCTCACGTACTCCGGCTCAGTAATATTTGTATCTTTATTATTTTTCTTGCTAAAGTAATAGTCGCTATAGCTCAGGCTGAGATATGTGTGAATCCATATTGGTGCCCAGGCTTTGTTTTAGGTGGAAGAGCCTCAATCTTCTATTGATTTTCTTTCCCATACATATAAAGGATGAGGCTATTGAGCGGCAATGAGTCTTAAGAGGACTTAAGAGTCTACATTGGAGAGTTGAAATCCCCTGCATGTTAGCTAGTGGGAAAACCCCCTTTTGGATCTTTACATGTTTAATTTTTGGGTTTAGTATAGTTTGAGTTCAGGGTTCATATCGTTTGTTTATGCTCAGTGAGATAGAGGAGAGTTCAACACATGGAAAAAGGTACCACCCCACTTTTACAGTAGGATCCAGTCTGGATATTGAATGGTCAAGATACAATGGCAGGTAACAGACTGCGTGTATGTACATGGAACATTAGAGGGAGCCATAACCCCATTAAAAGGAAGAAGGTACTGTCTTTTTTGAAAAAAGAAAATATTGATATTGCCCTGTTGCAAGAAACTCATTTGGATGATAAGGAGCACCTGAAATTACAACAATGGGGGGGGGTTTGGTCAAGTGTTTTTCTCATCATTTACATCTAGAAGTAGAGGTGTAGCAATTCTGGTGAAAAAGAACTTACCACTTAAGGTCTTGAATTGTGTGAAAGATAAATTTGGTCACTTTGTTATAATTAATGGTACTTTACAAGGGCAGAACATTTCCATAATGAATATTTGCTCACCCCCCTGATTTCCTCACTAAGGTATTTCTAGACTTTTCAGAATTAAACTCAGACACTGCAGTGGTTGGAGGAGATTTTAACTGCTTGTTGAACCCCCTTATTGATAAGTTTCCCAGCGGTATAGCTTCACTCTCTCCTCAAGCTAAGTCACTTAAAGCTATTTGTGATGATCTGGGGTATGCGGATGTCTGGAGAGCTTTTCATCCCTCCAACAGAGTTCACTTTTTTCTCTGCACCTCATGGATGTCAGACTAGAATAGATTATTTTTTTATGCCCAGGACATCTTTGCAGTCTGTTTTATCCGCTGGGATAGGAAGCATAGTCATATCTGATCATGCTGAGGTGATCCTGGACATAAAACTCAATGGGGCATTAAATCGGTCAAGACATTGGAGGTTGAACACAACCATTCTTAAAGACCATACATTCACATCATATTTTATAACAGAGTTTAAAGCATTTTTCTCTAACTCTCAATCAACAGAACCCCTCGCTCCTTTGGGAGACCTGTAAAGCGTATGCCAGGGGTCTGATTATGTCATACACAGCTACTAAGAGATGGAAAAAGCGGGAAAAGCAAAAAATGTTAGTTCCTAATTCACCCTCTAAAGAGAAGGACTACATTAAAACGCCCACTCCTGCCCTATTAAAGGAAATATCAGTCATTAGATCAACGTTAGACTCTCTCCTAACACAGGACGCTGAAAAGAAAATGAGATTTGTCAGGCAAAAGCTATATAAACATGGCGATAAGCCAGGAAAGTACTTGGCATACCTAGCTAAAAATAGGGCTGACTCTCAGTCAATTGCTACTATTACTGATTCTGATGGTAATCATTTATATGAAAATAAATTGATAAGTGACTAATTTAAGAAATTTTATACAAACCTTTTATGCCTCAGAACTGCCAAAGGATGCACCCAAATTAATGGAGAACTTATTTTGTACGATTGAGCTCCCTACTATCTCCGAAGAGCAGAGGTCCCTCCTTAATGCCCCTATTACCAAGGAAGAGATAATGTTCGCAATTTAAGAATCTGCAAAATGGTAAGGCCTCAGGACCAGACGGGTTTTGTAGTGAGTTCTATAAAGAGTTCCATGGCCTGATCCTTGAGCCATTGCGTGATATGTTTAACCACTCATTTTCAAATGTCCAACTCCCTCAAACGCTGAGAGAAGCCAACATTTCACTTATTCTCAAAAAGGGAAAATGTCCAGAGTCTTGTTCCTCTTACAGACCAATTTTCCTTCTGAATGTGGATAGAAAATTGCTTTCTAAAATTCTAGCCACAAGATTAGAGGACTCACTGCCACTAATTGTGAAAGGAGACCAATCTGGCTTCATTAGGGGCCGTAAATCATGCAACAATGTCAGGCGGCTTCTTAATGTAATTCAAGCCTACCAACAAAGTGCTGTGGATGGTCTTGTGCTCTCCCTAGATGCTGAGAAAGCATTTGATCGTGTGGAGTGGTCTTACCTATTATTTGGTCTGGGGGACAACTTTATGAAATGGGTGAAAGTTTTATATATGATCCTCAGGCTGCTGTCCTAAGGTCAAATAGCTTCTCTATACACAGAGGTACCAGACAGGGCTGTCCTTTATCCCCCCTCTTTGCACTTGTTATGGAACCACTGGCCGAGGCCATCAGGGTAACGCCTGCTATACAGGGGCTGCTCATTGGTGATATTCACCATAAAATAAGCTTGTATGCTGATGATGTCCTGATATTCATCTCTAGTCCCGAGACTTCAATTACATCTCTTATTAATATTATTGAATTATTCAGCGAATTCTCAGGCTACAAGATTAACCTTACTAAGTCAGAGGCTATGCCACTTGGTAGCCTACACTCTGTACCTAATACTTCTCCCCCCTTCCCTTTTAAATGGTCTCCCTCAGGTTTCATGTATCTGGGTATATTTGTAACTCCTAAATTCCAGCTAATGTACAAAGCCAATTTTGTTCCCTTGTTTGATACAATAAGACAGGATCTGGAGCGCTGGAACTCTCTCCCGATTTCTTGGTTGGGTAGAATATCCCTCTTGAAAATGAACATTTTACCTAGACTACTTTACCCAATCCAAATGATCCCAGTATTACTCTCCAATAAGGTAATAAAGGATGTAAATAGATGGCTAAGTTCCTTTTATATGGAGTAAACGCAAGCCAAGACTTAAGATGGCAATATTGCAGCTGCCAAGTTCTATGGGCGGCTTGGACCTGCCCAATATCAGGTTCTATCAATGGTGTGCCCACCTTTTGTTATATTTCTGACTGGATCACAAATGATGACTCCTCTATTTGGTTAGACATTGAGACTTCTCTTTCAAAATACCCCTTACAGGATCTTTTATTTTTCAGAAGTTTCAACTCTGTAGAAGATCACTGCAATAATCCTGTTACACTTAACACACTCAAAGTATGGAGGTCAGTTCAACGCTTCCTGGGAAGGTCCAAACTAACCTCTGCTCTTACCCCAATTCTTAACAACCCAGATGTCAGTCCAGGATTGCTGGATGCTGTCTTTAACTTATTGCTTAATAAGGGCATACGCAGGCTAAATGACTTATTTGCTGATAAGATTTTGTTGTCATTTGAGCAGGTGGTCGAGAAATATCGACTCCCAAAGCAGGACTTTTTCCGCTTCCTACAAGTAAGACATTATATTCTGAAGAGCACCACCTTAATTGGTAACCCTGATGTGTCTGTCATTGAAAGAATGCTTTTTTCCCACAAAGGAAAATGTCTGTTTTATGATACTTTCAGGTCCTTTTCTGCTGTCAACACACAGAGGGTGAAACAAGTGTGGGAGAAAGAATTTTCTGTTACTATTGACAAAGAGATGTGGGAGGACATTTGGAGATATGCAAAAACAATATCTATATGTAACCGTACTAGAGCAATCCAATTAAGAATAATACACAGATTGCATATATCCCCAAATCGCAGACATGCTTTTAGCCCCACTTCCTCTTCCCCTCAGTGGCTTAAATGCAAAACTGATACAGCCACCCTAACACATTGTTTATGGTCATGTACCAAAATACAAAGATACTGGTCTGGTGTTCTGCAAGAAATTGAAAAGATCCTAGGGATTGATCTAGAATTGGACCCAGTTTCTTTACTGTTAGGTCTCCCTAGTAGGCATGTTACTTCTGTGGGTAAAAGGAGGCTTTACAACATCCTTACCTTCGCAGCGAGGAAAAACATCCTTTTACAGTGGATTACTGATAAGGTTCCTTCTATTAAAGATTGGCATAAGATATTATTTGAATGGGTGCCTCTGAAATATCTGACATGTACGTTTCATTCTAAAACAGACCAGTTCTACAAAGTATGGGAACCTTACCTCAGGTTCTAGGTCATTTAGATATCAGCTATTATGCTGCAAGGATTCTCTTAGAATGGCGGGGATCTATGTATTTCAGAACTACACTGTACGTTCCATGTGTGGAACCTAACCTCTTGGTTTAAACTGAGCTTTTTTGTTTAATTTCTGTTTGTAAGTTTGTTTAAAATGTATGTATTGAGAGACGCAATGATGGTGATTGGGTGAGAAGCACCGAGCGGGAAGAGGAAAATGGTGTGCGTATGTATGCGTGTGTATATGCATGCGTGTGTATATGCATGGGTATGTGTGTGTGTAAGTGGGTGCTGTTTTTGTTCTGTGTGCTTTGTCTCTATCTCTTAATATGGGTGAAAATTGTGAAATTCCAATAAAAATACTGTTACAAAAAAGAAACTGGGGAAAAAAAAAAAATCAGACATTGTTTTTCCGTTTGGTTGTGCTTTTAGATGGTTGAAGCATAATGATAACACATTGGAAATTCAACTGTCTTTTGAACTGACAAATATTATCCACATTGCAATGACGTAGTGTGTCCAGGGAGTGGTGGCTGATTGTTCAGAGATGAACATCTCAGGGTGCTCTCGCTTTCATTGTTTTTGGAGGATAAACATACACTCATGAAGGATCCTTTGTTGCTACACTGATAGTTCCGTTAACTGACTTTGTGTGTGTGTGACCTCAGGCGCCGTTTTCCCTTAATTCAGCAATTTTAATAACTGCCGCATGAACACTTTGGTGTTGTTCGCCTTCAAAGTGCTTGTTTCAGCATTGAGCACTGTGCTGATTTGCTCTACTACATTACTCATTTCTCTGCTCATGTTAAGCAACACTTGATTCTTCTGACTAGAACATTATTCATGCCCATCTGGAATTTCTGTGCCAGTGAAAAGGTAGCTACAGCTCAGAGCTGGGTTTCTTTGGTAACATGATGACCATTCAATGCCCTCTCATTTGGATTTATTGAAGCAGTGTCGTCTCACTGTCCTAGTGGTTTAGGTTACCTACCTGTTGTCACGGATATGCTCCCCTGGCAGGTGTGGGTCTGTTGGACCAGGATGTGATTCTCAGCTTTATTGCGGCCTCGGTAAACATCCATGCTGGGTAGTGACTGACTGATAGCTTCTTTACCTCTGGGATATCATTAGATCTTTACACTGAGAGTCAGAGTGTCTCTATTTTTCAGCAGTGTTCACCAACCCTGGTCCTGGAGAGCTACATGATGTGTAGGCTTTTGTTACAGTACTAGTCAACCAATCATAACAACCTTGATTTGTTGAGTCAATTATATTGGGCTGGAACAGAAGTCGCCACACCCTAAAGCTCTCCAGGACTAGGGTTAGAAAGCATTGTTCTAAGGGGTTTGTTGTCAGGAGTGTGTCTTGAGATGGTTTTCTATAATCAGTTGTGACCATTGTTCTTAGGCCACACCCTTCTGCTGCTATTGGCTGGCAGGGACACTGTTGTTGTTTGCCCTGCTGATGTGACTCCTTTCTCCCGGACGTGATGGGGATGCTGATATTCCAGTTCCCAACCTGAGCCTGGCACTCCCGACAGCTGACAATAGGTTACAAGTGTTACCTCACGACAGGTGCAACACACATCACAACAGGTGTGTTACCTAGGAATATGGTTTATTCCTAGATACGCCTTGCATTGCTTGGCTGATGGGAAATGACACACACACACACACGACTTCCTCCTGAGAGATGACGGACATGGGCACATGAGGAGTGGACACAGCTCTACGAGAGACACCGGATTATTTTATGGTTGGACAGTGAGTTTTGAATTTTATTGACTTTACAACCTTTGATGCAAGGAAGAGTGTAATAATTCAAAGTGATGTAGCAGTATATTAGGCCCTACGTAGTATATACTTTCCTGCAGTCAAATGACAATCGCCCTCTAGTGGCCTCATGAGTGGAATGTTATTAATATTTTTCAGAATTAAACTTTTTTTTTTATGCCAAATTTGCTGTCAAATGGTTGTTACATTTCAGTCTTCTGTGATGTATATGAAGTGTAATATTGGGATGCAAACTCAATGTAATGCATTTCAACTCTGTCTGACATGGTACAGGTGTCTTATTTTTTTCTAATTCCATAACCATATGTGTGAAGTTTATACTTTTGATTTAAAGCAGATTTGTGCAGTACTATAACGAAACACACTGTGACCCTGATTTAGCCCACTGCAGTATAAGGTTCATGTTCAACATAATTAAATAAGTGTAGGTTTTAAAATGTCCTTATTCATTGAGGTGAGAGAATTAGAAATGTCAAGATGTTTTGTAATAAATAATTGATGTGTAATATAATTGGGAAATAATCAACAGTGCTCACTGTGAAATCCTCATTTCAAGCTCTGAGCTGCTTTCTGAGAGCTACTGTTCCTGACTCGTCCTCAATCGGACTGTCACTAACATTAAAAAAAGAACAAACTAGTTATGTGAAAAGTCCTCCTCTCGTTTTGTCAAGTTGCCTCAACTGTGAAGCCAAGTCTTTAGGAGTCAGTTTCTTCCTGATGCAAGTCAGACACCTTTTATCTAGGCATTGTACACATGTTTTGATACTGGGTATTAAGGTATTGTGTCAGGGTTTGGGTGTGTGTGTGTGTGTGTGTGTGTGTGTGTGTGTGTGTGTGTGTGACTGAAAGAATAGGACACACACTGCAAGTCAGGCTGGGCTGAACTCAACTTGGTGGGGGGGGCTGGTCTTTTTCCCTTCCAGAGAATCAACCACTACATACACCACGACAGGGTGTATGTACACAGTGACTCAGTTGATTTCCCTCCTGGGCAGGTACATTCCAGCTCACCTGAAGAGTCTTATTGGAGTTCATCACATCTTAGAATCTTAATCAACTGGAGTTCCATCCTGTTTCCCCTGCAAGTTACAGGATGAGGCAGCTAACAATAGAACCTTGCCCCCCCTTCCCCTGTGTTAAGCTTTAAATTTCACCTGTCTAGAGCCAATTTGATTTCAGTCTTTGAGGTGTTTTTTTACTGATTCTGTGTTTGGTAATGATGTTTGTCCCCCATGAGACACTGTAGATGCAGAAGCCTATTTCACTTTCTCAAAATCCCCAGAATGAATCATAACTCGATCTGTAATTGAATTTGTCGTTTTTTGCAGAAGATGTAAAATTCCATAACTAAAACATCCAACAGGTGTTATGAGGAATTTCTCAAGTAAAAAAAAAAAGTCAAGATTTCTTATATAAACAAATTCAGAACTGCTGGGCAGGTCTGTCGTACTGTCTATGCTGTTGGATGGAGAGCAATCACTGCAGCTCTTCAGCCCATGTTAGTGGACCAAAATGATCATATTTACACTTTGTAGTACATTTTCACACTAAATAACTGACTCATATCGATGCCACGTAGACCTTTTTTCAAATGGATTCATTGCTTTTTAAAGGCAGTCGCTAAGCATTGTGCCCCATCTCTAAAGCCCACCAATGAGTCCAGACCCAATATTAGGGCAATTAAATATTGAAAGCTTAAGACTAAGGTTCTACTGTATCTGCAAAAATATGATTTCCTAGATAATTGGCTTAAGTTCTGACCCCTCATTGTTTTGAATGGTGTCAGCAATTTTTGCCTTGTTCTTTTGATCCTAACGACATGAATTGGGGTATTTAGAATACTATATAGGTAGAGCTTTGTTCTGTTCAATGTTATGTCAACTCAATTTTGACAAAAATGCAGATAGAACCTAGCTCTCATTACTATAGAATTAGGAAGCTTGTTGTGTCCTGTAATGACTAAAGATATGGTATAGTATCCATTGTCACGGTGTGCCTCTTCATGTCGGCCTGTTCTCCCTCACTTCTGTCAGGGTCCATGTTTCCATGTGTGGATTTCTCTGGCGATTGGCAGACTTGAGTAAACTACATCAGGCCTCAACAGGCATGACCACAGGACTGGACTCTCTTACCTCCATTGACCCTGCTGCTCTACCTGCGTAAGACCAAAATAGATGGCGCAAGAAAGACAACTCTACCTTTACCTCTGTCTGCCAGAAGTACAATGTGAGCTCGGACAACTGTATACATGGGGAAGCCGTCCGGTCAGCTATATTGTCTGTTTTCCACCATCTTGAGTAGAGACACTGGAACCTCCTCACAGAAGCATGGGACACAAACACCAGCCAGAACCCTGCCACCTTTTCCTCTGCACCACCCACTCGTTTACATGTGCAGGTACCCCAAGGACTTCCCTCTGGAAGAGTCACCCTTAGAACACGTGCATAGAGAAGAGCATTCTGTCCTGTCCACACAGTCACTATAAACTCCTGTATCACAGGTGTCTCGGGAACTGTTTGGGAGAGACCAGAGCTTGAGATATAGAGTGGACGTTAGAAGTATAGGCAGAGGAAGCAACTTTGAGTCATGCAGGGCCGTGTGTGTCAGCTGTTGCTGGTGAATGCTTTAACCTGTGGTCTGGAGGTGTGTATGGCTGCAGGGACCTTCTACATCCCCCCTCTACTGCTGCAGGCTGGCATGGAGGAACGCTACATGACCATGGTGCTGGGTGAGTCAACACTCTATGACCGTAGCTCTGGATGAGTGACCTGGGTGTAAACACTAACCATGGTTGAAATAAGTGATTTGTTCTTGAGCTTGGAAGTAGATCTTCCCTCTCTACCTCTCTCTCAGGAGTCGGGCCGGTTCTGGGTTTGATCTTTGTGCCCATGATTGGTTCGTATAGTGACTCGTGGCGTGGTCGTTTTGGTCGGCGCCGGCCATTCATCTGGCTCCTATGTGTGGGGGTTCTGCTGGGCCTGCAGGTCTTGCCCCAGGCTTCTCACCTAGCTGCCCTGCTCTACCCACAGCGCCCCCGATGGCTGGAGGGGATACTGCTGGTGGGGGCAGCCTGTCTGCTGGAGTTCTCAGGACAGGTGGAGCAGAAACTCAATATATTGTTAAATCAATAACATTGATGTAGATGTTTGACTTTATTTGAGTGCTCCTTACTGTGTGTGTGTTTTGTTTATGGAGTTTATAGCGCCTAAATGACTGTTCTCGACAGGCCTGTTTCACACCGCTGGAAGCGCTGATCTCAGACCAGTTCCCTGGAGAGGAGGAGAGCAGAAGAGCCTTTTCTGTCTACTCACTGATGATCAGCCTGGGAGGATGCCTTGGGTAAGGGACCTCTCAAGATCAGCCTCAGGAGCTGCCTGGGGCAGGTTACATCTCTCGCTGAGATAAAGTGGATAGGACAGAGATCAAGTCATAAAAGAGAACCAGAAAATAAACCTCTGTGATCCTTCTGTCTCATCCTAGATACCTGCTCCCAGCCCTGGACTGGAGCCATGCCCCCACAGCAGCCTACCTAGGTGGCCAGGAGGCCTTTATCTATGCATTGATCACCCTCATCTTCCTCACCTGCCTCCTCAGCACAGTCTTCATATCAGAGGACAGATGGACCGGAGGAGAGGGAACCAGGAAGGGCGTTAGCGTTAGTTCCACCCTGAGCCCTTCCCATTGGAGGAGCCGATACTGTGGACACCCCTTGCTATCGCAGACCCAGTGTGTACGGATGGCTGTGGGGTGGTGTGTGTCGCTGTGCGTGTCGGCACTGCCACGTGTGTATGGTGTATGTATGAGCTTGCCGGCAGTGATACGGCGGCTGTTTGTAGCTGAGCTGTTCAGCTGGATGGCTCTGATGAGCTTCATGCTGTTCTATACAGACTTTATGGGAGTGGGGCTGTACCGTGGAGTACCCAACGCTACACCTGGAACACAGGAGAGACTACGATACGATGAAGGTAGGATGGGCAGACATTTACTTGATCCTTATCTTTTCATTTACTGCAAAAAGTTGCTGCGAATTTGACCTCTCCGTTTTTCTTTTCCAATCCTCCTTACCCTGTGACATTTTTATAAGATTTTCAATACACCCATTTCAATGCAGCCATAGATCTACTCTCCCCTCGTATCTACCAGGTGTACGCATGGCGAGTGTGGGTCTGTTTCTGCAGTGCCTGATCTCAGTGGTCTGCTCCATCCTGATGGAGCGCTGGATGGTGTTGCTAGGCACCCGGGCTGTTTACGTTAGCAGTGTGATCCTGCTAGCATTAGCTACAGCTGTGATGAGCTTCTCAAAGAGTGTAGTGATGGTCACTGTCATGGCTGCAGCTACTGGATATACCTTCTGTGTGCTGCAGGTCCTGCCCTACACCCTGCTGTGTCTGTACCACTCAGACAAACGGGTAAGACACACACACATACATTACCACTCTAGCCAGCAGGGGTGCTGTGGGTAGAGCGGGGCAGCTAGGTGAAAGGCCTGGGACAAGACCTGCAGACCCAGCAGAACCCCCACACACAGGAGCCAGATGAATGGCCGGCGCCGACCGAAACGTCACATTCTGACAGAAGTAATCACAGTAGATAACCCCCATCTCTCTCTCTCTCAGGTCTTTTTCTCCAGCTCCAAATCCAGACCTTCTCACCAAGGAGAAAGTGACGACCACACCAACTCAAAGCCGCTCCTTACCCCCGACCATGGCAAGACCCCGCTTCTCACCTCTGCCTCCCCCCATGTGTCTCTGCCCCTGGAGAGAGAGGGAGAGGCCATACCCCTGCCTCAGAGAGGGATGTGTCTGGACATGGCTATCCTGGACAGTGCCTACCTGCTCTCCCAGGTAAGGACAGCTGCTCGTCTCTCTACAAGTTAGACCGGTTGACCTGTGCTTGTATGTGTGTCTTTGTGTTGCTTGGGACAAATATTTGTCTCAACAATTATGGCTAATAATGTACTGTTCTCTCCCCTGCAGGTGCTGCCTGCTCTGTGTCTGGGCTCTATAGTGCAGCAATCCCACAGCGTCAGTGCCTATATGGCCTCCGCTTGCTTCCTTAGCCTCCTGTCCCTGCTCTGCTCCACCGGGGTCGTCTTCACACGCAGCGACCTCCACAAGCTCACAGGGTCAAAGGGCGACACTCCAACGCTGAGGGGGCAAAAGGATTAATCCATTGTGGATTCTAGTTGGTATCTGTGTTCTATTGTGGAATTGTAGATTTTTACTGGACTTTGGCAGTCCGTTATAGAAACCTGTAGCATGAAAAATATGCCGTATGACTCAAAGGGTTGGGGATTGCAGCTCTGACATCAGCACCTTTGAGACAGACAGGTGCTGTGTTGACACAGGTAGAGGTTAACAACACAATCGAAGAGACAGATCATTCTTTCTGCACATACCTTTTTTCTTCCAGCCACAGAATTGCATTGTGTGCAGTTACTTCTGGGCACATTTCATATAGTTTTGTAGATGTATTTCTCTGCTGTTGGTTGGTGTCTCATTCCACTATGGCATTTCTTTATCTGGAATTGTAATGAATTTACAAACCTTATAGTTTCTTATGTTAACATAAAGAACCAGGTAGTCATATGAACAGTGCCAATTGTGTTTTGGATAATACATCAAGAGTCTGTCACCTATCCCTTAACCCAACATGTAAATCTTCTGTTTTCGGTATGCTATGATATCATAATTACTCGAAGAGTGATATGGTATGTATTGATAACGTATGCATTGGGAATGTGGCATTTTATTCTTCAGGGAACTCAGTGCAGGTAAATCAGTTTCTGTTGTAGGCTGCTAGCTAAATGCCTTATTTTTAAACCATGTACTTGAATGTCATAATCCATTGTCATCAGGTGGGAAATGTACAGTTATTCCATGTTTTCCTGGCATGGTGTCCTCAGACATGCTTTTGCCTAATGCAAAAATGTGGTAAATATTTTTTACATAATATATTGATTTGTTTTTCACGGTTTAAACTGTTTGTAATTGTGTCAAGGGAAAGGATTAGTTATTATACAGGGTAATAGCTCATTTGCTCCAGGGGTGCCGTACTACTATGGCTGACCCTGTAAAACAACACATTTCACTGCATGTATCCAGTGTTTTAAAAATAATAATAATTGAAGGTTAAGTTGTTACACACGTTAATAGGTTATATGCAAGCATTCTCTCTTTATGAATAAAATATTTTAAACAAAACATTTTAATGTAAATTATATGACCTAACAGTCCTTTGTGTGCAATACAAAGGTTGTATTGCTGCACTCTCCCAAACATCAGAATGGAGGTCTCTAGTTTCATGTTCATACATGTGCTCTCCACGGGGCTGAGTGACACCAACATTTGGTTAATCATGAAGAAGGCTGTCCCTGTTAATGCGACTTAAGTACTGCATAGGCTACAGTTGAACAAAAGGGCCATTGTACCATACCTGCAGTGCAAAGCTCTACCTTGTTCAGTTCATGACTGACATAGTTACTGAATGAGCCACGTTATATATGACATTTCGAAAACACTGGATACATTTGCCACGTACTAGTAAACTTGGAAATGTTCGACTTGTTAACTGAAGGCGACACGTGTATAACGACAAGCAGACCAGTTAACAAGTCAAATGTCAGTTTCCTAGTTCCGATTAGCACTTGAATGCGGCACCCTTCAAGTAGGCTTCTTGGACAGGAACCTACAATAGTGACAGTTCCCCAAATAATGGCAACACGCGCCCATCGAGCGGAAACCAATAGAATCCCTTGTTTTAGGGCGAGCCTCCGTACGCTTAGCCAATCAGAACGGCGGAATTGGATCAATGCTTCCTAGTGTACAGCAATGCAGTCATGTAATGGCCACAGAAATAATGCCAACATGGAACTGTGGCAAGGACGGGATCCCTTTCTGCAAAAATAAGACGGCGAAAAACTTCCAGGACGGTCATTTCGAAAGGTTTTAATATAGTTAATGATTATCTACGGTAAGTTCACCCTCACTAGTGGTATTTGCTGTTTTCGGTTGACCCTACACTCCGAACTTGTGAATTCCTTGTCTGGCTGTTGTCAGGTCCCTTTTGCCATGTGCCTCACCTGCCCATACGCTGCATTTAAAAGCAGTTGAAGTTGTAAATAATACTGTTTGCGGATGTCGAAGATAGTTCATCGATTGTAGGCCTATTACAGTTTTCACTTCGGTGTAATACGCACTTATTACGGTCCTGCTCCATGTTGTTTTGCGCCCGATACACATATGTGCGTCATGTGGCCAATGTTCAGGGTTGCCAGGTCCAGCATAAATGTTGAGCCAATTATTGCTCAAACCCCACCCACAAGGCCTGAACTAGGCTCAAAAATGTTTTTCGCAGCAAGTGAAGAGTTGACACATTTATTCAATAGGTGTCTCCATAATGATAATCTAAATACAGCTGGTAAAATTGCTTTACCTTGTTCTCTACATGTATCCCTTTGTTAATGGTTTATCACACCAAATGATTTAATTTGAACTATAAATCGAAAAGCCCAAAAAGTTTTTTGGCTTCCTTTATTTAATTAAAGTAAGTTAATGTATGGCTGCAATCTGATGTCCTAGTCATCCACCCCTCTGGAGCAACATGGAAAGTGAAATGGAGAGAAGCCATCCATCATGAGTCCAGTGGATCAACAGAGTTTATTGTACTATTAATCAATCACTGCTATTATAATTTGATAGTTAGTAATGGAGTTAATCGGTTCCGCTCTGTGCCGCTCTCTCTCCTCTGACTTCAACTTTCTGACCAATGTTAGCTTGCAAGGCTCAATCGTTTTTTCATCGTTTTTTCATCACTGTCCCAAAATCGTTCCAAAGTGCAATTTTAAACTGTCCCAAACTGAAGATGAATCGTCCCAAATTAAATTGGGTCTACTCATAGGACATAGGTCATTCATAGATTTAAAAGGCTAATAAGAGTAGCCTACTACCGAAATAGATAAAAGAATCCTGTCTGTCTAAAAAAGACATTGGGATAATTAAATCTATTTAGCATAAATGTACAAAAAGAATTAGGCTACATGGAAATGTAGACTAGGTAATATGCATATTCGTTACAGCCTCTCGTCCACACCGATACCAAAGCCACATTTTAGTTAAATTACTTAAATATAGGCTAAACGCCAGTCATGTTTGACAATTATCATGTAGTATAATTTGCCTAGTTAAAGTATTGTAATTTGCCTAGTTAAATAAAAGGTTAAATAAAATACAAATAATTAAGAAATAAGGCAAGAGGGGGTGTGGAATATGGCCAATATATCACGGCCAAGCGCTGTTGTTATGCAAGACGTATCGTGGAGTGTTTACCAATGTAATTAGAGCAGTAAAAATACATGTTTTGTCATACCCATGGTATACTGTCTGATATACCACGGCTGTCAGCCAATCAGCATTCAGGGCTGGAATCACACAGTTTATAATTAACGTTAACATCTAAAGGTTTGATTCTGTTGACATACTCCAAGCACGGTTCGTTCAGATGAAATGGTCACAACAGCAGAGAGAAAGGCCAGTTCCTGTTGCGCAACGCACACATCACCCACTTTGAAATCTGAGTGGAGGCAGTCAGCATTTTGAAACTAATAAGCCATAACATTTAACATTTTATTCATGAGGCATGTCTTCCCTTGTTTCAAAGTAGCTTAGCCAAAATCAGACCATATGTTGAGGGAATGATAAAAAAAAGTAAAATCCTTATGCCGTTGAAACCAACATTTTCTATTTTTCTATTGATTTTCAAATCAACTTTTTCATTGTCCAGCAGGCAAAGACTCAAACTTAGCCATATTAGCAACCCATGCTAGTTGTTGCATCTTTAGATCTCCCCTCTTTCAAAATTTCAAAAGGATATTTTCATTTCTGTCACATGAAACCCCTCGCATGTGTGGTGCGCTTTTTAGAAAGGTGCGTTCCCGCTAATTGCATTTTGGAACATTCGCGTGTAGGTTACTGCTGTGTGCACATTGCTGCACTAATGTGAAGAAATAGTTCATCATTATTTTAAGCTAAATGTTCTGATCTGTTGCGTTAGCCTCATTGCTTAACTTGTTTTTAAAAAAAAGTACAGTAGTTGTATGATTTAGAATCTATCGGCCTAAAACTGTCCTAGAGTCTGTTCAAATCATCCCAGACATTTTTATTTATCGTCCCGGGACGACGGGGGGCCCTTAATTTTGAGCCCTGGCTACATAGTTTACCCAGAGAGAAAGCACATAGTTCAATCCTCTTGCTGAAACTGTTGGATGATTATTTCTCAGTTTCTCTTCCTTGCAGTGTTGGCTCTAGTAATGATTGGTAGGACTGGGGGTGGTCAGGATACAGCGAACGAGGCAAACAAGAATTATGAGGGAGAAGTAAGTAGCTAGCTAGTGCTAGTTTATTAGTTTGTTGTTTTCACATCTCGTGTCATGACTTCCTTCTGCAGCGCTCTGTCAACACCAATGACTGTGCTCAACACACACACACACACACCCCTCCGGCGCTCCCTCCCCACCACTCATTGGCAGTGTTCGAGAACATCAAAACGACTGCAGGTGACTGCCAACTGACTGATAACCTTGCATCATGAATAACAACTCATTATTATTCGTAGATCGGTCAGTCACAGTTTACCCATGATATTGTGGTTATGATCCCCTCGAACACGGCCACTGACTTACTCACTCAGCAGCAGCCTGCATCACTCCCTGATTATCAGTAGTAGTAGGTCACAGTGAAATGTAATACAAATAAAAGAGAAATGCCATTTTCACCCACGATATGGTTTTCAAAGGAAAACCGCCGATATGGTTTTCAAAGGAAAACCGCCGATATGGTTTTCAAAGGAAAACCGCCCACATGGCAACCCTGCTACTGTTTACACTGGGCACATTATTATGCACAATGTATCCATTTAATTATCCAGAGTTTTGCTACATTGGTATGAATGACATTAAAAAGCACTAACGTGTTCATTATTTTTAATTTGGTGATAAGATTTGCTCTGTTTCAGTACATGCGTGTAGGCCTTGATCCCATTGGATTGGATGTTTGGCCTAGTCATTTGTAGATTGTCAGGTTTCAGTTATTATTACCAGGTTGCGAAATGGTAATAACTAAAGAGATCTTGCTAATGAAACACATTCAATTGTATGAGTTTGACTTTCTTACGAGAATGAATGCTTTCAACTACCCTTTCTATACATCCCCATGTTATTTATTTTGCCCTATAATTAGGTACTTAATTAAATCGGTGTTAAATATTATATTCTTATTCATGATTCAGCATTTACGTTTTTAACTGCGGTATCCCCAACGTTTTCTATGCAGGTGTAGTGAGAAGCGTGGTTCTCCTGTGTATCTGGACTTTATCTGGACTGTATCAATGGTGTCGTTAAGCAACAGAGCACTGGTCTCTGATAATGACCTCTTTAGGGAAGGTGTTAGCCTGGTCTCCCTGGGGCTTGTAGAGGGAGAGGGCAGTGAGGGGGGGAGCGAGGGGGGGAGCTTTACTTCCTGTTACAGTCCCGAGGCCGGGGACATGGGGGCTCGACTCAGCTTCAGCCCTGGAGAGGAGGATGACGAAGAGGAAGGGGGCCTGCTCCAATTCCATCTGACCCCCACAGAGGGTCTGCCTGACTTCAGCCCCCGCCTGCCCTCACCCTTCTCTCCCACCATGGAGGACATCGAGGAGTTCCTCAGGGAGAAGATGGAGCTGGTGAGAG
Source organism: Oncorhynchus tshawytscha (assembly GCF_018296145.1). Taxonomy (NCBI): domain Eukaryota; kingdom Metazoa; phylum Chordata; class Actinopteri; order Salmoniformes; family Salmonidae; genus Oncorhynchus; species Oncorhynchus tshawytscha. Next base: position 31,017,118 of record NC_056430.1, on the reverse strand, counting down.
AGGGGGTTCTCTTCTCTAGTGAACCCATAGAGGAGCCAGCTCCCTCCCCTTCTAGCTCCATGGAACAACCCCTCTCCTCAGGGGGACACAGTGAGCCAGGGACCAGCAATGCTCTGTCACCCCCCACCCCACAAACCCATAATTGCCTTCACACCCGAAGCCCATCCCCCCTCACCCCCCCAGTGTTCCTGGGAGCACCCCTTTTCCAGGTCCAGTCCTTGCCTCTGGCCCAGCCTCACCCCCAGACAGGCTCTCCTCCTGGTGCATCCAGTGGGCTGAGATTGGCCCACCTGGTTCTGGGACTCCACGGAGGACAGAATGTTACCCTGTTGGCCTCACAGGTGCCATCCACCCTTCTCAACATAGCCAGCACGGACGCTCCAGACCAGAAGTACGTGAAAATTGCCCCTCTACCGATCACTGTGAGGATTGCCGGGGGGCTTGTTGGGGCAACAGTCATTGGGGGTCACAGTGGAGGGGTTGTGGTCAAATCTGTGGCCCCCCCTAGGGTCAACAGACCCCCTCCTAAAGAGACACTGAGGGTACACAAATGTTCTCACCCGGGCTGTGAGAAGATGTACACCAAGAGCAGCCATCTGAAGGCCCACTTCCGCAGACACACCGGAGAAAAGCCATACACCTGCAGCTGGCCTGACTGTGTCTGGAGGTGGGTTAAATCATAACAATGCTAGTCAACATGCAGAGAAAACACAGGAACCTTGGGTTTGTTAAATGTAGTTTATTACCATATAAGCTAGCCATTAACATGTGATAGGATACTAAAACGGAGGGAGAAGAAAGAAAAGCCTGTAATGACTGGTTTAAAATGAAGTGGTTATGATGATGACAGTGACAAACAGATGCTCTATCACGGTTGTTATTTTTGTTGGGATATTGAAATACAGTATTTCACTGTAATTATTTTATAAAGCTGAGCAGAAAGAAAATATTGTTCTGTCTCTGCAGAGGTAGGGAGTATAGCTGGTATGAAATGGTAACAATATAGAAGCTCAGCAAATATTAGATATTACAACACACTCACTGTTGCTAACAGTTACAGTTTCCCAATATGTAACTGCAGTGAACTCTAAGTAAATGATTGGGCTTAGGGTTATTAAAGTAGTTAGAAGACGTGAAAGGATATGCTTATAATGTTTGTACAGTGCCTTCAGAAGTATCACAACCCTTGACTTTTTTCCACATTGTGTTGTGTTACAGCACAAATTTAAAATGGATAAAATTGAGATTCCTTTTTTTCTGGTCTACACATAATGCCCCATAATATCAAAGTGGAATGATGTTTTTAGAATTTTTTACAAATTAATTAAAAATGAAAAGCTGAAATGTCTTGAGTCAATAAGTATTCAACCCCTTTGTTATGGCAAGCCTAAATAAGCCTAACATTTGCATAATAAGTTGCATGGATTCACTCTGTGTGCAATAATAGTGTTTAATATAATTTCTGAATGACTACCTCATCTCTGTACCCCACACAGGTCCCTCAGTCGCGCAGTGAATTTCAAACAGATTCAATCACAAAGACCAAGGAGTTTTACCAATGCCTCGCAAAGAAGGGTACATATTGGTGTAAAAAAATATATATATAATATGTAAAAAAAAAACAGGCATTGAATATCCCTTTGAGCATGGTGAAGTTATTAATTACACTTTGGGTGGTGTATCAATACATCCAGTCACTACAAAGATACAGTTGTCCTTCCTAACTCAGTTGCTGGAGTGGAAGGAAACAGCTCAGGGATTTCACCATAAGGCCAATGGTGACTGAAACAGTTTGAGTTTTGAGAAAACAGGATGGATTAGCAACGTAGTTACTCCACAACACTAACCTAAATGACAGAGTGAAATGAAGTCAGCCTGTACATAATACAAATATTCCAAAACATTCATCCTGTTTGCAACAAGGCACTAAAGTAATACGGCAAAAACAAGGGGCAAATCAATTAACTTTGTCCTGAATACAAAGTGTTATGTTTGAGATAAATCTAACACAACACATCACTGAGTGCCACTCTTCATATTTTTGAAGCATGGTGGTGGCTGCATCATGTTATGGGTATGCTTCTAATCAACATGGACTGGGTAGTTTTGCAGGATAAAACATTTACGTAATGGAGGTAAGCACAGGCAAAATCCTAGAGGAAAACCTGCTTCAGTCTACTTTCCACCTGACACTGGGAGACTAATTCACCTTTAAGCAAGACAATCACCGAAAACACAACGCCAAATCTACACTGGAGTTGCTTACCAAGAAGACAGTGAATGTTCCTGAGTGGCCGAGTTACAGTTTTGACTTAAATCTACTTGAAAATCTAAGGCAAGAACTGAAAATAGTTATCTAGCAATGATCAACAACCAATTTGACAGCTTGAAGAATTTTGAAAAGAATAATGGGCAAATGTTAAACAATCCTGGTGTGGAAAGCTCTTAGAGACTTACCCAGAAAGATTCATAGCTGTAATCCCTGCCAAAGGTGCTTCTACAAATTAGTGACTCAAGGGTGTGAATACTTATGCAAATAAGATTTCTGTATTTCATCTTCAATAAATGTGCACAAATTTCTACTTTGTCATTATGGGGTATTGTGTGTAGATGGGTGAGAATACAACATATATGAACCATTTTGAATTCAGGCTGTAACACAACAAAATGTGGAATAAGTCAAGGGGTATGAATACTCTGACGGCACTGTATATTGTAAATACTGTTTGACCCACCATTTAGTGTTCCTATTTCCCTCAGAGCTGGGTCTGAGCTCTAATTTGGGGGCATTCAAACAGTGGGAAGAACAGGCCTCCTGACACACTTAGCTGGAACCAACTGAACTATGTATTTAGCGTAGAAACAATTAAAATTCTGAGAAATCATTAAAGCACCTCTATCTCTGTAGGTTCTCTCGTTCTGATGAGCTGTCTCGTCACCGGCGCTCCCACTCCGGGGTCAAGCCCTACGAGTGCTCTCTGTGTGAGAAGAAGTTTGCCCGCAGTGATCACCTCTCCAAACACACCAAGGTGCACCGCAGCCCCCGGCCTGGCAGAATCGTCAGAACTACCGTCTGACCCAGCCAGCATCTCGACACAGCAAACCCAGCTCAGCCCAGTCGTGATCCTGATGCCACCCTTAACCCCGTTGCAGCACTTGACCTGGACGGAATAATTATTAGTACCTGCCTCTAGAATTCAGAGCAGCCTGGTCCCACACCTACACCCTGGCTGTGCCTGCCCAACACTGGCTAGTCCAACCTCAACCCGACCACAGGCGAACAGACTTATCAGACTCATCCACCCAGACCTTCCCCGGGAAGGCCCCGTTAGGGAGTCTGAGTCCTCATCAGGACACTGGTGCTACAGGAGCAGACCTGGGCCAGAACTTAGAGTAGGGTTCTGAATCTGATTCAGACCCTGCTGAGCTCTGCCCTCTTTACCCTCTCCTCTCCTCCCTCCTGCAGCAGAGCAGATGAGGGCTTGTCCTTGTGCTAGACAGTGAACTAACAGGTAACGGCCATCTCAAGGATGTGATTGTTCAGCTTAAAGCGGATTTCAGGCCTTTAGGTTAAATCAAATCCCCCTGCCACACACACACCTCGCTACCCTTAGCAGATGACAAGTGTGACAGGCAGCTGCACAAGGTCTAACTCTCAGAAGATAATGTTGTATATGTCATTAGATTGTGTTTAAAAGACTACACTGTCACACATTCTATTCTACATATTATATTGCTCTGTGAATCTGCTTCAGGAGTTAGACCCTCAAGACAGTTTGAGGTAAATGCACTGGCCCAGCTCATTCTAGCCCATAATCTGTGCTATTAGCCCAGTTGAAATTCGAAAGTACTGTGTTGATATGTGAGCTGCCAGATTCTCTCAGAGAACAGGTTTGAGTCTAAATCTCTTACATATCCCCTCCTGCTCCCCATAGTGCCAACCCTCTGGCCCAATCACATCCCCCCCTGACTCTAACGGCCAATTCAGTACTGTTATCACCGCTTCCCTGACCTCGTGCCTCTTCCCACTCCCTAAAAGACCTCAGGGCTGCAGACTAGTGTCTGCTGGTTTTCACCATGGTGCTTTAGTGGTCCATTATGTAATAACTTGTTAGTTAAGAGTTCACTCACAGCCACCTGGTTTGCGTCAGATGCTGATTGAAGGCAAGTAACTGAGTGAAAACCAGCAGACACCGCAGCCCAACTGGTCCACACTCTTAAACCTATAAGCTCTTTTACTTTCTTTATATGTCTTTGAAATCAATGTTAAACTGACAAAAGAGACTCGGCGAAAGCTACTTATGTGTATACTGTATGTTTTATACATGGGCTTTTCAATGCAAAGCAATCCGATATGAAGAAGTGCTTAGTCATTTACTGTAGTAAAGGTTAGTAGGTTAGGCCAGCAAGCAAAGCTAGTCATTTATAGTGTACAGTACTGTACCTGAAAAGGGCAGCTGATCGTTGTCCAATCTGTGTCTGTAAAATATAACATTTACATGTACAGAACATATAGAAGCTCCTTTCCAGAAAACCCCAGTCAGTACATTAAGCTATCCAGTGGTGTCTGTGCTTGGTGAAACTGTGGAATGTTATTGAGGGGTCATCAGATCAGCCAGACGGGAGTTAATTATGAGACTCACTCTTCCATTAATGAGTTAACCCATCACACCTCATCAATATGAGCCCTCTGTTCTCAAGTGCACTTATGTTAGCAGGTCCAGCAGGAGAGGGTTAAGCATGGAGAAAAGTTATAGGTAGCCCAACGGCTAAGGAATTGGACCTGTTGCTGAAAGGTGTCTGGTTCAAATCCTGTGGCGGGAACTGGAAAAATAGGTGTGAATTGATCTGGTAACTGAAGGGCTGCTGGATTCACATCCTAAAGATGTTTTTCTACTGTTGGGCCCTTAACCCCACAGCATGCTTTCCATCCGGGGGCCCTGCACTGCAGCTTGACCCTGTGCTTGTCTCAACTGTGTGTGATGTGTGCTGTAAGACATGGACAATAAAGTTGTTTTCTAAATGCTATGCCAAGGACTGGAGGGCTCTGCTACCAGTATGTAAGCTGTAGCTCTGGATTTGAGTGTAAAATGTGCTTTTTCAACAGGCTACTGCACTTAGGAAACCATATAGAGAAAACAATGGACTTTTCAGGGTAGCAGTTTTGGCCCATATTCCTTCAGAGAAACCAGAGTGGGTACATGCGCTTTAAACCCACTTATATTGTACTCAAATTTCCAGTCCATCACTCACATTTGCCATCGATGCCAGTGATTCAGAATTTATGATGAGCCAACCTTTTTTTTAAAACACATTTACCCATTTGGATGGGTAAACTCAGAATGGACCACCACATCATCAGTATCACTGGCAATCATCATCATTAAATGGATAGCTTGCCATTACAGAAACAGTTTGTTGTTTTTTAATATTGTTTGTGTATTTCTTTCTTTGGACATGACTTGTTTGATTAGATCACGACCACATCAACCCTAGACATAAGTCTGACCCAGCTGTGTGTCCATGGCTGATCGGGTCCCTCTGATTCAGTCCTATTGTAAATTTTCCCCTTTCTGCCTTACTTTCAACCATAGGTCGCTCTCTCCCAGTAACTCTAACTACTGTAATAATTCAGTTCTGCTGAAATACACGTTAAAAAAAGAATTGAATACCAGAAATGCTATTTTCCTCTGTATGAGAATAAAGGATAAGAAAATGTAAACATGATCCTCGCCATTATTTGAGTCATGGCTTTTTGTTGTTGTTGTGTATTTCAAGAAACAAAATGATCCATGCTTTCATTGGGAAGTCATTAAGTCCATCTATTCTTTCATTGGAGTGACATTCAAACATTGTAAAACTATTGCTTTGTCTCTGCCCCAAATAAAGGTGTTGATTGTGGCACAGTGGGAGGCTGTTCCTACAAGAGCCTCTGCCTCGGAAGAGAATGCCGTAGGCTTTAGTACTCTGAACCCTGGCATATTTCTAACATTGATTCCGCTGTTACAGAGTGAAGAAATTTGGGTTTACAATGCTAGAGAGAGAGAGAAATTCTCCCAGTGTGCTTCAGAAACCAGCCTGCCTGTAAGACTGGAATGTCTGGCACTGTGTGGAGCTGAGTCGTTCTGGGACTGAAGGTGTGTCTGGAAGAAGGTTGGACTGCATTTCATTTAAAAAAATAGCATCCCCTCCCCTCTGCCCTTGTTCACTTGACTCTCCCATTCACAAACCTGAGACAACTGGGTAGGTGTAAGCCTCCATCACTCACCCTAGTTCCCGGTGTGTTGTTCTCATCTATCCAGATCTGTGAAAGGAAGTAAACGAGAGCAGAGGGAAGGAGACATCTTTTTGGAATGAGGTGCAGTCCTGAGATCGCTAGAAGAATTGTGAGGCTGCAAATAAGCATCCATATTGTCCAGGCCCAGGGGTTACTGTCATTCTAGAATAAACATACATCATTCTTGGCCCTATAGCTGTGGATGCATTCCAATGAGAGCCACAGGTGACATCACGCTTCACAGGTTAGTGGTTGAGGTTTAGATTGGGGAGGGAGGGTATCCCAACTGATCCTAAATCTGTGCCGACGGGCTACTTCTACTATGTGCAGGTACTAGGCCCATCTCAGTAAAAAATACATTTCAGTCCATCTCCTTAAACCCTCACAGAATTTGAAAAGGTGAATAATTTGTCCACAATTTTTATATACCCCAACAGTGATTAAATGGTTTGACAAATCTTTAACATTTGTTTCCTGTGTTTTCTGTCCAGCGCTTGAACCAGTGTGATGTTAGTAGCATACGTTTTCTCTTTAATTGAAAACCTCTGTGTACTTTGCAGACCCACATTAAAAAATACACTAGTCTACTATGGTCTAAATACTGTAGTATTACTATATTTATACTGTATACTATAGTATTCACTGTAGTGTTTTTGAGGACATGACTGTAGATTACTATATTATTCATCAGGGGTTGTAATTATTTTCCTATCGTTTCATTATGAACAGAATATATCAATTTTTTTGTTCCGTTCCACTGTTCCACCAGCAAAATAAAATTCTGAACTGGTGGAAACCTAAATAATTACAGGTTTATATAGATTGTTTCTGTTCCTATTTAAACCTCTGAAATATATATCGTTTTTTTTTTACATTTAGCACAACGTTAAATTACTTCACCAATCAGTGTGGATAGCGCAGCTTGCTATGCAGCGGGTAAGCGATTTAATCTGTATAGTGAAGTCGTTAAGAGTAAATTGCATTTTGCGGTAACAGCATGGTATACTCATATGGAAAGACAAACACACACTGTGCTGCCAGTCAGTGTAGGGTGTGCAATGCAACTGACATTTTGTGGGTGAGGAGAGAGCAAGAGAGGAAGGAAGGAGGAAGCTTGCCTTGAAGCGCTGGGCATCTTGTTATGACATGAATTATCTGAATTAGGCGCACAGATATATACTGCGGAGGAGCGGCTTCTATGGAGGAACTTTGAATATCTTTGAACATCCAAATTGGTTTAACATTGGACCAGAGCAAACGTTAGTTAGTTAGCTGGCTAGCTAGCTAACAAGCTTGTGTGTGCAAAGCAGCAGTAGAATTAAAAACATGTCTTACCTTTTTGTAGTTAATAAATCCAATGTGAAACGTGATGACTATAGTATCTTTAATTAGCATTGAAAAAGTGAATCCATTATTTTAAACATTTCTCCCTAATTTCTGAATCATGCTTGTAAAGTTGTCAGTAGCCTATAGTAACCTATGCTTCAGAGGAGTGGGGCAGGTAGCCTACACATAAGCACATCCACTGGCAAAGATTTTCAGCTAGCAGGCAGATGCTGCTTTCTGAGTGACAGAGTCAGGGCTTTGCATAGGAGCTTTGTTAAGGTTTTTTAGTAAAATAACGTTATTAACCGGTTCCCATGCTTTTAAAATAAAGGTTCTGTTCTGGAACAGTATAGATAACTTTTGCTTCCGGTTCAGGTTCTATTCATCAAATAATTTAGTTATTTTATGGTTTTTGGTTCTGTTCCCTGAACCGGTTCCAACCCTTGGTATTCTCTGTAGTGTTTTTGCAGACATGACCATAGTATACTGTAGTATTTACTGTTGAGTTTTTGCGAACATGACTAGTATACTACACTGAGTATATGTCACGTCCTGGCCATAAAGAGGCTTTTATTCTCTATTTTGGTTAGGCCAGGGTGTGACTAGGGTGGGCATTCTAGTTTCTTTATTTCTATGTTTTCTATTTCTTTGTTTTTGACCGAGTGTGGTTCCCAATCAGAGGCAGCTGTCTATCGTTGTCTCTGATTGGGAATCATACTTAGGCAGCCTTTTTCCCACCTGTGTTTTGTAGGTAGTTGTTTTCTGTATAGTCATTTTGCCTTACAGAACTGTTTGTTTTTCCTCTTTGTTATTTTGTAAGTATTTTGAGTAATAAAGTATCATGAACACTTACCATGCTGTGTTTTGGTCCATGCCGTCCGACTACAAACGTGACAGTATACAAAACATTAACAGTCTAGTCTGGTAGTTGTGACATTTTAGCTAACCCTAGTTGGCAGGTGTAACTACAGTCATGTCTGCAAAAACACTACAGTGAATACTATAAACTGAGTGTACAAAACATTAAAAAAACCTAATATTGCCCCCAGAACAGCCTCAATTGGCCGGGACATGGACTCTAGAAGGTGTCAAGCGTTTCACAGGGATGCTGGCCCATGTTGATTCCAATGCTTTCCACAGTTGTTAAGTTGGCTGGATGTCCTTTGGGTGCTGGACCATTCTTGATACACACAGGAAACTGTTGAGCATGAAAAACCCAGCAGTGTTGCAGTTCTTGACACAAACCGGTGCGCCTGGCACCTACTACCATACCCCGTTCAAAGGCACTTACATTTTCTGTCTTGCTCATTCACCCTCTGAATGGCACACATACACAATCCATGTCTCAATTGTCTCAATGCTCAAAAATCCTTCTTTAACCTGTTTCCTCCCCTTCATCTACACTTATTTGAAGTGGATTTAACAAGTGACATCAATAAGGGATCATAGCTTCAACTGGTCAGTCTATGTCATGGAAAGAGCAGGTGTTCTTAATGTTTTTTCCACTCAGTGTAAATTAGAAAAGTTATGCATAAATATAGCATGGTAGGCCGAAGCTATAGCAAGCTAATTTATCAATGGCTACATAACGTGGCAAACAAACAATATAAAGCTAACACAAGTAGCAAGCATAGTCATAAAGAAGGCCTAGTTATCATGACAAAGGCAGTATGTGGTCCCATGTGGCTCAGTTGGTAGAGCATGTCATTAGCAGCGCCAGGACATGCTCTACCAATAAGAGCATCTGCAAAATAAAAGAGTAACAATTATGAACATGTGTCATTAGCTCCCTGGGGGCTAACTCTGCCCTTGTAATTCATATTAAGACTGTATTATTCATATGTGTAAACATACTGAATTGTAATTGGATGCATTTTACCGCCATATCATACTGTGCTATGATTGGTTAAGACCACCCAAATGGTTAGGTCATGGTCAGTTTGATCCTGGTTGGCGATAGGTGAACATGCCAGTTATAGCTAGCTAATAAAGAGCTACGTTAAGAAATATCCTGTAGTACTGCTTTTTATTATTTTGTACAACGTGTGCAAAACAAGACAAAGACCACATGCTGTCACCAAATTATTTTCCTTAGCTGCTCTTGCTCAACAAAAAAATGTCCTCTGTGTCAGCACAACTTTTGGAGATATTTCAACAAAACGATTTTGTGGTAAGTTCATCTAATTTTTTGAAATGTTGAAAAAGTTGTAGATATATTCAAATTATTTATTTTTTTACATACAAGAAGGCAAGCCTTAAGATAAATAATCCACCAGTTTAGACAAAGAAATGTAGATACTTTTTTGTAAAGTAGTAATATGTTGGATGAGAGTGTTGGGGGCAACTCACCCCCACCTTACTAGGGGGTAACTGGCCCCTGGGGGCTAATTACCCCTTTATGGTTATGAATGTGTTTCTACCAGTCATTTAGACAATGACTAGCCTAATTAGGGCTAGTTTATGCTAACTTGCTAGCTAACAACTTAACTAGCAGTAAATGCTAGCCAGCTGGACATGATTTAGAAAGGTCCTGTCTATATAAGGTCCCACAGTTGACAATGCATGTCAGAGCGCCTTGGTCAGGGAGGTGACCAAGAACCCGATGGCCACTCTGACTGAGCTCCAGAGTTCCTCTGTGGAGATGGGAGAACATTCCAGAAGCAGAACCATCTCTGCAGCACTCCACCAATCAGGCCTTTATGGTAGAGTAGCCAGACGGAAGCCACATCTCCGTAAAAGGCACATGACAGTCCACTTGGAGTTTTCCAAAAGGCACCTAATGGACTCTCAGACCATGAGAAACAAGATTCTCTTTTCTGATGAAACCAAGATTGAACTCTTTGGCCTGAATGCCAAGCGACACATCTGGAAGAAACCAGTCACTGCTCATCACCTGGCCAATACCATCCCTACGGTGAAGCATTGGGGTGGCAGCATCATGCTGTGGGGATGTTTTTCAGCGGCAGGGACTGGGAGACTTGTCAGGTCGAGAGAAAGATGAACAGACCAAAGTACAGAGAGATCCTTGATGAAAACCTGGAAGACAATGTAGCAGTGGTATAAAGTACTTGAGTAAAAATACTTGAAAGTACTACTTACTTAGTTTTTGGGGGTATCTGTACTTTACTTTTTATATTTTTGACAACTTTTACTTTTACTTCACTACATTCCTAAACAAAATTATGTACTTTTACTCCATACATTTTCCCTGATACAAAAAAGTACTCTTTACATTTTGAATGCTTAGCAGGACAGGAAAATTGTCTAATTTACACACTTATCAAGAGAACATCCCTGGTCATCCCTACTGCCTCTGATCTAGCGGACTCACTAAACACATGCTTAGTTTGTAAATGATGTCTAAGTGTTGGAGCGTGCTCCTGGCTATCAGTAAATAAATACAAATTTAAATGGTGCCACCTGGATTGCTTATTATAAGGTCTTTGAAATGATTTATAGTTTTACTATTGATAATTTAGTATATTTTAGCAATTGAATTTACTTTTGTTACTTAAGTATATTTAAAACCAAATACTTTTAGACTTTTACTCAAGTAAAATTTTGCTATGTTACTTTCACTTGAGTCATTTTCTATTAAGGTATCTTTACTTTTACGCAGGTATGACAATTGGGTACTTTTTCCACCATTGCAATGCAGGAGTGGCTTCGGGACAAGTCTCTGAATGTCCTTGAGTGGCCCAGCCAGAGCCCGGACTTGAACCCAAATGAACATCTCTGGAGAGACCTGAAGATAGCTGTGCAGCGACTCTCCCCATCCAACCTGACAGAGCTTGAGAGGATCTGCAGAGGAGAATGGGAGAAACTCCCCAAATACAGGTGTGCCAAGCTTTTAGCGTCATATCTAAGAAGACTCAAGGCTGTAATCGCTGCCAAAGGTGCTTCAACAAAGTACTGAGTAAAGGGTCTGAATACTAATATAAATGTGATATTTTCGTTTTTTATTTATGATACATATTTGTCATTATGGGGTATTGTGTGTAGATTGATGAGGGAAAATAACAATTTAATACATTTTAGAACAAGGCTGTAATTTAACAAAATTCGGAAAATGTTAATGGGTCTGAATACTTCCGAATGCACATTATTTTTTCAGTGTTTAAGTATACTATAAATATGCTATCATTACATTTCCATACACTTATTAAAAGGGTACTTAAAATTAGTATTTTTTTTCAGTATTTTATTATAACAGAAATATACTATCATCAACCTTCAAAACACTCATTAAAAGCGTATTTTATATTAATAGTTTTTGCCAAGCGTCACGTCTGGAGGAAACCTGGCACCATCCCTACGGTGAAGCACGGTGGTGGCAGCATCATGCTGTGTGGATGTTTTTCAGTGGCAGGGACTGGGTGACTAGTCAGGATCAAGGGAAAGATGAATGGAGCAAAGTACCAGAACCTCAATCTTTTAGTATACTATAAATATACTGTCATCAAAACACTTATTAAAAGTGTACTTTAAATGAATAGTTTTTTAGTCTTTAAGTATACTATATATTCACTATCATTGAACTTAAACACACTCATTGTGCTTCCATTTGAAATGCATAGAGTTGTTTTTAATTGAAGCATTGATTACTTTTATAATGAAACTCTGTTTGTGAGCGATCAAGTACACTATGAGTATACAGTGCCTTGCAAAATTATTCATACCCCTTGGTTTTCTTCACATTTTATTGTGTTAAAATTGGTATTAAATACTCTGTATGAAGAAAAAAATGTGACAACTAAAATACAGTCATTGCATAAGTATTTAGCCTCTGTTTAGGCAAGCTTAAATTAGTTCAGGAGTAAAATTTGGCTTAACAATTCACAGAATATGTTGCATGGACTCTGTGTGAAATAATAGGCGTTGACAGGATTTTTTTATGACTAACACTTCCTCTGTGTCAGGTCTCTCAGTCAAGTATTGAATTTCAAGCACATATTAAATTACAAAGACCAGGGAGCCTTTTGAAAGCTTCATAAAAGGCCAGTGATTAGTAGATCTGTAACAATATCAAATCAGACATTGAATATCTCTTTTAAGCATGGTCAAGTTAATAATTATGCTGTGGGGCCTCCCGAGTGGCGCAGCCGTCTAATGCACTTGATCTCAGTGCTAGAGGCGTCACTACAGACCTGGGTTTGATCCCAGGCTGTATCACAACCGTCTGTGATCGGGAGTCCCGTAGGGTGGTGCACAATTGGCCCAGCGTCGTCCCGGTTAGTGGAGGGTTTGGCCGGGGAGTCTTTACTTGGCTCATCGGGCTCTAGTGACTTCTTGTGATTAGCTTACAATTGGCTCTTTCCCCTGTAACTATTCCCCAGGTTGTTGCTATAAATGAGAATGTGTTTTCAGTCAATTTACCTGGTAAAATAATGGTTAAATAAAAAAAGTAATTGTGGCAGGCCAAGGTCAGCCTGTCGTCAGTTGAATGGTGTTTCCTCTGACACATTGGTGCAAGCGGGCGTTAAGAAGTGCGGTTTGGCGGGTCATGTTTCGGTGAAGTGGAAACATCTAGGAGCAACAACAGCCCAGTCGCAAAGTGGTAGGCCACACAAGCTCACAGAAAGGGACAGCACAAGAACTGTTTGTTGGGAGCTTCATGAAATGGGTTTTCATGACCTAGCAGCAGGCACACAAGCCTAAGATCACCATGCGCAATGCCAAGCGTTTGGCTGGAGTGGTGTAAAGCGTGTTGCCATTTGGACTCAGTGGAAACGAGTTCCCTGGAGTGATGAATCTCACTTTTCCCTCTGGCATTCCGACGGGCGAATCTGGGTTTGGCGGATGCCAGGAGAATGCTACCTGTCCAAATGCATAGTGCCAACTGTAAAGTTTGGTGGAGGAGGAATAATGGTCTGGGGCTGTTTTTCATGATTCAGGCCCCTTAGTTCCAGTGAAGAGAAATCTTAACACTACAGCATAAAATTACATTCTAGATGATTCTGTCCTTTCAACTTTGTGGCAACAGTTTGGGGAAGGCCCTTTCCTGTTTCAGCATGACAATGACCCTGTGCACAAAGCGAGGTCCATACAGCGATGGTTTGTCGAGATTGGTGTCGAAGAACTTGACTGGAGGCAGTTATAGCAGTGATGGGCAGACCAACTCCAAATTTGTGTCCATGATTTTGGAATGATACAAGCAGGTGTCCACATACTTTTGGTTATGTAGTGTATGTTATTTTCAGAGGGAGACTGGCTCTGGCAGCGAAAACAGCCAAATTCTTAATCTAAATGTGAATTGATTCTCAATGGCGATATGGTTCTACAAACATAAAGCCCTTTACTTTCATATTACATCAAAATCATTAAAAAAATGCAAAATATACACTTACTTTTTTAACAAGCTTTATCACAGTTGCAGCTGACACTATCTGTCAGTGACAACACGTTTCTGGTGGCCTTCTTCCGTTACACACAGGTGTTCAGAGTGTAACAGTGTTGCTTTCGTTCAACTCCTCGCCCCTACCTGGGCTCGAACCGGGGACCCTCCGCACACATCAACAACTGCCTCCCACGAAGCATCGTTACCTGTCTCTTCACAAAAGCAACTACTTCAAGTCTCAGAGCGAGTGACGTCATCGATTGCAACGCTATTAGCACGCACCCGGCTAACTAGCTAGCAATTTCACACTGGTTACAAGGGAGTGTTAGATACTAGAAATGGACCGGATGTATCAAGAGAGAGCAAAAGGGGCATTTGTAAGATCAAGAAGGAGATGGTTGGAGGAAGGTAAAAAAAATTAAATAAAATACTTTTACAATTTAGAAAGAAAGAATTCTGAATTTACATCTATTGATAAGCTCGATATAGATGGCAAAGAAAATAAAAAACCCAAAGATATTTCAAAATATGTTTCAGAATTCTATGGTAACCTTTATACCAGTAATGCCTGTCCTACTAGTGACATATCTGCTTTCTAGACTCTGTCAAAGACTGTGCTAAATTTATAGATGAAGACTTCCAAAAGTCTTCTGATTAAATTATTTCTATTAATGAAATAAAAAAATGTATCAGCAAGTTAAAAGAGAACAAATCTCCAGGGAATGATGGCATTATCAGTGAATTCTATAAATATTTTCAGGAGGATATTATTGCATTTATGTTAAATGTTTTTAATTGAGGCAGTTGATTTAGGGGTCCTGCCTGTTTCTATGACACAGGATCTAATTTCTGTAATACCCAAACAAAACAAAGATTCTATGATGTTAGAAAATTGGAGACCAATCACATTAATGAACAATGATGGAAAGCTACTTGCATCCATCTTTGCAGAAAGACTTAAAAAAGGTCTTGACCAAATCATTGATGAAACCCAGTCTGGTTTTATGAAGGGCAGACATATATGTAATAATATTCAACTAGTATTGGACTTGATAGACTACAATGAGCACATCATGGAAGATAGCTTTATTTTATTTGTAGACTTTTACAAGGCATTTGATACAGTTGAACATTATTTTCTTTTAGAGACTCTTCGATTTTTTTTGGCTTTGGTCAATATTTTCAAAGTGTAATTAAGACACTTTACAATAATAGTAACAACTCTGTTAAATTATCCCATGGAACTTCACAAAGATTCGACATTAGACGTGGAATTAAACAAGGATGCCCAATTTCTCCTTTCTTATTTTTATTGGTCACACAAGTTATGGCACTTCATATAAATAAGGATAGTTTTAGGGGTATTCAGATACAAGACAAAGAGATAAAATGTTCACAATTGGCTGACGACACCACCATTTAAAAAAAATATCATAATGAAGTCAAGAAAGCTATTGAGTGTATTAATGCCTTCACACACGTATCAGGTTTATCTCTGAATATTAGGAAATGTCAATTATTACAGTAGAGAAAAGATGTGACTTAAACTCCGTATGTAATATCCCTGTAAAAGATGTGATCACATATCTTGGTATTACAGTTAGCAAAGATCAGAGAGAAAGGGCCAACTTAAATGTATCTCCTATTGTAGAGAAAATTGGAAAGAGATTTAACTCCTGGTTATTAAGAGATCTTTCTTTATCTGGACATGTACTTTTATCAAAATCTGAAGGTCCAGATGAGTTTATACCTCCCTTGCCTTGGATGTTCCTCTGTCAGTAACTAAAATGGTTGATACTAAATTATTTAACTTCATATGGAGGAATAAACCTCATTATTTAAGAAAAGTGGTAATATGTAGCACCTAAGGTGAGGGAGGGTTGAATGCTCTGGATTTTAAAACCTCTAATATAATATTTAAGATTAAATGGATACAAAACTATTTACGATATAAGGATTGCATCTGGAATATCATCCCTAATTTAATATTCCAACAAATTGGTGGTCTAGAATTCTTACTCAAATGCAACTTTGATGTGGGTAAAACGAATACTTCTAACTTGGAACCTCATGTACAAACACAATGTTTCCCCCTCATAGGTATACAATCTGGAATAATAAAGACATAAAATACAACAACAAGTCTTTGTTTTTCCAGAACTGGTTTGACAACAACATTATTTGGGTTAAACAATTATTGAATAATGATGGACAATTATATGATTATACAGAATTTATTAGAACACACAATGTTACATTCACTACCGAGGAGTATCAAATTGTTGTTAGAGCTGTCCCTAAAGGTGCTATTCTTCTTTTAGGAGAATATAACAATACTCCAAGTGCAGCTGTTGAGGATTTTGTAGCCTCAAAACAATTAGAAGGAATTGACATTTTAAACTATAAATGTAATAACATGTATATAAGGAAACTATGTCAATATGTTACTATTCCCTCTGCTAAAATGTACTGGACTGCAGCCCTAGGACAAGTGAACTGGAACAAAGTCATGTTGTTATCTGGTAAATATTGTGTATCAAATAAGGTGAAAGAAGTATCATACAAACTCATTCATAGCATCTACCCTGTAAAGACCTTTATTATACACAGATTTAAAATAGCTATTGATAACAAATGTGTATTTTGTGATTGTGACCCAGAGACTCTTGACCATTTATTTTGGGACTGCTCTTATGGCAGAAGATTTTGGTGTGAGTTAGAAGATTTTATTTTAAAAGAGACAACTATTAATGTTAATTTGAAAGACTCTGATATTATGTTTTATTTTGAACCAAATGATATGGACCCCGATTTAACTTTAATTGTTCATTTGTTTATCTTTCATGGAAGATTATTTGTAAAATGAAGTGGGCAGAGAACAAACCCCTTTTCACATTATTTAAGATAGAATGTAAATATTATTTTGAAATGATCAGTAAATGTAAAAACAAAAAAGCAATACGCACCATAAAAGTATTTAACAAATTGAAAATAAATCTTGATATGTAATACCCCTCTCTGTCTGTTAGGTTTATGTACTCTTGTTTGTATATTTCTGTTTTTTATTTTATTTGTTGTGTTCATAATAAAAAATATAAAACTTTTTTTTTTTAAAGAGTGTTAGATAACTAATTAGCACAGGGGGTCACTCTGCCTTCCCTAAACACGTGCTGTAACATGGAGAAATGGGTGTGTGGGAACACTAACACCAATATTTTAAAGGTGAGTATCAATTGAAGGTTTATTTATTATTGTTTCTCACTGATATGAAAGATAAGGTGCTTCTGCTTCCAAACCGTGGCTGAAGCAATGCGTGTTAATGTTCAGACTGAGCTTCAGAGTGCTTAACAAAACTCCCCCTTACAGAAGACTCCTTTGTCTAATGACTCTAATATGTAATGTAATAGAACTGAGAGATATGGTGTGTTTGTTAACATTTTATTTCATATTTACATCGAAGCAATTTGTATTTGCTACGGCGCCATTTAGGCTATTTGATCGGAAACACACATGATGTAAAAATGTCTCATGACATAATAAAGGCACCATAGGTATATTCTTTCTACCATAGTATACTAGAAAATTCTCAAGTAAGTATTACACTTGATCAAGGGATAGTATAGTGTTGTAGTAAAGTTTTCTACAGTATACTACAAAAGCCTACAGTAAGCACTACACGATCGAGGGATACTACAGTGTAGAGTATAGGATTCTACAGTTTACTAAAGAATTCTACAGTAGGTACTGTAGTATTCTATAGTAAACTAGTATTTTTTTGTTGATCTGGTAAATATCCGTGGGTACAGTCATGCAGCAATTCCAATCTGGCATGACTATTCTATTAATAATTATTCATCTAGTGCCCTCAATACTGTGAACTGCACAGGTAACACACTCTCGCAGACTTAGCTAAACTAACATAACATTACTAAAGTATTACATTAATTACACCGTTTTGGTATAATATACCTAATATACTAGCCTATATTACTGTGTCTCATACAAGTTCCCTTTACATACATTATGCTTGTTATGACCGTATACTTTGTTTGGGGCTAGTTTGTGATAATGAAACATATCGACGACATGGAAGTAGCTGAATTTAAGTTCACCACAGCCACTGAAGCATCTGATCAATAGAGGTATGAGTTAGACACTCGAATACCACACCCCAGATACCTCCACGGTACAGAAAAAGCCTTTTCTTTTCCTGGGGCAGCATACAATCCATCTCTGGACAGTAGACACTGAGTACATTGGGTACATTCTTTCCCCATTTGAAAACCTGATGATCGATAAAATCAATATTTGGTGCCAGGATGCCACACTATGGTCAGATGGGGTATTTGTTGAGCAGGTTGTCCAGAATTTAGTTTGACCTCTGACCTTTTAGTACTGTCATTGTACTGTCAAAAGCATATGTAAGCATAAACACATTTTACATGTCAGATTCACTTATCAAACAGAAAAGAGCCTATTATAACCTATTATTTTATAACAGAACATGTGGCTCCCCTGGATTCGTGTTTCTGGATAACGGGGACACCTGAAAGGCTGAAATAAATAAGCTTTTTTTATGCTTTGTTCATAACCAAGTGGGAAAGTGGTAATTACCAGTTGTTAAGTTGTAAATACGATTTTGTATCAACAATTTGTATTTACCCAGTCATATGCTGGTATTTACGAAATTACAAATATTGTTGTGAATGCACAATTATTAAATAAATGACATAACACAAATTTACAACTTGTAAAAAAAAACGAAGAAAAAACCCCCATAAAAAACGAATAGCCTTCAGCGCTAATTTGGGCACACCCGGTTGCTGCAAGGGAAGTGAGTTTGTGTCTGTAGTCTCGTTCATAGCTTTCTCTGAAGACAACCAGATAGTTAGCTAGATATGGGTAAAATTTGAGGAAATCAAATGCATGGAGCCATAACTAGCTAGCTAGAAAATGTAAAGGTTTTTCTGGAAGAGGTGCGATGACACAAAAGCGTAAGAATGAAGCTAAGTTCAGAACTTGGTCTGCTGAGTACACACCTTCGACTCCTGAGTATGTACTTTTGTCTCCTGAATACAAACCATTTAAACTTACCTTTAGTTCTTCATGCTCTCTTGAGAACCTTGAGGATCTCGAAATGGAGTCGGTCGGCAGTGGTGAGAGCTCTGAGGTTGAGCCAGACCAGGATGAAGGGGGCCTACCTGTGGCGACAGGTGTGGTAGAGACTTCCAATATTTTCCCTGTGAATCCTACCGGAGAAGATGTTGGACCAGTGGAAGTGAGATTTTTGTAAAGAGTGGATTCCTGCATTTTGCCCAACCCATATGTTGTGTCAAGCTGGGTAAAGGACAAACTGGGAATGGTTAAATCTGTGAAAGTTTTAAGAAGTGGAATTGTTTAGATTATTTTGTGCATCCTCGCCCAGAGGAAGCGAGTGCTTCACATCACTTGGCTTGGGGCTCAATTTGTGGCATGCTTTGCTCACTGGAACAGGGTGCCGTTCAACGGGGTGATCAGTAGTGTTGAGTGTAGAGGTAGATCAAATAAAGAAACTATGTCTCGTGTTTGTGACACCTGCAGTTTGGTGAGATGTAGACCCAGTGGCAATTGAGAGACTGAGCATACCCTGTCTGTCTTGTTGAGCTCGGGGATCAAACTGTGGCGTGCTTTCTCACTGGAACAGGGCGCTGTTCAACAGGGTGATCAGTGGGCTAGTGTTGAGTGTAGAGGTAGATCAAATGAAAAATACTATTCCTGTTGTTTGTGACATCTGCAGTTTGGTGAGGATCTAGGAAATGCTTGTAAGGGTTAGATGGTGCAGGGTTAGATGGAGGTGCAATTGAAAGATTTTCCCATTCCCTTTTGGGGGGGGACCTAAACGTGCAATCCGCACTCCGACCTGCGAATGCAACAATAAGCAACACAGCATATAGTCTCCCGGAAATTCACACAAAGAAGAAGAAGAAGCTGTTGCCGCAATATTTCTCACCATGCCTCCCACGCGCGAATGCTTCTCGCGACGAGCATAGCAGAGGCATGACAACAACAGTCAAGTCTTTGCAAACTTGCCTGTTACAATGTAACTTGTGATATTAGATTATAATGTAACATGTAACGTGTTTTTCGGTCAACAGCAAAAGTGAAGCATCGTTGTAAACATTTTTGTCGAGACAAATGTAGCTGAAAGTAAAAGTGGTTGGCGCGACGACACTTCAAAACCACAGCGGGGACCGAAAACAACCCGCATATGGAACGCAAACAAGGGGAAGTGATCTCAGCATGCGTTTAATTTCCTGTTCTTAAAGATTAGCACACATTTTTCCCTTCCAAAAATGTAAATGGCAATTTTATAGTTTTCACTTAAAGGGCGTACTAGATAGCCATTTGCTACTCAGCTAGCAAGCTCATTTTCTGTCATGTTTTGGGAGTTGTATCGACACTTCTGGGTGTCTCAAATTTTCAACGAGCTCGACTAGTAAGGTAAGCTACTGCAGTTAACCTAGATAGCTAGTTGCTCTAAACTGTAAGATATGTGACAACGTAGGGAAATTAATGATATAAGTAATTGCACTAGCTGCAATCTAGGTAAATGCATAGCTAGCCAAAATATCAGCATTTGGCAAGCTAACAAGTGGTTGATTTCGTGCAGCTAGCGTTAACTGTTAGCTAACGTTACAACATGGCCATTTCACAGAGTCTGTGATTTAAAGCTAGCCAACAGTTAGTTGTTGACATTACTTTTTTCTAACTGCTAACTATGCATCACATTTTTACACCATATCTTAGTGATTTTTGTTATATAATATTATGATATTGTTTGGGTGGCCAAACGACAACTTAACTGCAACATATATTACAAGTGACATCACTGTCTGTGCTCTTTGCTCTGTGGGTCCTAGCTGAGTGCTGTTTCGTCCTCGTTACATAATCAGAAACGCTCTAATCATATCTATAATCTTGTGTCCCTTGGTGGCCTCACTGTGAGCCAGTCTGTACCGTTTTACACCGTGAGAATGAGACGGATTGTGAGTGGGGGTGTGTCAGGGATAGATGAGTCAGGGCAGATTTACTTTTCATCTAAGCCTCTTACACACACACACACACACACACACACACACACACACACACTGTAGGTAGTGTTCATTACACAACCTGATCTGGCCTGCTTGCTTGAATAAAAAATATATATGCAGAGTGCAACAAATGTATACTCATTATCAGTTCTGATGTAAGAGGCTTTTTGGTATTTATGACACATTTAAAATTAAAATAAACATTTTACCAGGTAGGCTAGTTGAGAACAAGTTCTCATTTGCAACTGCGACCTGACCAAGATAAAGCACAGCAATTCGACACATACAACAACAGAGTTACACATGGAATGAACAAAACCTACAGTCAATAATACAGTATAAAAAAATAAAACAAAAGTCTATATACAGTGAGTGCAAATGAGGTAAGATAAGGGAGATAAGGAAATAAATAGGCCATGGTGGTGAAGTAATTACAATATAGCAATTAAACACTGGAATAGTAGATGTGCAGAAGATGAATGTGCAAGTAGAGATACTGGGGTGCAAAGGAACAAGATAAATAAATACAGTATGGGGATGAGGTAGATAGATGGGCTGTTTACAGATGGGCTATGTACAGGTGCAGTGATCTGTGAGCTGCTCTGACAGCTGGTGCTTAAAGCTAGTGAGTGAGATATGAGTCTCCAGCTTCAGTGATTTTTTGCAGTTCGTTCCACATGCTGACCGAACTGGACGCGCGTGAATGTTGATTTTGTTCACCCACACCAGAAGCAATCATGACACAGGTAGAAATATCAAAACAAACTCAGAACCAATTGTATTAATTTGGGGACAGGTCAAAAAGCATTACACATGTATGGCAATTTAGCTAGCTTGCTGTTGCTAACTAATTTGTCCTGGTATATAATTTTTGTATTTTTATTGAACCTTTATTTAACTAGCCAAGTCAGTTAAGAACAAATTCTTATTTACAATGACGGCCAAACCCGGACGATGCTGGGCCAATTGTGCGCTGCCCTATGGGACTCCCAATCACGGTCAGATGTGATTCAGCCTCAATTCGAACCAGGGACTGTAGTGATGCCTCTTGCACTGAGATGCAGTGCATTAGACTGCTGCGCCACTCTGGATCCCAAGTAAACATTGTGTTGTTATTTTACCTGAAATGCACAAGGTCCTTAACTCCGACAATTAATCCACATATAAAACGGTAAACCAAATGTGTTTCTTGTCATCTCTCCTCCCTTAAGGCGCCTTTCTTCTTTGGACTTTATAAGGCGGTTGGCAACCAACTTTACAGCATTACTACAACCTACCGGAGTGTGGACCTAAGTTCATCTTTCAATCACCCACGTGGGTATATGCTCCTAAAAACCAATGAGGAGATGGGAGAGGCCCGATATGCAGCGCGTTGAGCATCACAAATATAAGCAATTTCTGTTTCAGGGCCTGGGCATGCAGATGCTCACGAGGAGTTTGGGGGCAATGATTGAATAACATGTATGTGTACATTTTATTTTGCAACGCGAGTGGTGTGGTCAGCATGTTAGGCCAATAAACAGTCAAACTAAAACTATGCCCATAATGTCCACTCTTATGCTGCAAAGAATACATGGTTATTGTGACAGTGCTGTTTAGCGTAGTTTGAGCTTTAATGGCATAGTATTTTGCTGGGTTACAAGCTAGTCATCCTTTGACAAAATTCGCCATTTTGAATCCAAAATAGGTGACCTTCATGATTCGTGTAGATCCGATGAGAAAAGGTGGGGTGGGGTGGGGGGGGGGGGTGAAAATGAGGTGTTGCTTGTTAAACAAGTGGAGCTGGGCCTTGCTTAAGCTGGATGCCACTATAGAGGTGAAAGGAACTAATGCTAAACTCAACAAAAAAAGAAACGTCCTCCCACTGTCAACTGCATTTATTTTCCGCAAACTTAACGTGTAAATATTTGTATGAACATAAGATTCAACAACTGAGACATAAACTGAACAAGTTCCACAGACATGTGGCTAACAGAAATTGTGTCCCTGAACAAGGGGGGGTCAAAACCAAAAGTAACAGTCGGTATCTGGTGTGGTCACCGGTATCTGGTGTGCCGCATTAAGTACGGCAGTGCATCTCCTCCTCATGGACTGCACCAGATTTGCCAGTTCTTACTGTGAGATGTTACCCCACTCTTCCACCAAGGCACCTGCAAGTTCCCAGATATTTCTGGGGGGAATGGCCCTAGCCCTCACCCTCTGATCCAACAGGTCCCAGACGTGCTCAATGGGATTGAGATCTAGGCTCTTCGCTGGCCATGGCAGAACACTGACATTCCTGTCTTGCAGGAAATCACGCACATAACGAGCAGTATGGCTGGTGACATTGTCATGCTGGAGGGCCATGTCAGGATGAGCCTGCAGGAAGAGTACCACATGAGGAAGGAGGATGTCTTTCCTGTAACGCACAGCGTTGAGATTGCCTGCAATGACAACAAGCTCAGTCTGATGATGCTGTGACACACCGCCCCAGACCATAACGGACCCTCAACCTCCAAATCGATCCCGCTCTAGAGTACAGGCCTCGGTGTAACGCTCATTCCTTCGACAATAAATGCGAATCCGACCATTACCCCTGGTGAGATAAAACCGTGACTCGTCAGTGAAGATAACTTTTTGCCAGCCCTGTCTGGTCCAGCGACGGTGGGTTTGTGCCCATAGGTGACGTTGTTGCCGGTGATGTCTGGTGAGGATCTGCCTTACAACAGGCCTACATTCTCTCAGTCCAGCCTCTCTCGGCCTATTGCGGACAGTCTGAGCACTGATGGATGGATTGTGCATTCCTGGTGTAACTCGGGCGGTTGTTGTTGCCATCCTGTATCTGTCCTGCAGGTGTGATGTTCGGATGTACCGAGGCCGCTCAGCAAGAACAAAGCCACTGCTCCAAAACCGGACTACGGTTTGCAACTGCACATGGGGACAAAGATCGTACTTTTTGGAGAAATGTCCTCTGGTCTGATGAAACAAAAATAGAACTGTTTGGCCATAATGACCATCATTATGTTTAGAGAAAAAAAGGGGAGGCTAGCAAGCCGAAGAACACCATCCCAACCGTGAAGCACGGGGGTGGCAGCATCATGATTTGGGGGTGCTTTGCTGGATTTATTGAAGCCACATCTCAAAACATCAGTCAGGAAGATAAAGCTTGGTCGCAAATTGGTCTTCCAAATGGACAATGACACCAAGCATACTTCCAAAGTTGAGGCAAAATGTCTTAAAGACAACGAAGTCAAGGTATTGGATTGGCCATCACAAAGCCCTGACCTCAATCCTACAGAACATTTGTAGTCAGAACTGAAAAAGCTTGTGCGAGCAAGGAGGCCAACAAACCTGACTCAGTTACACCAGCTCTGTCAGGAGGAATGGGCCAAAATTCACCCAACTTATTGTGGGAAGCTTGTGGAAGGCTACCTGAAACATTTGACCCAAGTTTAAACAATTTTTAAAGGCAATGCTACCAAATACTAATTTAATGTATGTAAACTTCTGACCCACTGTGAATGTGAAATAAATCATTCTCTCTATTATTCTGACATTTCACATAATTAAAATAAAGTGGTGATCCTAACTGACCTAAGACAGGGAATTTTTACTTGGATTAAATGTCAGAAATGGTGAAACTGAGTTTAAATGTATTTGGCTAAGGTGTACATAAACTTCTGACTTCAAATGTACGTACATACATAATCTCAAATTTAAAATATATTTTGATTTAACACTTTTTGTTACTACAGTATTCCATAGTTTTGAGGTCTTCACTATTATTCTACAATGTAGAAAATTGTAAAAAAATAAAAATAAAGAAAAACCCTTGAATGAGTAGGTGTGTCCAAACTTTAGACTGCTACTATAAATGTACTCATTTGGGGATCTGATAGCATTTCTGAATACTCAGTACTTTGTTAAAGCCCCATTGGCAACAGCCTCTAGTCTTCTTGGGTATGGCGCTACAAGCTTGCAACACCTATATTTGTGGAGTTTCTCCCATTCTTCTCTGCAGATCCTCTAAAGCTCTGTCAGGTTGGATGAGGAGCATCGCTGCACAGCTATTTTCAGGTCTCTCCAGAGATGTTAGATCAGTTTCAAGTCCGGGCTCTGGCTGGGCAACTCAAGGACATTCCGAGACTTGTCCCGAAGCCACTCCTGCATTGTCTTGCCTGTGTGCTTAGGGTTGTTGGCCTGTTGGAAGGTGAATCTTCGCCCCAGTCTGAGGTCCTGAGCGCTCTGGAGCAGGTTTTCATCAAGGATCTCTTTGTACTTTACTTTGTTCATCTTTCCATCGATCCTGGCTCGTCTCCCAGTCCCTGCCGCTGAAAAACATTGCCACAGCATGATGCTGCCACCACCATGCTTCACCGTAGGGATGGTGCCTGGTTTCCTCCAGATGTGACACTTGGCATTCAGGCCAAATAGTTCAGTCTTGGTTTCATCAGACCTGAGGATTCTGTTACTCATGGTCTGAGAGTCTTTTGGGTGCCTTTTGGCAAACTCCATGTGGGCTGTCATGCCTTTTACTGAGGAGTGGCATCTGTCTGGCCACTCTACCATAAAAGCCTGATTGGAGGAGTGGTGTTCTCCCACAGAGGAACTCTGGAGCTGTGTCAGAGTGACCATCAGGTTCTCGGTCATCTCCCTGACCAAGGCCCATTTTTACCCGAATGGCACAGTTTGGACGGGCGGCCAGCTTTAGGAAGAGTCTTGGTGGTTCCAAACTACTCCCTTTAAGAATGATGGAGGCCTCTGTGTTCTTGTGGACCTTCAATGCTGCAGACATTTTTTAGTACCCTTCCCCAGATCTGTGCCTCGACACAATCCTGTCTCGGAGCTCTACGGACACTTCCTTCAACCTCACGGCTTGGTTTTTGCTTTGACATGTACTATCAACTAGAGGTCGACCTATTAATCGAAATGGCCGATTAATTAGGGACGATTTCAAGTTTTCATAACAATCGGTAATCTGCATTTTTGGACACAGATCATGGCCGATTACATTGCACTCCATGAGGAGACTGCGTGGCAGGCTGATTACCTGTTATGCGAGTGCAGCAAAGAGCCACGGTAAGGTGCTAGCTAGCATTAAACGTATCTTATAAAAAACAATCAATCTTAACATAATCACTAGTTAACTACACATGGTTGATGATATTAGTAGTTTATCTAGCTTGTCCTGCGTTGCATATAATCAATGTGGTGCCTGTTAATTTATCATTGAATCACAGCTTACTTCGCCAAACGGGTGATTTTTAACAAGCACATTCGTGAAAAAAGCACTGTCGTTGCACCAATGTGTACCTAACCATAAACATCCAACGCCTTTCTTAAAATCAATACACAAGTATATATTTTTAAACCTGCATATTTTGTTAATATTGCCTGCTAACATGAATTTATTTAAACCTCAATAGGGTAGGGGGCACTATTTTCACCTCCGGGTGAAAAGCGTGCCCAAAGTAAACTGCCTGCTACTCAGGCCCAGAAGCTGGGATATGCATATAATTCGTAGATTTGAATAGAAAACACTCCAAAGTTTCTAAAACTGTTAAAATAATGTCTGTGAGTCCAACAGAACTGAAGTGGCAGGTGAAAACCTGAGAAAATCCATCCAGGAAGTGGGATTTTAAAAATGTTTTTAGTTTTCCATTTACTGCCTATACAGATTCCATTGACGTAGGACTCGATTTGCACTTCCTATGGCTTCCACTAGATGTCAACAGTCTTTAGAAATTGTTTCAGGCTTGTATTCTGAAAAATTAGGGAGTCAGACCACTCTGAATGAGTGGACAATGCAGTGTCCCAGAGGTTTTTCATGTGCATGACCGAGAGCGTGCCTTGTTTTCCTTTTATATTGACGAAGCTTTTGTCCGGTTGAAATATTATTCATTATTATGACTAAAAACAACCTGAGGGTTGATTATAAACATCGTTTGACATGTTTCTACGAACTTTACTAATACTTTTCAGATTTTTTGTCTGCCTGTTGTGACTGCCTTTGAGCCCGTGGATTAATGAACAAAACACGCAATCAAAGCAGAGGTTTTTGGATAAAAAGAGGGACTTTATCGAACAAAACAAACATTTATTGAGTAAATGGGAGTTTTGTGAGTGCAACCATATGAAGATCATCAAAGGTAAGTGATTAATTTTATCGCTATTTCTGACTTGTAACTCCTCTACTTTGCTGGTAACTCGCATGGTATGCGTTTTACTGTTAAAGCCTTTTTGAAATCTGACACCGTGGTTGGATTAACAAGACGTTAATCTTTAAACCGATG
Organism: Oncorhynchus tshawytscha; assembly: GCF_018296145.1. NCBI lineage: Eukaryota > Metazoa > Chordata > Actinopteri > Salmoniformes > Salmonidae > Oncorhynchus > Oncorhynchus tshawytscha. Next base: position 30,989,833 of record NC_056430.1, on the reverse strand, counting down.
TACAACACTTGTATGTTTTATGAATTTTTATAATGAGTATTTCTGTTTTTGAATTTGGCGCTCTGCAATTTCACTAGATGTTGGCCAGGTGGGACGCTACTGCCCCACACCCCCTAAAGAAGTTAACTAGGGAAATTGTCACTTATCTTGCGTTCTGTGCAACAGAGTCAGGGTATATGCAGCAGTTTGGGCAGCCTAGCTCGTTGTGAACTGTGTGGAGACCATTTCTTCCAAACAAAGACTTCGCCAAATGGGGGATGATTTAACAAAAGCGCAATCGTGGCACGAATGTACCTAACCATAAACATCAATGCCTTTCTTAAAATCAATACACCGAAGTATATTGTTTTAAACCTGCATATTTAGTTAAGATAAATTCATGTTAGTAGGCAATATTAAACTAGGGAAATTGTCACTTCTCTTGCGTTCATTGCACGCAGTGTCAGGGTACATGCAACATTTTGGGCCGCATGGCTCGTTGCGAACTAATTTGCCAGAATCTTACGTAATTATGACACAACATTGAAGGTTGTGCAATGTAACAACAATATTTAGACTTGTGGATGCCACAATGATAGTTTCCGGATTTGACCATATTCGTGACCTAAGGCTCGTATTTCTGTGTGTTACTATATTTTAATTAAGTCTATGATTTGATAGAGCAGTCTGACTGAGCGATGGTAGGCAGCAGCAGGCATTCATTCAAACAGCACTTTACTGCGTTTGCCAGCAGCTCTTCGCAATGCTTCAAGCATTGCACTGTTTATGACTTCAAGCTTTTCAACTCCCGAGATTAGGCTGGCAATACTAAAGTACCTATTAGAACATCCAATAGTCAAAGGTATATGAAATACAAATGATAAAGAGAGAAATAGTCCTATAATAACTACAACCTAAAACTTCTTACCTAAAACTTCTAAAACTTCTTACTTCTTGAATATTGAAGACTCATGTTAAAAGGAACCACCAGCTTTCATATGTTCTCATGTTCTGAGCAAGGAACTTAAACGTTAGCTTTTTTTACATGGCACATATTGCACTTTTACTTTATTCTCCAACACTTTGTTTTTGCATTATTTAAACCAAATTGAACATGTTTCATTATTTGAGACTAAATGGATTTTATTGACATATTAAGTTAAAATAAGTGTTCATTCAGTACTGTTGTAATTGTCATTATATATATATATGAAATTTGCTGATTTAATCGGTATAGGCTTTTTTTGGTCCTCCAATAATATGTAAAAAAGACTGACTTTTTTTTGTCAATTATGAAACAAGAATAACTGTTTCTGACTCATATCGATGCCAGATAGGCCAGTTACAAATTGATTTTTTTTTTTTTTTTACGTAGATTAATGTAGTATAATTTTCCTGTTTAGCATTTATAGGCCCAATCAATTTAAATCAGTTTTGAGCTTTCCTTGTCAATTACTTTTCATTTGAAAATGTAATGTTGTTCCTGAGTTTGAAAACAAACCTAATCCTGTCCCTATCCCTGTGGTATCTTAAGGGACAGGATAGGTGTGGGCTCCACCTTGCCATTTAATGGGCCTGGACTGGAGTAGCATCCCCCTTACTTCCTATATATGACATTTATACAGTAGAGCGCTCCTCTCAAAACCTGTGTGTTCGCTCACTGCCAAGTTCACAGCTGAGGACTACAGCACAAAGCTCCCTGCTCCTTTGTTGTCCTCCAAGTGTCATCTGCACCTCTACAAGTCAAAAATGTTTCGGTGGGCTGGGGCACATCAAGTGTTCAAGGTCTTGTAGTGGATGCGAGCTTCGACTGGATGCCAGTGGAGGAGCAGGTTGACATGGGAGAACTTGAGAAGGTGGAACACCAGGCGGGCTGCAGTGTTCTGGATAAGTTGCAGGGGTTTAATGGCACAAGCAGGGAGCCCAGCCAACAGCGAGTTGCAGTAGTCTAGTAGGGAGATGAAAAGAGCCTGGAAATGGCTCTGCTCGTGTGAGTTAGAGTCGAACTCATGAACCTGCAGGAGTGAGTCACTGCATTGATGTTTGTAGAGAACGACAGGCTATTGTCCAGGGTCACGCCAAGGTTATTTGCACTCTGGGAGGGGGACATCGTGGAGTTGTCAACCGTGATGGAGAGGTCTTGGAGCAAATGACGGAATGTGTACAGCATTTCTCCAAATGTTTTTTAGAAAACGGCTTGTCGTCGTTACGACTGATTGAATAAAAAAAACGCTGTTTTAAGGACGTTTGAGATGAAAGGCCTGACCAAGGCACTAGGCTGTGCTTAATCACCGATCTTCAAATCACCTTGAATTCCAAACAGAAATGTATTATTAGATGATTAGAAAATGCTGGCACTTATATTGCTGTCTGATAGCATTGGTGCCAATTATAATTTTTTGCTTTCGCGTTGAGTGCAGAAAAAGGCAGGTATGTTAGGCTTGTTGACTGAGGCTGCAGATTCTGAATTGGGGTCTCTATCAGGCTATGAGTAGTCGCAGTTGAACAGTTTGATAACTGTCTGTTGGTGACACTGCATGTCTTATCTGTCTTCTTCATCCCCTCTCTTTTTCTCTGTAGCGGGGAGCATGGACAGCTCTGTGACCCTGTGGCAGTTCTTGCTCCAGCTCCTATTGGACCCCACCAATGATCAGCTGATCTGCTGGACCAATGAGGAGGGCGAGTTCAAGCTGCTGCAGGCGGAGGAGGTGGCCAAGCTGTGGGGCGCCAGGAAGAACAAACCCAACATGAACTACGACAAGCTTAGCAGAGCCCTGAGATACTACTATGACAAGGTACACACACCTCACATTAGCATAGACAAGGGGCCCATCGATGAGGCAAGTTGAGAAAATGAGGCCAGGGTTCATAGAGCCCTATAAAATCGGTTTTATTTTTCCGTTTAGTTTCAGATTTGTCCAGGTTTCTGACTTCTCAATCACACTTTTTAAATAGAAAAACAACAAAGTTGGGTGTTCTAAGTTTACAACAATGCTTAAACCACATAAGGAGACCACTAAGACATTTTCATTTTTGGGTGTAGATACCCTTTAATTCATGTACACACCAGCAAGAGACTTGTTTGGTTGGCAGTGTTTCTGTAGCGCATATATGTTTGCTAAATAAATCGCAACTGGGTTGATGCAAATAATAATTCTGCTATGTAGGCATAGGTTACTTTGTAGTTAACATTTAATAGAAGGTTTTTGGGAATGCCTTTCCACCTATCAGTAGACTGTTATCATTAGCATCATCGCTAACAGCTACACAGTGGTAGACAAACACGCACACAGGCATTCCCGCGTTGCCTCTTCAGGAAGTTATAAGTTCAATACATTTAGTTGATTTCCTTGTAAGTTCAGTACATTTTTTGAATACTGTTGAATTCTATTTTAGTGTCTAGATTCCGTTCGCGTTCTCAGCATTGCGGATTTTATAGGGCCCTAGGTTTAGTTTAGTGCTAGGCTGGGTAGAGCTGTGGGCAAGGAATTCTTTGTGGTTAAGCACTCCTGTGACATGTCACCACCCAGCACCAGTCCTTCAGAGTACTGCTCGGTTGCTGTGTATCTTGCCCACTCTCTCTGTGGTTTGGCCTAAAGACAGTCTGCATCTGTCAGTGGGTGGGGTGGGGAGTTGTGTTTAGCTGAAGACCGAGCACGACAGGCCTGATTGGCTGTTTGTTTGGCACAGACAGGAAGGATGGAACATTCCCACGCAGAAGTTACTCTGTGGGCTGTTTTTGTAAGAGAGGGAGAAAAGACAGTCAAAGGGAGGAGAGTGTCTGTCTGTCTTTCGTTCAGCTGTCTAGTTTTTCTCCACAATGTAACATCCCTCTCCTTGTTTTCTCCTGTAGAACATCATTAAGAAGGTGAACGGGCAGAAGTTTGTGTACCGCTTTGTCTCATACCCAGACATTCTGAAAGGGGATGCCTCTGTTCGGCCCGATGGGGAGGGGGGTGTAGGGGGTGGCCTGCCCCTCTCAGAGAGGGGGGACAACACATCCAGAGATGATGAGGGTGGGGACAGGAGTGAAGGTGTGACAGCGACACGGGGGTCCAGTACTAAGCCGTCCAACCGTAATGACTACATCCACTCTGGTCTGTACACCTCGTTCACCCTCACCTCGCTGCAAAATGGACGGCAGCTGTTCAAGTCCATCAAGATGGAGAACCCCGGAGACAAGATGGCCGACAGGAAGTCCAATACCCGGGCCCAAGACCCACCCTCTCAGCCAATGCCATCGCCGTCAGTCATCAAGTTTGGGACCACCCCTCCCAAGAGAAGCCCTCCACCACCTCAGGTTACTATAGAAACATCCAATCCGCCATTGTACCCTCTCCAAGTCCCGCCTCCCATAGATGATGTAGTGAGGACACACTCCACCCTCCTGCCTCAGGCTGTGTACGCGTTTGAGCAAGCCAAGACCTTGGAATCCTCGAATCTTCGAATCCTGCATAGTTTCAGTTTATCAAAGTTGCCCTCTCGGAGTCCCTCCCCCAGCATGGTGCCGGACTCCACCCAGGAGCTGGTGATTGACAGTGACATCGAGTCCATCTCCTCCCAACCTACAGAGATTCAGATACAGGCGGTAAGAATAATGTGCACACACACCTTCTGCGACATGGAGTCCATCTTTGTCCAATCCACTGAGATGTAGATTACTCAACATGAAGATGGATTTATCATTCATGTTTTTGCTTTCTGTGATTCAACTGACTGTGTGCTTCCTCATTCTCTCTCCCTTTCTCTGTCAGGTGCAGAGTTCTGGCCATGTGTCAAGTGGTGAGGTATGTGGAGGAAACGGGGACAAGGGAGGGAATAGGGAGATGAGTTTGTCTCCAGTGTGTGTGAGTGGCCATATCACAGGGGGCAAGGCCCGCAAGCCTCCTAAAGTCCTGGAGCTTTCCACTCCTACACTGGTGGTCACTGCCTCTGACCTTTCACCTATGAACCTCTACAGCCCCTCACTACCCACCGCCTCTCTCACGCCAGCACTGCTACAGGTGAGACACACACACACACATTCTTCCACAATCTTTACACTCCACACTCACAGTATTGTTTAAGATGTATTCTTGATTAGGAGAAGATACATTTACGATTAGGGATGAGGTGACATGTAAACAAAGGTCATTGATAGTTTTTCCCCAGCAGATGGCAGCAGTGTTGTAGTTTTATTGAACACACTTCCTCTCTGACTGAACTGATATGCCAAGACAACAGCTGTTGTCATTCCTTTGGCCTGTCAATGGGATGTTGGTCGTTTGACCACATGTTCCTGTTGTGATCATAATATTAGATTATATCAGCAGGACCTGACAATGGTCTCATTATTCTCTCAGATTTTCCCTCTGTGGGTTAACATCTATGCTACTGCGGTCATGAGATGGCTCCGTTGGAGCCAGCCCCTGGCCAGCTTCTCATCTGGGTTGGCTTTGCCTTGGGCTGCTGGTAAACAATCAAAACCTCCATTATGGATACAAAAGAGAATGTTGTTTTCAATTAAAATACTATCACTTACAGCTCTAATTTCAGCATTGAGAATATTTTTGTACCAATTGGTGATAATTTTGAGATATTCCCAAATGGCAATTTGAGTATGTTTTAAGTTTTTTTCCTGACATTGTTTCTGTCTTTCTCCTAACTACTAGTGTGTGTGTGTGTGTTTACAGACGCCCACTCTGTTGCTGACCCCCAGTCCACTGCTGTCTAACATCCACTTCTGGAGCACGCTCAGTCCGGTGGCTCCCCTCAGCCCTGCCACCCGCCGCCAGCAGGGAGCACACACCCTGTTCCAGGTCAGAACACACCCCTCTCTCTCATCGCAATCCTCTCTCATCCCTTTCTGCACTTCAGTGTCTTTCTCTCATCACGCTTTCTGTCCTCGTTGGTTCCTGCTCGAGCCTGTTCTGTCTCTGTGTCTCTGCTCTATACTGTATCTTCTATTTTTGACCCAAATTCTGCTCTATATGACCCATTGAAGTTGTTCTGTGTTCTCTTGTGTTCTCTTTCAGTTCCCCTCAGTGCTCACCCCTCATTTCCATATCCCCACACACAGTCTGGATGGGACCAACACCCCCGGACCCCTCACTCCAGACTCCCATAAGACATAAGTGACCTTACCCTTGGAACCTGTGGAGCCCCCAGACGCAGAGGCCCTACTTCTGCTCTATCCGCACACTCCCAAACAGACACAGGAGACATGGGGGTTGATGATTTGGATAAATGAGTACCATCCACTGCCAGGAGGGACTGAGACGGTTAGAGGTTTCCAACACGCACACATCTTGATTCCTTGAACACTTCCTGTTCTTTTAACTTGCCATCTTCAGGTCTCCATTGACACCTCTTCTAAAGAAGTATTTTTAGGAATTGCCATGGTAACCGGTGCTGCAAAGACTAGTGATTTGATGCTGACCAGTCAGAAATGTGCATCACTTTACCTGAACAGCCAATTGTGTCTCCGCTCTGAGACCAAAGGGATTACAGACCTTTTTCTTTCTATTTGAACCTTCATAGTTTCCTTCTATTCTTTTTGTGGAACTTCACACTTGTGGAACTTCACACAACAAACTGTTTGATGGTGTGTTGTCAATTCCCAACTCAGTTTTTAGATGTTTTTTAATGGATCATTTCCCAGTTATTAGTTATGTTTTTAACGTGTTTTAACCAGCTAACCTTAATGTTTCTCCTCACCGGCTCTCTTAGATGGAAAATGCTTGCCAACACCAACTCTACTTTTCCCTTAACTGTCAATCCCCTCATCTACATGCCAGTATATACAGTTGAAGTCAGAAGTTTACATACCTTAGTTCAAATACATTTGAACTAAGTTTCACAATTCCTGACATTTAATCCTAGCTAAAATTCTGTCTTAGGTCAGTTAGGATCACCACTTTATTGTAAGAATGTGAAATGTCAGAATAAGAGATTTATTTCTGCTTTTTATTTCTTTCATCATATTCCCAGTGGGTCAGAAGTTTACATACACCCAATTAGTATTTGGTAGCATTGCCTTTAAATTGTTTAACTTGGGTCAAACGTTTCGGGTAGCCTTCCACAAGCTTCCCACAATAAGTTGGGAGAATTTTGGCCCATTCCTCCTGACAGAGCTGGTGTAACTGAGTCAGGTTTGTAGGCCTCCTTGCTCGTACACGCTTTTTCAGTTCTGCCCTCAATTTTTCTGTGGGATTGAGGTCAGGGTTTTGATGGACACTCAAATACCTTGACTTTGTCCTTAAGCCATTTTGCCACAACTTTGGAAGTATGCTTGGGGTCTTTGTCCATCTGGAAGACCCATTTGCGACCAAGCTTTAACTTCCTGAGATGTTGCTTCAATTTATCCACATAATTTTCGTGCCATCTATTTTGTGAAGTGCACCAGTCCCTCCTGCAGTAAAGCACCCCCACAACATGATGCTGCCACCCCCGTGCTTCACGGTTGGGATGGTGTTTTTTCGGCTAGCAAGCCTCTCCCTTTTTCCTCCAAACATAACGATGGTCATTATGGCCAAACAGTTCTATTTTTGTTTCATCAGACCAGAGTACATTCCTCCAAAAAGTACTATCTTTGTCCCCATGTGCAGTTGCAAACCGTAGTCTGGCTTTTTTATGCCGGTTTTGGAGCAGTGGCTTCTTCTTTGCTGAGCGGCCTTTCAGGTTATGTCGATATAGGACTTGTTTTACTGTGGATATAGATACCTTTGTACCTGTTTATTCCAGCATCTTCACAAGGTCCTTTGCTGCTGTTCTGGGATTTGCACTTTTCTCACCAAAGTACATTCATCTCTAGGAGACAGAACGCGTCTCCATACTGAACGGTATGAGGACTGCGTGGTCCCATGGTGTTTATACTTGCGTACTTTTGTTTGTACAGATGAACGTGGTACCTTCAGGCGTTTGGAAATTGCTCCCAAGGATGAACCAGACTTGTGGAGGTCTACAATTTGAGGTCTTTGCTGATTTCTTTATATTTTCCCAAGATGTCAAGCAAAGAGTCACTGAGTTTGAAGGTAGGCCTTGAAATACATCCAATTGACTCAAATTATGTCAATTAGCCTATCAGAAGCTTCTAAAGCCATGACATCATTTTCTGGAATTTTCCAAGCTGTTTCGAGGCACAGTCAACTTAGTGTATGTAATCCTCTGACCCACTGGAATTGTGATAGATTATTTCACTTATACGTCACTGTCTGTAAACAATTGCTGGAAAAATGACTTGTCCTAACCGACTTACCAAAACTATAGTTTGTTAACAAGAAATTTGTGGAGTGGTTGAAAAACTAGTTAATGACTCCAACCTGTATGTAAACTTCCGACTTCAACTGTATGAAGCAGTGCGAGGCCTGCCAGTATATATAAAGCAGTGCGAGGCTTGCCATTATATATAAAGCGGTGTGAGGCCTGCCAGTATATAGAAAGCGGTGTGAGGCCTGCCAGTATATAGAAAGCGGTGTGAGGCCTGCCAGTATATACAAAGCGGTGTGAGGCCTGCCAGTATATATAAAGCGGTGTGAGGCCTGCCAGTATATATAAAGCAGTGCGAGGCTTGCCAGTATATATAAAGCGGTGTGAGGCCTGCCAGTATATATAAAGCGGTGTGAGGCCTGCCAGTATATACAAAGCGGTGTGAGGCCTGCCAGTATATACAAAGCGGTGTGAGGCCTGCCAGTATATACAAAGCGGTGCGAGGCCTGCCAGTATATATAAAGCAGTGCGAGGCCTGCCAGTATATATAAAGCAGTGCGAGGCCTGCCAGTATATACAAAGCAGTGCGAGGCCTGCCAGTATAAGTGAAGCAGTGTGAGGCCTGCCAGTATAAGTGAAGCAGTGTGAGGCCTGCCAGTATATATAAAGCAGTGTGAGGCCTGCCAGTATAAGTGAAGCAGTGTGAGGCCTGCCAGTATAAGTGAAGCAGTGTGAGGTCGTGACTCTGCTCTCTTCGGTGTGTCATGGTCTTTTGCCATAACAAAATGTGCTATTTAATGAAGTCCTTACTGTAATTCTCTCACTTAGACCAGTATACAGGCAGCCAAATCAGAACAGAGCCAAACCACTTCAGTCTCTCCCAGAGAAAAACACGCATATTTATGGGACTTATGCATGTGTGATGCTTGGAAGATATTGAATTTATGTATGCAAAAAGGCCCTATGCCTGTAGGTCAATTTATGAGAAGCCATAACCCTTACTGTAACCCCAACCTAAAACCTAGCCTTAACCACATTCCTAACTTATAAACAACCCTGCCGCCTCAGATAGTTGGACAGATTAATATCACCTCCTTTGCCAAATAACTACTAACCTTGTGGAGATTGAGCAAATAAGGATCCTCGCCATAAACTAACCCTAAGGCTGTGCATTTCTGTTGTGAAGCTATAAGGAAAACATGAAATGTGTGAAGGGAAATCACATCTGGACTCTGATAGAATTGAATTGTTGGATGGCAGAGGAGTTTGTCACTAACCTGTAAGGTTGCTCCATAAGAATCAGCCATGTTAACGTGGTGCCTTAAACCTCTAAAGCCAAACCTGAGGAGTGTGGGAACAGCCATCCCCTCCCCTGTCCACTCTCTACCCTCCTCCCCACTGCCCTGGTCTCCCTGGGCGCAAACTTCAACAGAGCACTACAACAGTATTTGGTGAAGTACTAGAATACAGAGTGTAAGTATTCTAGATTTCTACCAGTCCTTTACTTGTCTAATGTCTACTCTCCTATGTACAGTATGTTTCCTCTCCCATTGAACTAACAGATGGGGGTGAAACAGCCATTCCCATGACATGGCCAGTGAATAGCCTGGTTGGTGTCGGTCTGTTTCTGCTTTGCCAACATGTCACCTTGCCAAGACTTTGGGAAGGGCACTGATGTGGCATGGTTGAAGGCATAACCAGTCTGGTACCCAGGCTACTGGGAGAAAACCCACACAGGGCGTTCAAAGTATGACACAAAGCAATATGGTTTGTGACTTAACACATTTTCTTTGTATGATTCATGTTTTAGAACAGGTTTGTATAGTTATTTTGATTTTAATGACAGTTGCCTTAAAGATGGAATCCGTGCCCCTGGCCACACCACTATTGTTGTTGTTATTATTCTGGCCGAGCTGAGAAATAAAATGCAGGACATAGGTCTTCTATCGTGCGTACAGTGATGTCCGAGGGGGGAAAAAACTGTTTGCAGTAACTTCTATGTTCTAATATCGCAAACGGACGTGGCTGTTTCACAATTAAGGATTCCAGCTTTAAGTATGGAATATGGTCACCCACATTTGCAAGTCCTGTGAATCAGGAAAATGAATGAGGTTTTAATGTACCAGAATCCTGTTTAGAGTGATTCTGCTAAGCTCGATTTTGCACAACTAAGACATTTTCAGCACACAATCAAAGCTCCCTTTCCCTCTGTATCTGACAAGTAAATAAGACAATCAAATAACAAAAGTGTGTATTTACTTCAGCTGAATTCCATTTACCCCCCCGACTGAATTGTAATGTGTTTTTGTAATATGGCCAGATGCTAGGCTCAATGCTGTTCTGTAATCTGTTTTTAACGCTGATGTCTTGTTTGATTTAGTTTTTTCCGTGGGTTTTCTTTACTCAGTGTTGGGAAGTGATGATGACATTGACTATTTGCAAATCAAAGCCTTACAGAGGGAAACTTAAATCCGTCTTTGTTAAGTATTTTGATATTGTTAAAGGCCCAGTGCAGTCAGACTTGATTTCATGTGTTTTTATCCATCCATCCAGAGGTTGGTAGAATAATGAAATTGTGAAAAATGATATTGTGAAAATGATAATGCCTTTCTGTTTAAGAGCTGTTTGAAAAGACTGCCTGAAATTTAAGCCCGTTTTGGTGGGATGGAGTTTTGGCCTTCTATGGCGACACCATGCGGTAAATTAGTTAATAGACCAATAAGAAACAATTCCAAACCTAACTCCTTTTCAGTTTCCCCCTCCCCACTCAGACCACTCCCTGACAGTCCTAGCAAAATTATTGATTGAGATATTGCTATTTTTGTTGCTTTTTGACACATTTTATTAAACAATCAGTAAGGTAATTGTTGCCCATAAAATATTTGATGTTGAGAAACTGATGCATTGGACTTTAATATTGTGTGTGTGTGTGTGTGTCAACATTGGCACTTAGAACAATAGGGTACCTGTCGTATTGGATTTGTCCTTTGTTTTAAATAACTTTTTTTCCTGTGTTTGAAAAATCTATATTAACCCTAATTATAGTTGTAAATGAATTCTGTACATTTATTTTCCCAAATCAACAGTAAAACTATGCACAAAATACTTTAATATTGCAAATCTAAAGATTACATTTAAAATGTTTATTCTAAGGAAGTGCGTCTTTAAAGGGGCAATCAGCAGTTGCTACATCCATTTGACTTACAAATATGTACCTATTGATTCTTGAAGAATATAACTTAATGGTTCATGAGCTTAGTTCAAATCTCCTGGCCAACAGAACCCAGAATAAGCTTGTTTTACTCGTGTTTGAAAAAAAAGTAAATGTAAACAAACACTATATAGCCTCAAAACATGTTTAAAACTAGTTTTGATATAGTCCTCGCATCCATCTGAATTGGAGTGCTTACATTTCTCCAGCCCCATCCTCAGCTTTTTACTGAAAAAAGGGTGAGTCACCGCTTTATCATTTCAACTGCTGATTGCTTCAATTAAAATCCTAATGCCTCTTAAAGTGGCAGAGTCCCTTTAGTTAAGCCCTATTACAAATGTGTATTTTCTAAAGAGTTAGATTTGTTAACTTGATACAGTAGTCAGAGTTCTATAATATGACCAGTTTTGATAAAGACAACCTCTGAATAGGCAGCCATATTGTAGATGAAGGTAGGTGTGATCATTCTGATTCAGGTTTCATTCATTAGACCCTATTCAACCCAGCATTACACCTAGTGGATATTTCTGTGAGAGAAAAAAAACGCATTTTACATTTTAACAATTGTTTTTATTTGAATCACAATTCAATTATAAAACCAGTACATTTGCTTCTATCGTTCTTGTTTTGTTCACTTCTGTAAATTATTTGTTCAATGCTTTTCAAATGTTTACAAGCTGTTTGTGTTTGAGGTGAAATAGGAAACGTTTAACAGAAGACTATTAAAAAAACCTTGCTCTAGTCACCCTGTTTGTCTGTTCCTTAGCCTCTGAAGACTAGATTTGGAAGTATGTCCCCACAAGACTTGTTTTCCTAATCTAGTGAGTTTTACGAGGTAACTAACCACCACACCTTGCTCACATAGCAACACCATCTGTCCTCATGTGACCACTCCACTGGAGTCACACGGGTCACTGTCTACATGAAAGATCTATAAGACATGGAGCAGTAAGGATCCAGCAGGACACCAGCTGCCGTTGAGTTTGAATAAACAGCATGCCAATGGAGGAAGCTTTGGTCTCCACCTGTTCATGGCTTTACACTGTGTCATGGGTCAGAGAGCATTTAAAAAGACATGAACAAGTTAACATCTACTCTCCAGGTAGTGCATAAAACATTTCCCAGTTGAAAAACATACAATACTGTCTCCACTCAAATACTGCTTAGAATGATAAATTGGAAGATGTATTTGGTATGTAAGGCCAGCTGAATCAATCAGTTTGTTTGATCTGGGGGGGTAGTCTTTGTGTTTAACTTGATTGTCTGGGTGTTGAGAGCTGGATGAAAGGAGCAGAGGGACTGAAGTCTAACATTGGACTGTCTTTCCTCCAGCCATTTTAAACATTTGGGTCATTTCTGTTTTTCCGTCATTTGTTTAAACAGTCCTCTCTTTTCGTTGATTCATCCTCACGGCCTCTCCATTACTCACTTGAAGGCTTCTCTGTCATGGCGATTTCCTTACTAGTGGCTGTGGAGGGAAATAAATATGATTTGAGATTTAGTTGACAAATAGTTTTCTCACAACCTGTTGATGTATGTGTGAGTGTGTACCTGCTTGGGAGCTCCTGTGTAGATGCTGGATGTAGATTAGGCCCAGGAATACTGTGAATCCGATGCAGGATGATATCATACCAACCAACATGAAACTATAACTGCCTTTACTGTGGATCAACTGAAGAGAGAAAGACTCATTACACCTAGAGAACACAGGCTAGCCTATTCACAGAGCAGTAACCCCCTGAGTTCCTTACCTGTCCTGTGAGAAGCTGCAGCACCATCTCTCCTGTACCAGCACTGGTCACCAGGACAGTAGTGGCACACCCTAAGATAGGGAGAGGACACTTTAACATTTAAATACAAGCTTTCTTACTGTGTGTGTGCGCACATACCTTTATAGTTGACCATGTCTTCTGTGAGGGCCACCATGCAGGGGAACACACTGCTGATGAAGAGGCCTAACACACACGTCCCCATGAAGAGGAACACAGGGCTGGAGTACAGGATCAACAGCAGACACTGCACCACCATCATCCCTGCCTGAAACACAGAGAGGGAAGGAGCGCAGGACAGTGGAGGTAAATTATTTATTTTCACATGGTCATATCATGTCCATGCCTTTTTCCCTAAATGTTGTAAGGACATCAGCATATCTACCACCTGTAATCTATAGACTTGTTAAGCATCTATATGCCTGCTATGCATTTCGCATGACACAAAATAACATTGATGCAGATATGTATGACTATTTGAATTCAAATTGCGTTTCTTGCTCTTCACGTGTGCATGGATGCATTGTGTGTGTGTATACTGTGTGTGTGCAAGAAAGCCATCCACTGGACTGTTTTAAAAACACCCATCAAATATTTCATCATCTCTCAAATAACATCTGTTTTAAAAGCGGTTTCACTTCACTACTCATACAGTATGCAAAAACACAAGTGTGTGTCCGTACCAGGCTGACCGAGATGAGTTGTTGTTGTGTGTATCTGTATGACAGATATATAGACGCCAGTCTGCCCGCGGTGACAGATGCCCAGAACACACTGGTCAGACAGCCTGCCGTCTTGTGAGGCAGAGAGAGGGGAGGAGACACTGCGTAGGTGTAAATGAATCCTGTGTAAGAACCCTATGTAAGAGAACAACATCTGTATGTTAGAAGGCTGATGGTGATAGTTAGCACTAACAGTCGTGTGTGTGTTGGGGGGGCAAGGTTCAGTCTCACTATTATGCCGTCAGTGATGAAGAGCACGGCTCCGCCCAGAATGTAGAGGAGGAAATAGGAGGCAGGGCGATCCTTCACATCAGCATAGTTACAGCAGCCAAACAAACCGCCGTGACCTGGATAGACAGCACAGGAAGGTTTAGTTTAGGGGTCTTCAACCCCACACCTGTAGCGCTACAAGTTGTGCAGGCTTTTATTCCAGCCCAGCACTAGCCATGTTTTAGTTGGTGAGACATTTGGAGATGGGGCTGTATGGGATTCTACCCTGGCAGCCATTGTATATATTTGAGGGGGTCTTTCTTCGGGTTGTGTGAATGTGTGGGAGGGTTTAACACAGGATCTGTGGAGGTGTGAGGGGAGCATTGTGAGGCTTACCCTGAGTTGGGTAAGGGGTGGTCTTACCCTGGATATTGTGGTCCTTCTGTGAGTTTTTCTCCTTGTCCAGTAGACGTGGGCTGTGGTTCGAGCAGGGGAACAGCCTCTCACGATACATCAACACATACACTGCTACTGGTACAGGCAGCTAGAGAGAACACGCACGCAGTTGTAAAAAATAAAACACGTCTCTCTCTGTGACTCCCTCGTTACGGTCTATGCAAAAGAGCCATTTCAGTGATCGAGGAAGCCTGCCCTGCAGAACAATCTCCCTTTTGTTTTGCTATTCAAATGTACCAGTCGCTACTGCTAACCTGCAGCTACAGTATCAACCTACAACACCAACCAACAGCCACATCACCACAATCCAACTGCTAACAAAGTGTTCATACACTTACATTGATAAGAGCCATGATCCAGAATGCGTAGGACACATTGGTGGTGATGATGCCCTCTGTGTGGAGGTGGTAGTGGTGGGATACGTTGTGCAGAGGGGTTGTCCCCTTACCTGCCAGGTAGCTGCGGAGGTGATGGAGGTCAGTGGAGGAGTTGGCTGTCATGTTCCCCCCCAGAACACAACTCCCCTCCGACAGGAATGGGTCTGCTACCAGGGGACTGACCAACGCTCCCAGCCCTATGAAGAAATGCAGGACCTGGGTAGAAGACAGGGAGGAATGGGAGAGAAAGAAAGGAAAATGGAGGGGGGTATGGTGGGAGAAGGAGAGAAAATGACCACCTGTTCTTTGAATCATCTTTGCATAATTTGTGATCAAAATACCCCTGACCCCCATTACTTTCTCCTCCCCCCCATCCCTTCCTCCTGCCTCTCCCTGACCTGTAGGAAAATGGCTGAGTCTTTCTGGTAGAGCTTCACCAGCTGCAGGTTAGCGATAGTGTCAATCACCCCCATTGCCGTGCCAGATATCGCCATGGCAACAGCCAGCATCAGCACATGGTGGCAAAGTGGGATGATGGCAAACACCACGGAGATGACAAGACTGGAGACGAAGAGAGCTGAGAGGGAGCAGCGGAGCCTGGAAAGGGGTGGGGGGGGGAGAGAGGATATTAGAGCACTCTTTTGGGTAATAGTGGCTTTTGGGAAAGAACTGTTTTCATTTAACAACAATTTATAGCTCCCTCTGTTTGATTGAATTGAGCACCCTTACTGACCCTCTCTCTCCACTTGCAGTCTCATCTGGTCTGCCATCCAGGAAGCGACGGGACCAAGACCTCTTTTGCCCCCTCTCTGGCCTTAGCCCGGTGCTAGAGGCAACTCCATGGAGGGGCAAATGAGGGACTGTTTTTCCAGCTTTGCTAACGTGGGCAGTATTGTAGCTGGAATGTCACCTTGACCCAATACCTAGGTAAGAGCCATTTATTTACCTGGTTTATCAGACCCCCTGAGGCACCTTGTGTACAGCAGGAGACGCCTTATCTACACTGCTGCATTGCCAACTTTCCACTAACTGTGTAGTGGCCTCAGTAGTAATGTTCTGTTCAACAAGCTGCAATTAAAAACAGAATGTAAATCTCTTTTTTTCTAGGTCTCTCCCTCCCCCACGTCTCTCGCGCTCTTCTCACCATTTTCTCTCTCTCCTATCTCTTCAGCTCTGATACAGGTGTATGTGTATTTAAACACCAGTCATGTGGCAGTAGCTCAGGAAACATATCGGAGCAGAACTATTGGACTGGAGATATGTGAAGGTCACAAGGACAGACAGATACATGTGGTTCAAACAAACGTAATTAGTATAGGAACAATATTTCCAGTTGTCAGAGGGAAATCATTTGTTATATTCTGGGGTGGTGAGAGAGCAAAATACTGAACTTTCCAATTCATGAACATCACTGAGATTCACACTCAGCCAGGCTCAAGGCCTTGTTGGCATCGACAGGTATACCGAACATAAGTCATTGCATGGGCATCTCGGCCCTCACAGCTAACGTCCATTTGGAGAGCGTAAACTGGGGAGTTTGAGTCGTTCAGTCAGAGTTTCCTCTTGATTGCTAGCAATAGCATAAATTATTTGTTTAACAGTTATCTGACAAAGGTATTGATGTGAGTTTCTGTGTCTCCCCACACATTTTTTTCACCATATCAATTGCGGCCGCCGGCCGGTAATATAGAAGTGTTCTGCGATAGTGTGTGGTTTCATAGCGTAGCAAGCCTAGCCATTCACTGTGGGAATGATTCAAGTGTAATGGTCAAGTGCAGCTTTTACCCATGATCTAAGGGTGCTCTCTGGTTGAATTTAATGTTAAGGTTAACCACAGTACAATGATTGAGATACAAAGACGATATTATAATATATATTTTGTTTTTTTTCTGGATTTATATCAGGCAAAGCCACATGGGGTCGCGACCCCTAGTTTGGGAACCGCTGCCTTAACCTTTTTTAAACGGACTATCATATTTGTGGATTAAATCAGACTATTAATTCACTTAACAAAAATATGAAATGCAACATGAAACAATTTCATTCAATTCAAAGATTTACTGAGTTACAGTTCATATAAGGGAGTCAGTCAATTGAAATAAATTAGACCCTAATCTATGGATTTCACATGACTAGGGTAACAGATATGCATGTGTTGGTCACAGATACCGTAATAGAAGGAAGGGGGGTGAATCAAAAAACCAGTCATGCAGCGCGACACATCCTCCTTCGCATAGAGTTGATCAGGCTGTTGATTGTGGCCTGTGGAATGTTGTCCAATTCCTCTTCAATGACTGTGCGAAGTTGCAAGATATTGGCAGGAACTGGAACACGCTGTCATACATGTCAATCCAGAGCATCCTAAACATGCTCAATGTCTGGTGAGTGACTTCCTGGCGGCAAGTAAGGACCCTATGGTAGAGAAGATCATGAGTGATCTGGATGAAAACAAAGACGGCGAAGTGGACTTTCAGGAGTTTGTCATCTTGGTTGTTGCGCTGACCGTGGCCTGTAACAAGTTTTTTGTAGAGAGCCTGAATGAATGAGTACGGTAACAGTCTGATCTTGGCTTTCTTCTCATTATTCCTGGTTAAAAAAAAACAAACGTATGCTTTCATTTGATTGAAATAACTATATCATCGAAGAACTGGCATTTTCAGCTGACATTTTCAGCTTCCAGGAATTGGGTACAGATCCTTTCGACATGGGGCAGGGCATTATCATGCTGAAACATGAGGTGATGGCGGATTAATGGAATGACAATGGGCCTCAGGATCTCATCACTGTATCTCTGTGCATTCAAATTGCCATCAGTAAAATGCTATTGTGTTCCTTGTCCATAGCTTATGCCTTCCTGCCCATACCATAACCCCACCACCACCATGGGGCACTCTGTTCACAAGGTTGACATCAGCAAACCACTCGTCCACACAATGCCACACATGCTGTCTGCCATCTGGCCGGTACAGTTGAAACCGGGATTCATCCGTGAATAGCACACTTCTCCAGCGAGCCAGTGGCCATCGAAAGTGAGCATTTGTCTACTGAAGTAGATTGTGACGCCGAACTGCAATCAGGTTAAGACCCTGGTGAGGATGGCGAGCATACAGATGAGCTTCCGAGACGGTTTCTGACCGTTTGTGCAGACATTCTTCAGTTGTGCAAAGCCACAGTTTCATCAGCTGTTTGGGTGGCTGGTATCAGACAATTTAGCAAGGTGCTTACTAACAGGGATGTAAACAAATCTGTCCACAAAATGAGAGAACAAAGCTTTTTGTGCGTATGGACATTTTTTGGGATCCTTTATTTCTGTTCATGAAAACAACACTTTACATGTTGTGTTTATATTTTTGATCATTGTATAATGAGCATTCCAGTAATATCACAAGTTAATTGACACGTGAAAACTCAAGAAAATAGCAACTCTACAGTGCGCAATGACTACAATAAATGGCTAAATTACTTCCGGACACAAAGGGTCCATTATAGCGCTGTCACAGAAGCTAAAATGACACAGATAAAGATCACCCCTCTATCTATCTCTATGGCCTGTTACAAGCATATCTGCTCTCATTGGCTAGAATGGTCCCACCTGATCTCGCCTCCTCCCATCTTTGAGGACGCATTTCCATTGTTAGAGTGGTCACTGTCTTATCAATATTATAGGACCAGGGGAATTCAACTCTTACCCTATGAGGTCCAGAGCCTGCTGGTTTCCTGTTCTACCTGATAATTAATTGCACCCACCTGGTGTCCCAAATCTAAATCAGTTCATGATTAGAGAGGAACAATGAGAAGAAGAAAAAGCAGTGGAACTGGCTTCGAGGTCCAGAGCTGAGTTTGAGGCCATCTTTGTCATAGAGCAGTTCTGATGGTAAATGTCAGATCCGCTGGGCCATCTTTAGCCTATTGAGCCTGCATAAATTATTATTTGGCTAATAATGGGGGCCTCAACATAAAAGGGCAGGTGTGTAATAGATGCTGGGCAGTTTCTGGTCCCAGTCTGTACCTGCATAAACCTAGCTGACAACTCAACTCCATGATGAACAAGGTTCCGTTGGAGTTCAGCAGAGGCCAGGCTTTGTGGAATTCAGCTCCGACTACATCGATTTGCCCAAGGTCAATACTTCCAAAAATGTAAATAATTAAATGCTTACCTTGTACCTATGTTTGTCCTCTATTTGCGTGCGTGCCTTTGTTTGCTGAAATATATACTTTTAAAATAAACAATCAAATCAACCAATGACTGTTTGCTCATTGCTGCTGCTCTAAGATGGCAACAAGAATATAGTCTGGTTGTATTTGATTAAGGTTTTATTAAAAAGTATGGATTTCAGTAAACTAATCATAACACTACAGAGGACAAACATAGGTACAAGGTAAGCGTTTCATAGTACAATTATTGTAAGTATTGACTTGGGGTGAATGTAGTCCAAGCTGAGTTCTACAAAGCATGGTCTCTGCTCAACTCCATTGGTGGAGTTCATCAGAAACTGGGTGCAATTTGTTGTTTTTTCCCTAGCACTAACTACAAGGCTGATTCAAGTAATCAAAGCTGGATGAGGAGTTGGTTATTTGAATCAGCTGTGTCAAAAATCCAAACGTGCACCCAGGGAGGGGGGACCAGGGCCGAGTTTGGGAAACCCTGGGCTAGCCTAACCTTAACCGAATTCCTCGAACCTATGTAAATTATCCTTACCTGCTACGAGAAGTAAATTCTGACATTAACTGTATACCATCTAGTCAAAACCAGACAGCTTTCACTCACGTCTTCTTGAAGAGTCCTCCCAGGGCGCTACCCAGCATGAGGAAGAGCTGTTGGGCGAAGAAGACCCAAGTGATCTCCTGCAGAGTGGACTGAGTCTGACACCTCAGGTCCAGGATGGTCGGCCCCAGGAACGCGATACACAGCCCGAAACTGAAGAACACGCTCCAGTAAGTCAGTGTGTGCTGCCAGTGTCCCTTGAACAGAGCCCAGACACGATCATCTACTAACATCATCTCGTTGTTGCTAGTGGGTTGCGTGATAAACGCTGGAGCAGGTTATGGTTTCATTGGGAGGAAGGTTTTAAGGAATCTTTAAGCGCGCCGACAACACAACCCTTGACGTTTGTTTAAGTGGACTGGCAAAGTTGGGATGCCTGCATATGGCTAGCATATATGGTTGTTAAGGAGAGTTGATAAACTTTTATTTGCCTTCCAGTCACGTCACGCTGATAAACCTGTCGAACTAGCAGTGCCCTCCCCTGGAAACCGATGTCCATCAGTTAACTGTGCCGCAGTGTAGGAGACTAGGGCATCTTCCACGGCGATGTGAAGTGTCATGATTACACGTTATTTTCCGTGTAATGCATTTGTATGGATGACTACATTTTCTGGATCTCTTTATGAAATATATCTGTAGACCTGTCTATTTGGCCTCTGTCGTGGATCTAGCGCCACCTGTCGGTCCTCATGGTCTCAAGATGTAGATTAGTCAATATCATACAAAGGATCATAAGTGACAAAATAAGGATGATTAGATAGCCAAAGTGGTATTAAAGACATATTGGGAATTGTGGCAAGGCCTGTTGAACACTTCAAATGTTCTCTTTCTTTTCAATCATATTGGAAGACACTCAGAATGTATTGTATACTGTATTAGTACTGAATGAGAGCTAGTCAATGTAGTACAGAGAGATATAATGTATTCATTTATTTGTTATTTCTTATTCGATCACTTTTGGCTTCTTGGCGGTCACAATACATTCAGTTTCTGGTTTTAATGATAGCGCAGTAAACAAATCACACAAGAATATCACATTTCATACAAAATCTTAATATACTTGTCTTTTATAAAACATTTAGACATCTACAGTCATTTAATAGAGTCCTCTCTTGTTTCATCTGGCATAAAATTCACTGAGAAAGAACATGAAAACATCTGTTAAAATACATATTTCCTTTCATTACAGTACTTAAAATATCTTAATTTACCACAAAACACATACAATAATACTTCTGCCTCATGGGTTGCTAAAAGAGAGGGGAAGTTTTAAAGTGTAACACACATCACCATCTCTCCCAGTGGATCCCAACGATTTTACATGGCTTCACTCTCACCTTCTTTCCTTCATGACCACTGACAGTGTCCACCATATTGCTTTCACCTCTTCAATTCTTTCAGTTTGGGGGTGAGAAAGCAAAGGACACATGGAAAGGTAGCTCTATAAGAGTATTGGCTTCTTCTCCCATGTGCGGTAAAGCTAACTGCATCTCATTAGTCTAAAGTGGCTTCTTTTCCTTGTCTCCTTTACTTCATCAGATGTGAAAGTGCTGGGCAGACAGCTTTTAGCAGATTCACGGTAGGCATGGACAGAAGGAATGGAAAGGGAGAAGTAGAAATTGCGAAAAGAGAAGAGGTCAGTGAAACATGCAGAGTGATTGGTTGGCTTGGATGTCTGCATGGGGCTGAGGGGAGGTTACTGAGTAGGAGAATGGGAGAGAGTTCCTGGTCAGTCCCCAGAATCAGCAGTGGGAATCCAGTGTTACTAACATGACAGTAGAATGCTAATATTCATGGGTTGCACATTTCGTCACTATTGTTTTGAACATTCATTTTATGGTTGATGCCCGACTGCGCATCAGAGAATGGAAATTAACCTTCTTATGATGGTATAAAAGGTCAGCCATTTTGGCAAGGGAGTTGATAAGCCAGTTCTGTGATAAGATAGTGTAAAACAATGAATTTGAAGATTATCTGCACAGTATGTTTATCTAACTAGCCAACCATTTTAAGTGGAATGATTCCAATATTTTGTCAAATTAACTGCCAATATGCCAACATTCCATACAAACAATGCTGTCAATCAATAGCCATACCCTGACAAGTTGCAAATGCAACAAGTACTGATTTTGTATCATAACACATATAGCTTTTGAAGGAATCAATAATTTAGACATTTATTGTCTGTTTATATAATATATATTCATTCTATAGGCTATTTATAGAGAAATGGTTTTTTAAAAATCCCCATAAACGGTATAATTATATGACAATGTTTTACACAATTTCTGCTAAACCACGTCTTTTATTTTCTTGCATAAGTAAAATCAAGATTATGCCTCTACTGCCATTCATTCCAATTAGACTGTTTTGGATTTCTCCCTGACCAAAATAGCTGCCATTATCATCCCATTCTGGAACTTTGAGGGTTTATGACATAGCTCCTTTTAGCAATTTAATAGGATCTGTATGGAGTGAGGGACCTAATCTCCAAACCTTTTGAGGTGCAGTGCAAGCTCATTCTCAGAAACCCTGTCTGTATCCATTCTCTGTTGTCGGGAGCGTGAGGGGATCAGATATGTTTGTTCATCTAACTTTTATTTAACCAGGAAAGACCTTTGAGGTTGACCAGAGGGGTATACTATGATGCAAACTAGATCTATCTACTCAGTGTTTTTTGAAGCTAGCTTCCAATTCCAGCTCGGGCTTCAACCGTTCTACAACGGTGGATATTGCTCGTCCGCCTGCCGCTAAACCCTAGCAGGTTTGTAACTGTGCGTGCATGTGACTAGTCGAACCCCAAACTCTTCATTGAGACAATGTTGAAACGTCAATTCATGGGCAAGTCAGTGCCACATTTTCATTTGTGCCAAAATCAAAATTCAGCAGGATATTATTTGAAATCGACTTTCAGAAGTGACGTTTTGATTTCTTTCTTTGGTGTGGTTATCAATGCATGAGCACATTTTCTCCCCACTCCATCAATAAAATACTTTTATAAAGTCATACAACATTTTTACTGTGTGTGATGTTTCAAATGCATTTGTCATTAATAAAATGTGATAGGTATTTTAACATTAGGATTTTTTACACGCAAACATTTGACTAATAAAATATTTAATCAGTTGTCTTCCTCAAATGATGTGGATGATGCAATCTTTGAGGGAGAGGGAATCTGATTTCATTGGTCCTTAACTCGTGGCTCAGACACTTAAATGTCATTTAGTTAGACTGGCACAGAGCAGGTTAGATCTGAAGGGTTAGTTGACATAAAAATGTACCTGGCTAAAAGGTGAGACACTTTCGTGGTACCAGTTACCCAAGTTGAACTCAGAGGAGACCTCGCTAACTCCTCAAACTACATTCGTAGTATAGGGCTCTGGATATGACCTCCATGTTTGTATTGTGTTTGTATGGGGGGGATTGGTGTGTGTTTGTCTTCAAATCCGATTCCTCCTTGAGGCTTTCTTAGAATAGACTCTCCCGGTCTGCACCCCTCTGGCTGGTCATCCTTTAGAATATGCTCTGTCTTCTGTTCTTTCCTCGACCTGGGTTTGGTAAAGAGAACACGGGCATGACATGACTGAACATGACCTGGGTTTGGTAACGAGAACACGGGCATGACATGACTGAACATGGTTTATTTCCAGTAGTCGTTTCGTATTGTTGTGATGGTTTATGGACATAATATGTGTTGCACTGTGTTGAGAATGTACCTGGAGGCTGGAACACTGAGCTGCGGTGGCCTGGGTCTTTCTGCAGTTGAATCTCTCTGAGGGAAAACACTGAGGAGGCTAAGGTGGGGGGTGAGAAATATTGGTCAATGCTGTTTTCTGCAGATAATGCACAGAACAAATTGCCACGTAATACATCATCCCCAGCACATGACTGATGTCAAATACATCTGTGTGTGTCTTACTGTCTACGAGGCTGTGGATGTTCTCTCCCAGGCTGAGGAAGTAGGGGTGTCTAAGAGATGCTTCAGCCGAGACTCTGGTCCTAGTGTCATACTGAAATAACACAGAGATACACACTTAAAACCAGAATAGCGGTTTGGTATACAACACTAGTGGTTACAGGTTGGTGTAGGAGTGGTTTCTTACCAGGAGTAGAGCAGTAAGCATGTCAATCCCCTCACTATCCAGCCTGGAGAAGAAACACAGTACTTGTTTAGTTGTGATTTATGTTACATGAGCAAGTGGTTGGTAAGTGGTCTTATTGTGGTTGTGTAACCTGGGCACGTGGTTGATGAGTGGTTGAGGTCTGTACTGGGAGAACATGTAGGATCTGAACTCATCATTATTGGAGATACCTGGCCAGCTGTCCTCGGTTGGTGTACCTGAGAGAGACGGGAGAGGGTCATTCTTCATATTCTATGTCTGTATGTATTTGAATCCTCACTACTTACCCCAGCAAGATGGCTCCCTGTGGTGTAAATGAAAGAATATAATTACCAATGAGTCTGAAGACTAAGTGCAGCTCCTCCTTCACTGTGGAGCCGGGGAACATGGGACGACCCGTCGCCATCTCAAATAGAATACATCCCACGCCCCTTTTAACACAGAAAGCACAGACACACATGATTTAAATGGAAAGTGAAGGGGAACGTTTGACATTGCAGCCGACTTTAAAGTTGAGTCAAGACTGATCTACAAATCACCTTGCGTCATAAATAAATACTCAGTATTATTTGTAGGTCAGTCAGTCACCATTTACCCATGATGCATCATGGATTTGCTGCTCACAAACACAGCCAAATTGATCTTTGGAGACTGATGCCTGAAGGGAGGTGGTAATGGTGGTAGTGTCTTGAAAAATTAAAGGAGAGCCGCACACTAGGAGCTCAGATGCAATAATGTAATAACCTAATAACCAACGTTTCGACAGAAGTGCTGTCTTCATCAGGGTATAATGACAAACACTGTGGGTCACTAGTTTTATATAGTGTCGAAGGACACACACAGGTGTCTGTAATCATGGCCGGGTGTGGCCTGATATCATTGGTTAATCTTCAGATATAAAAATAACATTCCAAAAACATAAATGGATAGCATACGATCATAGATACAATTCAGCCACATGGGACTACAAACATTTACAATAGCCAATCACAAGAAAGTCTTCAGATCAATGTCTACATTGAGTCCGAAGGGAGCAAGGGTCTTTAAATGAAAGATCCAGGCAGCCTCTTGTTTTAACAAATTGTTTTGGTCACCCCCTCTCCTAGGGAGGGTGACATGTTCGATGCCGATATAACGTAGGGACGAATTCGAGTGGTTTGCTTCCAGAAAGTGGGCTGCAACTGGGTAAGTCGAGTTTTTGCACCTAATGGTGCTACGATGCTCCGCGATTCGTACTTTTAATTCGCGCTTTGTTTTACCCACAATTTTTATCACAAGGACAAGTTATAAGATAACTGCCTTAGTGGAGCACGTGATAACACCTTTGATTTGGATCTGTATCCCTGTTTGGGGGTGTTTTGAAGGATCTGCATTTACCAGTTAATCTCTGAGATTTCTGCCCCGCAAGAATATGATCAAAGGAGGGTCGAAAACGCATTACCGATACTGTCATCGGATCTTAGAATGTGACAATATTTGTGAACGATTTCCTTAATTTGTTCAGAGCACTTTGAATAGCGGGTAGTTAGAACGCAAGAATGCTTCTTTTTGCGAGACTGTCCTTGAAAAAGATCATGTCTCGGTTTGTTTTGAATTTTCTCAATGGCAGTATTAATCTGACCATTTTTGTACCCCCTCTACTTTCATTTTTTTTGCGTCACTTTCTGTCGAAATGTGATTCGTGTTTTGCTAATTCTTTTGATTGGACAGAATTGGCTGTAGAGCAAACTGTTTTTCAAGGGAATCGGGTGACAACTATCAGCCCTCAACAAACTGTTAGGATCAGTAGGTTTCCTGTAAAGATCAGTGTATAGAACATTATCCTCATAGAAGATCAAGAAATTGATTTGACGCGTGTCAGATTGCATAGTAAATCTCAGATGATCAGAACAAGATTTAAGAAAAGCATGGAATGCCTGGAGCTCTTTGGCATCACCCCTCCATCAATATGCCGTTGCCAAATAATGATGTTCGGCAAGAAAGTATTTTTGAGAGGGTTGAAAATGGACTGTTTCTCCATGTAACCCACATACAAATTAGCATGGTTAGGAGCCATGGGGGATCCCATAGCAGTACCCTTCGTCTGAATAAAGAAATAATGAAACATGAAATAGTACACACACACACACACACACACACACACACACACACACACACACACACCTATTTCAGCCAATGTTATAAAGCATGCACTGAAAGGTATCACGTTGCAGAAGAAAATGTTCCATAGCTTCAATACCGCCCTCGTGTGGAATATTAATGTATAATAACTCAACATCAAAAGTAACTAACAAAGTATTCTCAGGAAGAGGATCAAGAGATTCAATGATAGAGATCATACTGCTGGTGTCCTTTACCAAGGAGGGGAGCTGTTCTGCAAGTGGTCTAATCAAAAAGTCAACAAAAATTAATAAAGGTGCCGTTTCTGCATCAATGCCTGCTGCAATAGGGCCCCTGGAGGTTTTGTAACATTCTTGTGTAATTTCGGCAAAGAATAAAAAGTAGCAATTTTAAGTGTTGAATAGCCAAAAGGTTATGTTCTTTTTTGGTTATCTGACCAGAACATAAATACCCATCTAAGACGGTAAAGATCATGTTCTGAAATTGGGAAGTAGGGTAATTTCTGAGTTTCTTGTAAAAAGGTGTTGTCAAGCAGTTGTCTGACACTCCTATACATAAACAGTCCTATCCATGAGTACATCCAACCCACCCTTACCCCCCTGCTGATAAGGACTGACATAACGGATTGTAAATCAAGCAAAGCTTGTTTTTCATCCTTAGATAAATTATGGAAATATATGTACTCCTGTTTGTTCTTAAGGAGATGAACATATTTTTCAACAAGTCTGCAATATGTCTCAATAGAGTACCTGCAGGTGAGCAACCTACTTGTTCAGTAGAAACATCATGATTAGGGGAGCTAAAGTATTCCCTTAAACGGATGTTTCTTAACTTGAACATGTCAACCTTAACATCGAAATCGTTGCACTGAGTTGTAGGCACAAAGGATAACCCTTCATAAAGCAAGGAGACATGTGCAGGGCTCAATATCTTGCTTGATAAATTGAGGACACTCAGTCCCGTGGGTTCTGGGACCGTGTAAACGGTCCCTTCTGGCAGTGTCTCCATGGAAATAACAAACCCCTGGAGAGACACACACACACACACACACACACACACACTGATGGAATCATAACATTACATCACATGGGAGCCAGCATGCACACACACAGTCTTGTTTTGCTAAACTTGTGGGGACACACAATTGACTCCCGTTCAAAATCCTATTTTCCCCAACCTTAACCCTCAACCGAACTCCTAAATATAACCTTTAACCCCTAACACTAATTCTAAACATAAACCCCTTAGAAATAGCCTTTTTCCTTTTTTGGGGGTTTGTTTACTATTCTTATGGGGACATCTGGTCCACATAAGTATAGTTAAAAATGTCCACACACACTAATCTGCCCCACCCCTGCACACACACACAGCAAGAGGTTCGTCGGTAGAACAGAGACACAGACACACATCAAAGACTGTGTGTAGGGATCACGAGTAGGCCTGTGTAAGAGGCAGGGTGTCAGAGTACACTGCTTCCCTTTGTTTATCACTGAGGGTGTCTGCGCCGATGGAGACCCATCCACTGATGAAAGGAGTGTTTTGCAAATGAGTTTATGAAAGGTTCTGTATTGTTGTGTTGCTGGATAATAGCCTTTGGAGATTCAAGGTTAATGTGATGCAGAAATGATCACCATGGTGATTGCTCACATCAAGAGTGGTGGCTTACATGCGAGTTAAGTAAAGGAACAGCTTAGCTATGTTGCTGTGATGATTCCTAGTGTGGTAAACATATCTAATCAAAACATGTTCTCCCTCATTTAGGTTTTCACTCTGGTAGTGTTAATGAAGGTTAAAACTTCTTCAGGATCGGTGGGTCCCCTGCTGGATGATTGAGCTTACGTAGGCTAATGCAATTAGCATGAGGTTGTAAGTAACAAGAACATTTCCCAGGACGTAGACATATCTGATATTGGCAGTAAACTTAAATTCTTGTTAATCTAACTGCACTGTCCAATTTACAGTAGCTATTACAGTGAAAGAATACCATGCTATTGCTTGATGAGACTGTGTACAGTTTTGAACATGAACAGTTATCAATAAGCAAATTAGGCACGTTTGGGCAGTCTTGGTACAACATTTTGAACATGGATGCAATGGTTCATTGGATCGGTCTAAAACTTTGCACACACACTGCTGCCATATAGTGGCCAAAATCTAAATTGCACCTGGGCTGGAATAATACATGATGGCCTTTCTCTTGCATTTCAAAGATGATGGTAGAAAAAATAGTATCTTTTACCAGATCTATTGTGTTATTCTCCTACATTCCTTTCACATTTCCACAAACTGCAAAGTGTTTCCTTTTAAATGGTACCAAGAAAATGTATATCCTTGCTTTAGGGCCTGAGCTACAGGCAATTAGATTTGGGTATGTCATTTTAGTCGAAAATTGGAAAAAAAGAGGCCGATCCTTAAGGGGTTTTAAACTATGTGACACTGAGTAGGTTTGTTGAAATGCCTCTGTCTCTGTGAGTCAGAATGGAGGTGTGTGTGTGCACGCTCACATATGCGTGTGGAATGTACTCACCACATGTCGATGGGTGTAGAGTACTCTGTGGTACCCAGCAGTACTTCAGGGGGGCGGTACCATAGAGTCACCACCTCGTTGGAGTAGGTCTTAGTTGGCACAGACTTGGCCCGGGCCAGACCTGACCAATCAAACAGTCATGAGCTGGATCTCAAAGAGGGAGCATTTTATCTACTGATCTGGTCTTCTATCTACATGCAGGATACTTGTTGAAAAGGTTAGAGATAATATTAGGGCTGGGGCAATACCAATTTTGCAATTTTTGTTTGTATGCCAAGAATAAAAACAGGAAGCAGACCAAACTCTTTGGTCCTTTTAAAAACAATCTGTAGGTAAATGAATGTGTGCTATAGCTTGGAAAATAAATAAATTACTCTGGATGACAACATACTGCTGTTTGTTTCTAACATTAGGGCAGTTTTCCTAAAGAAGTTAACACGGTTTTTCTTTCCTTGACACGATACTAAAGAGTAACGCGATGGTATCGTCCCAGCCCTAGATAATATAGAGGAAGATCTGTTACTAGGTTACCAATGTCAGTGTATCTGTATGGTGAGACTATCTGTGTGTGTGTGTGTGTGTGTGTCATACCGAAGTCTGCTAGTTTGAGCTCTCCCTTGTCATTGATGAGCAGGTTCTGAGGTTTGAGGTCTCTGTGAAGGATCTTCCTCTTATGGCAGTAGGACAGACCACGTAACAACTGGAACATAAAGATCTACAGAGAGAGAGAAGGAGAGGGGACAGAGAGAGAGAAGGAGAGGGGGCAGAGAGAGAGAAGGAGAGGGGGCAGAGAGAGAGAAGGAGAGGGGGCAGAGAGAGAAGGAGAGAGAGAAGGAGAGGGGGCAGAGAGAGGGAAGGAGAGGGGGCAGAGAGAGGGAAGGAGAGGGGGCAGAGAGGGAAGGAGAGGGGGCAGAGAGAGGGAAGGAGAGAGGGGGCAGAGAGAGGGAAGCCATAACGTCTCTGTCTGATGATGATTAACGGTGTTCAGTAGGCTGGACTAACCTTGACATTGTTCATGCACATGAGGTTTCCACAGTTCTCCAGGTACTGTTTCAGATCACTGTCCTGAGAGACACACATGCACACATTTTCAGAACTTTAACTTGTAAGTAAAACAAGCAGATTTAACACAGGTTATTATACTGATCATGAAGTATTTGAAAGGTGTGTACTACTCACCAGGTACTCAAAGACTAGAGTGAGGGAGCGTTCTGTGTGTATGATGTCATGCAGCGTGACAATGTTGGCATGTTTTAGGTTCTTCAGTAGAGACACTGCAGAGACGCACAGAGAAAATGGTTGGATGCTGCTCTGGAGGAGTGAGGACATCCTAATGACATTTTAGTGCCACTGGGTGGTAGTGTTCTGCTCCTGAGTTCTTCTGAAAAGCTACTGTAGTAAATCTGAGACAAAAACCCTGTTGGTACAGTATGTGTTTTGTGAGGAGGGGTGAGAAGAGGTTAGGAGAGGTTTGATGGTTGTATTAGTCTCTCTAGATGGACGTGATGCCTCCCACAATGTACCAACGTTCCAGCATACACGTCTGTACTTAGACCGCCGTCAGTTTGGAAGAGAGGAATGGGTGGAGTTGGACGCCAGAAAATCAGCCCAGGGCCCTGCCGTAAACGTTTCCAGCAGCTAGCTAGATGGAGCTTGCCGAGGATATTTTCCACGAGTGTATTCTGCAAGCGAGTCGTTTGCATGCGCTATGACGTGTTACAAGCTTACAACCACTGACTGGCTGTGGATAAAACTAACCTAGCTATCTTCGTCCATATTGTGTGTCCACCTCTGTCATGTTTCCGAGGGGATTATTTTTAAGCACCCACTCGTGATTTGTTGGGGGAGTTGTCTGTGTGAAGAGCGTCCTCCAAATCCAACATCATTCCCAGACCTACCACTGTAGCTCTAGGCCTGGGCATTTCCGAGACTATGGTTGTATAGGGTGCTGTGTGTTTTTACCTTCCCTGATAGCTGTACAGGGCGCTCCCTCCTCGTGCTCTAACCTAATCTCTTTCAGCGCCACCAGGTTTTCCGTCAGTTTGCTCCGCCCCTTAAACACCGTGGCATATGTCCCCTACACAGGAACAGGAAGTAATTGAAACAGGAAATAGGAAACGGGAATAATTAGTAAATCACATCAGTTTTTTACATATACAATGGTCATCACTTTATGGCCATGCCAAATGTCTAACCCTGACTACTGAGCCTAACCCATAACCTTATCCCTAACACTAACCCTACCCCATAGCATTAACCCTAACCCTACCCCATAGCATTAACCCTAACCCTACCCCATAACCCTAACCCTACCCCATAACCATAACCCTACCCCATAACCATAACCCTACCCCATAACCATAACCCTACCCCATAACCATAACCCTACCCCATAACCATAACCCTACCCCATAACATTAACCCTACCCCATACCATTAACCCTACCCCATAACATTAACCCTACCCCATAACATTAACCCTACCCCATAACATTAACCCTACCCCATAACATTAACCCTACCCCATAACATTAACCCTAACACTATCCCTACCCCATAACATTAACCCTACCCCATAACCTTATCCCTAACACGAACCCTACCCCATAACCTTACCCCTAACATGAACCATACCCCATAACCTTATCCCTAACACGAACCCTACCCCATAACCTTATCCCCAATACTAACCATACCCCATAACCTTAGCCCTAATACTAACCATACCCCATAACCTTAGCCCTAACACTAACCATACCCCATAACCTTATCCCTAACACGAACCATACCCCATAACCTTATCCCTAACACGAACCATACCCCATAACCTTAGCCCTAATACGAACCATACCCCATAACCTTAGCCCTAATACGAACCATACCCCATAACCTTAGCCCTAATACTAACCATACCCCATAACCTTAGCCCTAATACTAACCATACCCCATAACCTTAGCCCTAATACTAACCATACCCCATAACCTTAGCCCTAATACTAACCATACCCCATAACCTTAGCCCTAATACTAACCATACCCCATAACCTTAGCCCTAATACTAACCATACCCCATAACCTTAGCCCTAATACTAACCATACCCCATAACCTTAGCCCTAATACTAACCATACCCCATAACCTTAGCCCTAATACTAACCATACCCCATAACCTTAGCCCTAATACTAACCATACCCCATAACCTTAGCCCTAATACTAACCATACCCCATAACCTTAGCCCTAATACTAACCATACCCCATAACCTTAGCCCTAATACTAACCATACCCCATAACCTTAGCCCTAATACTAACCATACCCCATAACCTTAGCCCTAATACTAACCATACCCCATAACCTTAGCCCTAATACTAACCATACCCCATAACCTTAGCCCTAATACTAACCATACCCCATAACCTTAGCCCTAATACTAACCATACCCCATAACCTTAGCCCTAATACTAACCATACCCCATAACCTTAGCCCTAATACTAACCATACCCCATAACCTTAGCCCTAATACTAACCATACCCCATAACCTTAGCCCTAATACTAACCATACCCCATAACCTTAGCCCTAATACTAACCATACCCCATAACCTTAGCCCTAATACTAACCATACCCCCCATAACCTTAGCCCTAATACCTTAACCATACCCCATAACCTTAGCCCTAATACTAACCATACCCCATAACCTTAGCCCTAATACTAACCATACCCCATAACCTTAGCCCTAATACTAACCATACCCCATAACCTTAGCCCTAATACTAACCATACCCCATAACCTTAGCCCTAATACTAACCATACCCCATAACCTTAGCCCTAATACTAACCATACCCCATAACCTTAGCCCTAACACTAACCATACCCCATAACCTTAGCCCTAACACAAACACAAACCCTACCCCATAACCTTATCCCTAACACAAACACAAACCCTACCCCATAACCTTATCCCTAACACAAACCCTACCCCATAACCTTATCCCTAACACGAACCATACCCCATAACCTTATCCCTAACACGAACCATACCCCATAACCTTATCCCTAACACGAACCATACCCCATAACCTTATCCCTAACACGAACCATAACCCATAACCTTAGCCCTAATACTAACCATACCCCATAACCTTAGCCCTAACTTTATAAAGAAGGTTTGTTTGGCTACCAGGTATCTTTTGTCATTGCTGTCTCTTTTTTTGAAACACTGGCTTGTCTCATGGCAGGATGTAAGGTATTTTAAACATGAGCACCTTGTTATGTCCTTCCTGTTTGGCCCTGTCCGGGGGTGTCCTCGGATGGGGCCACAGTGTCTCCTGACCCCTCCTGTCTCAGCCTCCAGTATTTATGCTGCAGTAGTTTATGTGTCGGGGGGCTAGGGTCAGTTTGTTATATCTGGAGTACCTCTCCTGTCCTATTCGGTGTCTTGTGTGAATCTAAGTGTGCGTTCTCTAATTCTCTCTTTCTCTCTCTCTCTCTCGGAGGACTTGAGCCCTAGGACCATGCCCCAGGACTACCTGACATGATGACTCCTTGCTGTCCCCAGTCCAACTGGCCGTGCTGCTGCTCCAGTTTCAACTGTTCTGCCTTATTATTATTTGACCATGCTGGCCATTTATGAACATTTGAACATCTTGGCTATAATCTCCACCCGGCACAGCCAGAAGAGGACTGGCCACCCCTCAGCCTGGTTCCTCTCTAGGTTTCTTCCTAGGTTTTGGCCTTTCTAGGGAGTTTTTCCTAGCCACCGTGCTTCTACACCTGCATTGCTTGCTGTTTGGGGTTTTAGGCTGGGTTTCTGTACAGCACTTTGAGATATCAGCTGATGTACGAAGGGCTATATAAATAAATTTGATTTGATTTATGTAGATGAGCAGTCATAGTTGACCAGACAATAGTTCTGTTAGGACATGTTTTTACAGTAAACTAACCCCCGCCCCCTCGACCTAGACTGCATGCCATTCCAGAACACTGCGCCCACCCTGCTGTCTTCCATGTTCACTCCTCCACAGATCTGGCAGGACTGCATAGGTTTCAATATACCGCAATATGAAGGAAACTAAATACAGGGAATACAGGGATTGCTTACACCTATCCAGCTATTGTGAAACGGAGTGACTGAGGACAGGTGGGAGGGGACAACTTTCTTTTTTTTTTTTTTGAATTTTTTACCCCTTTTTCTCCCCAGTTTCGTGGTATCCAATTGTTGTAGTAGCTACTATCTCTACAACTCCCGTACGGGCTCGGGAAAGACGAAGGTTGAAAGTCATGTGTCCTCCGATACACAACCCACTGCTTCTTAACACAGCGCGCATCCAACCCGGAAGCCAGCCGCACCAATGTGTCTGAGGATACACCGTGCACCTGGCAACCTTGGTTAGCGCGCACTGCGCCCGGCCCGCCACAGGAGTCGTTGGTGCGCGATGAGACAAGGACATCCCTACCGACCAAGCCCTCCCTAACCCGGACGAAGCTAGGCCAATTGTGCGTCGCCCCATGGACCTCCCGGTCGCGGCCGGTTTACGACAGAGCCTGGGCGCGAACCCAGGGACTCTGATGACACAGCTGGCGCTGCAGTACAGCACCCTTAACCACTGCGCCACCCGGGAGGCCCAGGGGACAACTTTCTGTTATGAGATGTAGCCCAGTTGTTGACCCTAATGACTGAGCATGACTAGGACAGATGTAGCCCAGTTGTTGACCCTAATGACTGAGCATGACTAGGACAGATGTAGCCCAGTTGTTGACCCTAATGACTGAGCATGACTAGGACAGATGTAGCCTATTTAGTCTGACTGCTCCTCTGCACTAACAGTAACTCAGGGTTCATGAGTACAGTCTGAGACAACAGATAAGTAGCCACTGTGTGAGAGACTACACACACCAGTTCTATAAATCAATCTAATATTGCTATGTAGAACTAGGTATGCAGTAGGGGAGACCGGGGTTGGTTGTCACACGTTTTACTCTCGTGTAGTTCTCAGCACCAGTATATCTTACAAGACTCTCTTCAACATTATAGAAAGAAAGGCCTTGGGTTGAAATGGGGACCATTTTTATCCTCATCTTATTCCAACATGGAGTTATAAGCAATCAAACACACTCTGTACACTTGTGACAACCAGTGTATAGTTGGTTGTCACAGTGTTTGTTAGTAGCTTATTCCTTTTGGAACAGGAAAAGAAGCACTATAGCATACATAGTCTTAGAAATAGCCAAGCCTTTCTTTGATCAAACAAAATTCAGCATTTTATGACTTGAGAACACCATATGACATTTTGAGTAGGTTTGTGTGGGTGTGTGTCAGAAACAATGTGTGCGGCAACAAACCCAGATGGAGCAGATTCCTCAACGGATGTATACATGATGCATCGGGAAGATGCCGTTTAGACATCGTTTGCAAATTGGCAAGACGTCTCCGATGTATTTAGAATATCTACATTCTAAATTCTACATTGTTTATACGTCGGCCAGGCATCAACATTATTTTCTGGTGTCTCGGTGACGTCTTTCCTCTGTGTAAACGCTCTCCACACTACATATTCCCAAGACATTTTGATATGTCGGCCAAAAGTGTTTGTGTTTACTGGTAAGGGAGGTCTTTATAGCAACAGCACAAAAGAGCTTGGGATTTATTGTATACTGGCAGTGGCAATGTCCCCAATTAATATATGGTTATAATGGAGTTCATAGGGACAACCAACCCCACGTTCCATGTGACAATTCCCCCCCAATGCTAATTACCACATGGTTAAATAGAAGGTGAAAATCCACACACTGAATAGCTACACTGGGTATACCCACACACCTTTAGTTTCAACCATTCTAATTGCTCTGTATCCAGCAACTATTAAAACAGCTGGATGTGTGCCTTAAACTGCAGCTGAAAGCACGTAACCATAGCGACATTCTTACCTCTCCCAGTTTTCCCAGTTTCACGTACGTCTCCAGCTTTCCAAAGCCAATGTCAGACTGTATGGAAAAATACACAAGGTAGCATAAAGTTATGCAACACTCAATTCCTCCTTTGTGAGAAAATAATTGCCCCCTTACGCTCAATAGCTGTTTGTGCCAATTTTTTGCCCACTCTTGCTTGCAGAACTGCTGTAGATCAGCAACATTTGTGAGTTTTCAAGCATAAGCTGCTCATTTCAAGTCCTGCCACAACATCTCAATTGGGATTAGGTCTGGACTTTGACAGATGGCCTGACATTCTCTTGTAGAATTCTCTGATACAGAGCAGAATTCATGATTCCTTCTATTAAGGAAAGTCGTCCAGGTCCTGAGGCAGCAAAGCATCCCCAAATCATCACACTACCACCACTACACTTGAATGCTGGTATGAGGGTCTTAGTGTAGAATTCAGTGTTTGGTTCTCGCCGGGCATAATGGGACCCATGCCGTCCAAAAAGTTGACTCAAGTTTGCCAAAAAGCACCTGGAAGCATCTGGATGATCAAGACTCTGTTTTATGGACAGATTATTGAAACGTGTAACTTTTTGGATGCCATGGGTCCCATTATGCCTGATGAAAAACAAACACTGCATTCCACAGTAAGAACCTCATACCAACAGTCAAGCATGTTGGTCATATGATAGTTTGGGGATGCTTTGCTGCCTCAGGACCAAGACGATCCAAAAGATACAATCAAGTCTACGTGAAAATGGCTAAAAAGCAACACATTTTAAGTTTTGGAACGGCCTAGTCAAAATCCAGGCCTAATCCCAATTGAGATGTTGTGGGAGGACTTGAAATGAGCAGTTCATGATTAAAACCCCAGAAATGTCACTAGTTAAAGCAGTTCTGCATGGGAGAGTGGGACAAAATCCCTCCACAGCGTCGTGAGAGACTGATCAACAACTACAGGAAGTGTTTGGTTGCAGTCATTGCAGCTAAAGGTGGCACAGCCAGTTATTGAGTGTAAGGGGGCAATTACTTTTTCACACAGGGGAATTGGGTGTTGCATAACTTTGTTTATCAATTAAATGAAAAAAGTATGTCATTGTTGTTATTTTTTCACTCAGGTTTGGGTTGAAGCTCTAACATTCAGTATAAAAAAAACATGTCAAATCTGAGAAATGTATAAAGGGGAAAATACTTGTTCATGGCACTGTATGTAAGGTTATGACCATATGGTGTTGGGTACAGGGGATAGTCTACTGACCAGTAAAGCCCGCTGGGACATGCGGCTGAGGGGTTTGATTTAGGGTATTAGGGTATGCGTGTATTAGGGTACTGCAGTATGGGTGTAAAGGGGTACAGGGTACTGAACAGTGATGACTGTCACGACGTGTCTGAGTGGATTGATTTAGGGTGTTTAGGGGTATGGGTGTATTGCGGTATGGGTATATAGGGGTTTGAGGTATGTGATACTAACCAGTGAAGCCTGTAGTGACATGTAGCTGAGGGGTTTGGGTTAGGGTATTAGAGCAGTTGTTCCCAACAAGGGGTACTAGGACCAGTTGGGGTACTTGGTCTATCCACAAGGGGTACTTGAAGACTCATGAGACCATAGGCCTACTGGTAAAATTCAAATGAGGGGGTTCTTCAGGTATACTCCAGGCAGAGCAAAATTCACTTGGTAGTACAGTAACTGAAAAAGATTGGGAACAACTGTATTAGGGTATAGGGGTACTAACCAGTGAAGCCCGTCGGGACATGCGGCTGAGGGGTTTGCAGGGAGGAGAGTTGTTCTCATTCTCCATTTCTCTCTGCATCTGCAGCTTTTTGAGGATCTCTGGAGGCAGGCTGATGTCCATGGGCAGAGACATACGCTTACTCACATCCTGCAGAGAATCAATCAGTCATCGATATGCAACACTCACACAATCATTATTTGTGCAAATACACACATCATAAATGGGCAATATTCTCACATGACACATTGGACCAGAACAGGTTTATTATTGTTGTTGTTATTGTTATTATTTATTCCTCCATCCACCACCCTCTTTGGAGGACTTTGTTTTACTAAAATAAATGCAATTTTTTTACATACACATTATAACTTTCACATACATGGTACTTCTATACACCGTATTAAATGACACACAATATAGTTTGATCTACACATATATGGTATTTTTGGTCCTAACTATTACAGATCATGTGCTGTTAATCCAACCCCGCCTATCTCCGTAGCCCACCCCGCCTATCTCCGTAGCCCACCCCGCCTATCTCCGTAGCCCACCCCGCCTATCTCCGTAGCCCACCCCGCCTATCTCCGTAGCCCACCCCGCCTATCTCCGTAGCCCACCCCGCCTATCTCCGTAGCCCACCCCGCCTATCTCCGTAGCCCACCCCGCCTATCTCCGTAGCCCACCCCGCCTATCTCCGTAGCCCACCCCGCCTATCTCCGTAGCCCACCCCGCCTATCTCCGTAGCCCACCCCGCCTATCTCTGTAGCCCACCCCGCCTATCTCCGTAGCCCACCCCGCCTATCTCCGTAGCCCACCCTGCCTATCTCCGTAGCCCACCCCGCCTATCTCCGTAGCCCACCCCGCCTATCTCTGTAACCCACCCCGCCTATCTCCGTAGCCCACCCCACCTATCTCCGTAGCCCACCCCGCCTATCTCCGTAGCCCATCCTTTCTCAATTTCCATGTGCCATATATTTTTCAACTGTGCTTCTGAACTCTGAACCTTTCTAATCTCATAGTATCCAAAGAGTATTGCTAACAGTATTATTATGTAATGCTAAATGATTGACTGACTTTCCAAATGGCCAACAGTGCTATTTGTAGGGTTAGTTTTAGGTTAATGTTGTGATCGGTTTTTACAGTGTAGAGGTAAGGAGTGATTGTGTCTACTTAAAGCTAGGGATGATTAGACAATCATTAGTTTGAGAAAGTCATCTTCTGTTTGTGTTTCTATTCTGTCTGTGGTTCTGAATGCAGACCTGTCTTAATGTAGGACAAGACGAATCAATCCTCTTCTGTTAATCTGTTCTTCCACCCTATGACACAGTTTCTCCTGTGAGTGACTATCTATCTCACACTTCCCCCTCTGCACCACACTTCTGGAACTGTCTGAAATAAGGTGTTTGTGTGTATGTGAATTTCCCCAGGGTGTGTGTGTGTGTGTGTGTGTGCATGCACAAACACGTGTTTGTGACTGTCGCTCTTTG
Source organism: Oncorhynchus tshawytscha (assembly GCF_018296145.1). Lineage (NCBI taxonomy): Eukaryota > Metazoa > Chordata > Actinopteri > Salmoniformes > Salmonidae > Oncorhynchus > Oncorhynchus tshawytscha. Next base: position 30,951,246 of record NC_056430.1, on the reverse strand, counting down.
CAGTTATTTTTGTTGAAAAGTAAGATGGCTGAATTTTCGAACTAAAGGTGTCTGGCCCGGCGGGTTATGTGGAAAAGAAAGAACATTCAGACGATGGCTTGTAATTCCCTGTGGGCTGTGTAGCAGCTGCTGCTGCTCTGAGGCTGAGAGGAAGTTATGACCACTCCGTTTTGAGAGGGAGGAGAGGAACCCAGTCAGTAGCTCTTATATTATAAAGGTGTAATAACTGGTTTTGTAAATGAATGTCTTATGTATACCCCCTTCAAGTAAGGTTTGACCTACATTTGTACAGGAGGCTACATTTGCTTTAGTGTCCCTCTCAGTATAGCAGTTCCTCTCAGATTGGAACCACTTTGGTGTTGTGAGCTAGACTATACTAATTGGCATGTCAATGTGAACTTTATCATTTCTAAACGTTCCTATTTCTCCTTCTCCCCAACTCTCCCTCCCTGTCTCACCACCATAGAGAAGTGTCGGTGGGGTGCTTTGCTGCGGTACTGGAGCTGGGAGGGGGACTGTGCTCCGGGCGTGGCTGGCTCAGGGCTCACTGGACTGGGACTGGCCTCAGGGTGCAGCGACGGCAGGGTCAGGCTGTCTGGAGTCAGTGCTGCAGGTCAGACGGAGAGGGAGAACACACTCTTTAGAGTTATGGAAAACATTTAACACACAGGTGCTGAGAAATACTCCATATTGTAGCCTTAAACACACACGGACAGGCTTGCTTGAACATCCTCTCTTCAGTGTTGTACACAGCAGATTGAGTGGACAATTACACTTTACAAATAAAAAAGACACAGCACTCATTCAGACACTACACAAGGCTGCATCAGCTACAGTGTGGAAATATGTGCATGTGTTTACAGTCCTCTGAACAGCTTGTGTTTCAGCCTTGGTTTGATCCTGTGTGTGAATGGGTTGTTGGTCTAGCTGCTGTTGGATGTGTTTGGAGTGGATATGTCTGTTCCATCGCATCGACTGACACCTCTGTGTATGTGTGTTCAGCCCGCTGCCTCTCGGGGTGTTTGATGTAGACTGCGGTGAGCTCTTTAACTCCGTGTTTCCATGGGGACACTGATTGTTAACAAAAGCGTGTGAGCATGTGGCTAAACGGAGGGAGATATCCTCTCTCTCTCAGAAGGCAAAGACATCAACTCAATGACTATTCAACGTCATTTCATTGAAATGAAGTGATAACATCAAATCAATGTGTCACATGCGCTGAATACAACAGGTGTAGACCTTACAGTGAAATGCTTACTTACAAGCCCTTAACCAACAATGCAGTTTAGAAAAAGTGTACAGGGGGTACCGGTACAGAGTCAGTGTGGAGGCTATATACAGGGGGTACCGGTACAGAGTCAGTGTGGAGGCTATATACAGGGGGTACCGGTACAGAGTCAGTGTGGAGGCTATATACAGGGGGTACCGGTACAGAGTCAGTGTGGAGGCTATATACAGGGGGTACAGAGTCAGTGTGGAGGCTATATACAGGGGGTACCGGTACAGAGTCGGTGTGGAGGCTATATACAGGGGTACCGGTACAGAGTCGGTATGGAGGCTATATACAGGGGGTACCGGTACAGAGTCGGTGTGGAGGCTATATACAGGGGGTACCGGTACAGAGTCGGTGTGGAGGCTATATACAGGGGGTACCGGTACAGAGTCGGTGTGGAGGCTATATACAGGGGGTACCGGTACAGAGTCGGTGTGGAGGCTATATACAGGGGGTACCGGTACAGAGTCGGTGTGGAGGCTATATACAGGGGGTACCGGTACAGAGTCGGTGTGGAGGCTATATACAGGGGGTACCGGTACAGAGTCGGTGTGGAGGCTATATGCAGGGGTACCGGTACAGAGTCGGTGTGGAGGCTATATGCAGGGGTACCGGTACAGAGTCGGTGTGGAGGCTATATGCAGGGGTACCGGTACAGAGTCGGTGTGGAGGCTATATGCAGGGGGTACCGGTACAGAGTCGGTGTGGAGGCTATATGCAGGGGGTACCGGTACAGAGTCTGTGTGGAGGCTATATGCAGGGGGTACCGGTACAGAGTCGGTGTGGAGGCTATATGCAGGGGGTACCGGTCAGTGTGCGAGGGCACAGGTTAGTCGAGGATGGTTTCAACCAGTGTGTGCTCAGTGAGCTCTCGCTCGCTGTCTGTATCCCTCTCTGTCTACTTATTCTCTCTGACAGATACAGTATCACAGCCTGTTATTAGTGGAAATTAAAAAGCCCTGGCTACTCCTACATACACAGAGACTCACACAGAGACCATTTTTGGGTGTACATCTATGCAGGTGATGATGTAGATTTAGATGTTAGATTTGAGTTGAGCTAAAAGTTAGGAGGCAAGTAGCTCTCAGTGTTTAGAAAAATAAGGTGACAAAAACAGATGTGACAAAAGAGCGATAGAGAGATCAACAAAGGAGAGAGAGGGGGATTTGGATGGAATGAAGTGGCAATAGATGAATGGTTCTACGTTTGATTAATATTCCTGCTGTGAGTGGGCACAGAGAGAGAGAGAGAGAGAGAGAGAGAAAGAAAGAAAGGGAGCCTGTTTGGCTCATCATTTAAATATCACAGTTACAGCAACCCTTTGATCTGTCTGCTCTTAATTGGGGCCAGGTCAGGTGAGACATGCACACACACAATGTTGTAGTCCGATCCTGTCTGAGATGGGAGATGTATATCTATAGAAGTGAATGATGTAGTAAAGGGCAGGCTCTCACATGGCAAGTTAGGAAACACAATCATTGGAGAAGTGGACAAAGACATGAAGGGCTCTATTTCTTGCTGGCGTTAAGGCGGCTTTCGTGTCAAACGTATGTTAGTTTGCAATTTCGTCATGTCAATTTCGTCATAATGTCTTATATCATTTTCCAGCCATAATGCCATGTTCGGCAATTCGCCTGTCTTATATCAGCTCGCTTGCGCTCAGATGGGAAGCCCACATGATTTTAGCCATGTAGGTCCCGTTTTGGACGTGATTAAAACCCCCTCCATGATGTAGGCTACGTGTCCATGCCCATCATGAAACGAGAGATGAGTACCTCTGAATACCAGGGAACCTCGTATTTAGAAGTTATCTGAAAACTGTAACCTGTAAAAAAATGGGTTGTTTTCCATTTCAAACAGCAATGCGTGTATTTTTATCCTGTCGATTAAATCATTACATTTTACATGTATTTGCTTGTTTTTCAGTTTAATTTTATTACAACCTATCTCATTGGGGCGGCAGGTATCCTAGTGGTTAGAGCATTGGACTAGTAACTGAAAGGTTGCTAGATTGAATCCCTGAGCTGACAAGGTAAATATCTGTCATTCTGCCCCTGAACAAGGCAGTTAACCCACTGTTCCTAGGCTGTCATTGAAATTAAGAATTTGTTCTTAACTGACTAGTTAAATATATATTAAATAGTATGATTCACCTTCCTGGTTTTATGGTGACAACGTTGGATGCATTGTACACATTCTGGAGATGTGTGAATGTGTTGGATTATCTTCATAAATGCTGTTCATGCTGTTCTGGTTAGTGTTTATTGGCTTATTTCACTGTAGAGCCTCTAGTCCTGCTCACTATACCTTATCTAACCTATTAGTTCCACCACCCACACATGTGATGACATCTCCTGGTTTCAATGATGTTTCTAGAGATAATATCTCTCTCATCATCACTCAATACCTAGGTTTACCTCCACTGTATTCACATCCTACCATACCTTTTTCTGTACATTATACCTTGAAGCTATTTTATCGCCCCCAGAAACCTCCTTTTACTCTCTGTTCTAGACTACCAATTCTTATTGCTTTTAGCCGTACCCTTATCCTACTCCTCCTCTGTTCCTCTGGTGATGTAGAGGTGAATCCAGGCCCTGCAGTGCCTAGCTCCACTCCTATTCCCCAGGCGCTCTCTTTTGATGACTTCTGTAACCGCAATAGCCTTGGTTTCATGCATGTTAACATTAGAATCCTCCTCCCTAAGTTTGTTGTATTCACTGCTTTAGCACACTCTGCCAACCCGGATGTTCTAGCTGTGTCTGAATCCTGACTTAGGAAGACCACCAAAAATTCTGAAATTTTCATCCCAAACTACAACATTTTCAGACAAGATAGAACTGCCAAAGGGGGCGGTGTTGTAATCTACTGCAAAGATAGAACTCTGCAGGCTGTCCTACTATCCAGGTCTGTACCCAAACAATTTGAACTTCTACTTTTAAAAATACACCTCTCTAAAAACAAGTCTCTCACCGTTGCCGCCTGCTATAGACCAACCTCTGCCCCCAGCTGTGCTCTGGACACCATATGTGAACTGATTGCTCCCCATCTATCTTCAGAGCTCGTGCTGCTAGGCGACCTAAACTGGAACATGCTTAACACTCCAGCCATCCTACAATCTAAGCTTAATGCTCTCAATCTCACACAAATTATCAATGAACCTACCAGGTACCTCCCCAAAGCCTTAAGCATGGGCACCCTCATAGATATCATCCTAACCAACTTGCCCTCTAAATACACCTCTGCTGTCTTCAACCAAGATCTCAGCGATCACTGCCTCATTGCCTGCATCCGGAATGGGTCAGCGGTCAAACGACCTCCACTCATCACTGTCAAACGCTCCCTGAAACACTTCAGCGAGCAGGCCTTTCTAATTGACCTGGCCGGGGTATCCTGGAAGGATATTGATCTCATCCCGTCAGTAGAGGATGCCTGGATATTTTTTTTAAATGCCTTCCTAACCATCTTAAATAAGCATGACCCATTCAAGAAATTTAGAACCAGGAACAGATATATCCCTTGGTTCTCCCCAGGCCTGACTGCCCTTAACCAACACAAAAACATCCTATGGTGTTCTGCATTAGCAACGAACAGCCCCCGTGATATGCAGCTGTTCAGGGAAGCTAGAAACCATTATACACAGGCAGTTAGAAATTTGCTTCCTGCAAAACTAACTCAAAAAAGTTCTGGGACACTGTAAAGTCCATGGAGAATAAGAACACCTCCTCCCGGTTGCCCACTGCACTGAAGATAGGAAATACTGTCACACTGATAAATCCACTATAATTGAGTATTTCAATAAGCATTTTTCTACGGCTGGCCATGCTTTCCACCTGGCTAATCCTACCCCGGTCAACAGCACTGCACCCCCCACAGCAACTTGCCCAAGCCTTCCCCATGTCTCCTTCTCCCAAATCCAGTCAGCTGATGTTCTGAAAGAGCTGCAAAATTTGGACCCCTACAAATCAGCCGGGCTAGACAATCTGGACCCCTTCTTTCTAAAATTATCTGCCGAAATTGTTGCCACCCCTATTACTAGCCTGTTCAACCTCTCTTTCATGTCGTCTGAGATTCCCAAAGATTGGAAAGCAGCTGCGGTCATCCCCCTCTTCAAAGGGGGGGACACTCTTGACCCAAACTGCTACAGACCTATATCTATCCTACCCTGCCTTTCTAAGGGTCTTCGAAGCCAAGTCAACAAACAGATTACCAACCATTTCGAATCTCTGCATACCTTCTCTGCTATGCAATCTGTTTTCAGAGCTGGTCATGGGTGCACCTCAGCCACGCTCAAGGTCCTAAATGATATCTTAACTGCCATCGATAAGAAACATTACTGTGCAGCCGTATTCATTGATCTGGCCAAGGCTTTCTACTCTGTCAATCACCACATCCTCATCGGCAGACTCGACAGCCTTGGTTTCTCAAATTATTGCCTTGCCTGGTTCACCAACTACTTCTCTGATAGAGTTCAGTGTGTCAAATCGGAGGGTCTGCTGTCCGGATCAATTGTAAATGAGAACTTGTTCTCAACTTGCCTACCTGGTTAAATTAAGGTAAAATAAATAAATAAAATAAAACCTCTGGCAGTCTCTATGGGGGTGCCACAGGGTTCAATTCTTGGACCGACTCTCTTCTCTGTATACATCAATGATGTCGCTCTTGCTGCTGGTGAGTCTCTGATCCACCTCTACGCAGACAACACCATTCTGTATACTTCTGGCCCTTCTTTGGACACTGTGTTAACAACCCTCCAGGCAAGCTTCAATCCCATACAACTCTCCTTCCGTGGTCTCCAATTGCTCTTAAATACAAGTAAAACTAAATGCATGCTCTTCAACTGATCGCTGCCTGCACCTGCCTGCCTGTCCAACATCACTACTCTGGACGGCTCTGACTTAGAATACGTGGACAACTACAAATACCTAGGTGTCTGGTTAGACTGTAAACTCTCCTTCCAGACCCACATCAAACATCTCCAATCCAAAGTTATATCTAGAATAGGCTTCCTATTTTGCAACAAAGCATCCTTCACTCATGCTGCCAAACATATCCTTGTAAAACTGACCATACTACCAATCCTTGACTTCGGCGATGTCATTTACAAAATAGCCTCCAATACCCTACTCAACAAATTGGATGCAGTGCCATCCGTTTTGTCACCAAAGCCCCATATACTACCCACCATTGCGACCTGTATGGTCTCGTTGGCTGGCCCTCGCTTCATACTCGTCGCCAAACCCACTGGCTCCATGTCATCTACAAGACCCTGCTAGGTAAAGTCCCCCCTTATTTCAGCTCGCTGGTCACCATAGCATCACCCACCTGTAGCACGCGCTCCAGCAGGTATATCTCTCTGGTCACCCCCAAAACCAATTCCTTCTTTGGCCGCCTCGCCTTCCAGTTCTCTGCTGCCAATGACTGGAACGAACTACAAAAATCTCTGAAACTGGAAACACTTATCTCCCTCACTAGCTTTAAGCACCAACTGTCAGAGCAGCTCACAGATTACTGCACCTGTACATAGCCCACCTATAATTTAGCCCAAACAACTACCTCTTTCCCTACTGTATTTATTTTATTTATTTATTTAGCTCCTTTGCACCCCATTATTTTTATTTCTACTTTGCACATTCTTCCACTGCAAATCTACCATTCCAGTGTTTTACTTGCTATATTGTATTTACTTTGCCACCATGGCCTTTTTATGCCTTTACCTCCCTTATCTCACCTCATTTGCTCACATCGTATATAGACTGTTTATACTGTATTATTGACTGTATGTTTGTTTTACTCCATGTGTAACTCTGTGTCGTTGTATGTGTCGAACTCCTTTGCTTTATCTTGGCCAGGTCGCAATTGTAAATGAGAACTTGTTCTCAACTTGCCTACCTGGTTAAATAAAGGTGAAATAAATAAAAAATATATTCAAAAATAAAACTGGAAGCTGGTTGAGAGAATGCCAAGAGTGTGCAAAGCTGTCAAGGCAAAGGGTGGCTACTTTGAAGAATCTCAAATCTATTTTGATTTAAAAAAAATTTGGTTAATACATAATTCCATATGTGTTATTTCATAGTTTTGATGTCTTCACTATTATTCTACAATATAGAAAATGGTAAAAATAAAGAAAAACCCTGGAATGAGTAGGTGTGTCCAAACTTTTGACTGGTGCTGCATATTGGATCTTTTTCCAGCTACTGTGAAAAGTTTGGATGTGTGTAAAAACCTCCATAGTCTGCTGTGTTTTATTATTAATGTTATAGAATTATGAGTGAAAATAGCTACAAATATTTCGGACTCACCCCTGGACCTATAGTGCTACCGCCTGTGCTTAGATTTACTAATGCATTAGGTTTGTTAAAATGAGCCCTTAGATTTACTAATGCATTAGGTTTGTTAAAATGGAGCCCTTAGATTTACTATTGCATTAGGTTTGTTAAAATGGAGCCCTTAGATTTACTATTGCATTAGGTTTGTTAAAATGAGCCCTTAGATTTACTAATGCATTAGGTTTGTTAAAATGAGCCCTTAGATTTACTATTGCATTAGGTTTGTTAAAATGAGCCCTTAGATTTACTAATGCATTAGGTTTGTTAAAATGAGCCCTTAGATTTACTAATGCATTAGGTTTGTTCAAATGGAGCCCTTAGATTTACTATTGCATTAGGTTTGTTCAAATGAAGCCTGAACTGTCTGCTGACTTTAGGTTCCTCACTACATGTGATTTCTAATGAAACTTATGGTTGTAGGCTACTAATAGGTTTCTACGGCGTTGTAGGCTACTAATAGGTTTCTACGGCGTTGTAGGCTACTAATAGGTTTCTACGGCGTTGTAGGCTACTAATAGGTTTCTACGGCGTTGTAGGCTACTAATAGGTTTCTACGGCGTTGTAGGCTACTAATAGGTTTCTACGGCGTTGTAGGCTACTAATAGGTTTCTACGGCGTTGTAGGCTACTAATAGGTTTCTACGGCGTTGTAGGCTACTAATAGGTTTCTACGGCGTTGTAGGCTACTAATAGGTTTCTACATCCATTCTTCTCTGGCTGGCTCTGTTAAAAGTTAGTATGACAGTGATTGATGTAATCATCTGAACTGATTTGATTAGATTTATCTTTCCATCAGTACACTTGTTAGAATATCAAAAATGATGATTTAATTGAGAAGCTGTACTAGATATTAACTAGGTATTAGATTGACTTAAAGATTAGACTGGCAGTGGCAGGCGGGTGGCCTCCCTGGTACACACACACACACACACACACACACACACACACACACACACACACACACACACACAGCTAGCCCTGCAGTAGTGGAGTGGTAATTGTGTTAGGCTTGTGTGCTAATCCAAACTGATTTGGGATGTCTCATTAGGTTAGCTGTAACACTGTAGATGTGCGGTGTGTGTGCATGTCTGAGATTGTTAGCCTGTGGGATATAATCCTGAATTAATCAGCCTAATTCAGGTGTGACTGACTTTTCTTTGTCATTTTAAGTTTGATTTAGCTGCTTACCAGCTGAGAAGGGCTACTGAAGGGGATATTATGTTGATAAAACTTCCCTAACGAACCTAGATGGTAATTCTGATCTGCGAGCTGATTGTGTTATTCTCTTTTTTTGCAATAAATGTGACCACTGTAAAGACAGCTCCTCTGATGTGACCAACTTATTGTGTGTTATGGTATTTAAGTGTCAGGGAATTGAATTGAACTATATTTTAACATGAAAAAAAAACATTATTTGAAGGTCTGTTGCTGATGTATCCCAACCTCATTAGGAGTTGAAAGGGACATCCAGAGAATGTGGTTAATCCTGGGAAAAATGTGAGCCAAGTCTGTCTCCAAACATGGACAGACAGTTGGACAGCATTGCCCTGATTCAAATCAAGGATTACTTTGACATTTTTGTTCAGTTATTGTCTGAAATAGGCTGTGATGGAAGAAGGGGTTGTGAAGGGCAGAATGTCTGGATTGACAGAGAGCCTATTAACACTTTATCACTCTCACTCACTCACTCAGACCTTGAGTTCTCTCTGCATCAGGGGGTACAGGACTCTCTGGGGTTAGATCAGACACAGCTGCTTCCCCCAGACAGCTGATGACGGCTGGCATCACACAACGCTACATTCCCATCCATCCAGACCTCTATTCTGAATCCCAGTGTGCTCCATGTTGTTCTTGTCTAAAACTGTTCTGTAATCTTTCATGTACATGTATTTTATGTGGAACCCAGGAGTAGTAGCTGCTGCACATGTACCAGCTAATGGGGATCCTAATAAACTAAACTTCTGTACAAGGTTAGCTGCCTCAATAGTGAGAGAAGTAACTATGAGGTCAAGTGTTGCTGTGTCAAGTGTTGCTGTGTCAAGTGTGCATGAGAAATGGTGAACTGCATGAGAAATGGTGAACTGCATGAGAAATGGTGAACTGCATGAGAAATGGTGAACTGCATGAGAAATGGTGAACTGCATGAGAAATGGTGAACAGCATGAGAAATGGTGAACTGCATGAGAAATGGTGAACTGCATGAGAAATGGTGAACAGCATGAGAAATGGTGAACAGCATGAGAAATGGTGAACAGCATGAGAAATGGTGAACAGCATGAGAAATGGTGAACAGCATGAGAAATGGTGAACTGCATGAGAAATGGTGAACAGCATGAACACCAAGAACACACTGTTTAAAAGGTTTTGAATTTCTTCTCAATTTGCTCTATTGGCATGACGTAAAAATGTACATTTTGCCAAAGCTCACTTTGGAGATTTACAATATTGATATAATTAAAATAATAATAATCAATATTGTGAATATTGTTTTATATCACTGCTGCAGGGCAGACTGGTGCTAGATTAGAGGATGGGTGTGACCCAGTAGACCACAGCGAGGGAGATTTGCTTGTATAAATGTGTCTTGAACCCTGCTAATCAGCCTCGGCTCCTGGCATCCCCTATTACACTCTCACACCTCTCTTTCTCCTTCACATCTCCATCTCTCCACTCAGAGCTTGTATAAATGTGTCTTAACCTCTTCTAACCCCCAGCCTTCCCTCAGCCCAGCCGGAAATCAGTGCTACTAATCAGGCTGTGGAGACTAAGTGGGGCTGGTACAGAGATGACTGGGCTGGTGGTTTGATTATAAACGGATCCAAGAATGGCCTGATCCATGAATGAATGGAGGGAGTAATGTAAGATCTGGGATCAGGACTTTGAGCTTCCTGTGTCTAAATATAGTCCCAATACGCTGTGAAAGGGACTGGTCATTCCTTAGCAACGCTCATAGCAGCAAGACCCACTGGAGACAAGGACAGAATTGATGTGTCATTGGGCATTGTTGGGTAGAGTTAAAGGTCTTACCCTGAGTGTGTTGGA